>NC_057402.1:45599864-45931530 GCF_019320065.1 Cervus canadensis | reverse complement strand
TGGCCACCCGACGTGAAAAGCCAACTCATTGGGAAAGACCCTGATGTTGGGAAAGACTGAGGGCAGGAGGAGAAGGGGGTGATAGAGGATGAGATGGTTGGATGGCTTCATCAACACAATGGACATGAATTTGAGCAAACTCCAGGAGATAGTGAAGGACAGGGAAGCCTGGTGTGCTGCAGTTCATGAGGTCACAAAGAATCGAACATGACTTAGCGACTAAACAACAACAACACAGTCTTAAGTGCTAGACCTCAATAAGAGACTGGTTAAGTATTATAACTATAAGTATTATATATAAAGGACTTCCCTGGTGGCTCAGACGGTAAAGCGTCTGCCCACAACGCAGGAGACCCTGGGGTTCAATCCCTGGCAACCCACTCCAGTATTCTTGCCTGGAAAATCCCATGGACAGAGAAGCCTGGTAGGCCCCATTCCCTGGGGTTGCAAAGAGTTGGATGCGACTGAGCGACTTCACTTTCACTTTCAAATATTATAAATGATGAGACAGCTATGTAATAGTACACAATGTTGCCGTTGAAAAGAATACGTATCTTTATGTTCTGATATAGAAAGATGTCCAAGATGTTCAAGTTTTGTTTTTAAAGGGGTAGTTTTTTAGTATGGCATGGTTCCATTTGTAAGAGAAAGTATATATACATACAATATAAACTTGCATATACACAGAAAGCTCCTGGAAGGGTGCAAAAGAAACCTTTGGCAATAAGTACTTCCAGGGATTAGACTGGAGAGTGTGTCAAGAAAAGAAAGGGAGGGACTTCCCTGGTGGTCCAGAGTGCAGGTTAAGGCTCTGCACTCCTAATGCAGGGGACCTGGGTTTGATCCCTGGTCAGGGAACTGGATCCCGCATGCATGCTGCAAAGGGGCACCTAAGGAGTCTGCATGCCACAACTAACTAACTAACTAAAATAAATACATTTATTTAAAAGAAAAGGAGAGAAAGGGAGCTTACTTTTCATTTTCTATACTTCCATATTGAGTCTTTGTAACAAACATGTATTACATTAATCTGGGAGAATACATAACTGAGTGAGCAGGCAAGCAAATAAAGAAGTATTTCCCCAACAGCTTTACATTGCCCTTAGGACAAATTTCAAATCCCTTAAAAAGAAAGAACAATCCTCTGTGATCTTGTTCCTGTTCCACCCTCCAGTCTCAGCTCTTACCACCCCCATCTCACGCTCGATCTATGTTCCAGTCTCACCAAACCTCCAGTTCCTCAAACAGGACACGCTTTCTCTTGCCTCCAAGCTTTGCCAAATGCTGTTTCTTTTGCTTGGAACACTCCCCACGCCAACCTTCAGTCCTATAGTCCTAGCGCCCTCAGGTCCCGGCTCAGACATCTCTTCCCCCAGGAAAATCTTCCCTGGTGCAAAATCTTCCCTGGTCTGGGGTAGGCACCGCTCAGATGAGTCCCAACCACTTTCTGAACCCCTCCACCCTGGGTTTATCGCATCGTGTCACAATGACTTGTATTATAAGATCATTTGCCTTTCCCACTGGACTGAAGTTCCTCCAGGTAGTGACTGTGCCTGTCTGGGTCACTGTCTGGCCCTGGGCACAAGCACAATATCTGGCACACAGACAGTGTGCTCAACACACTTCTGCCAAGCTGCACTTTCGTTACAAAGACACTCTGACCACATTATAGGTAGACTGGACTTCTTTGGTGGTTCAGATGGTAAAGGATCTGCCGGCAATGCAGGAGACCAGGGTTTAATCTCTGGGTCAGGAAGATCCCCTGGAGAAGGGAATGGCTCATGGACAAAGAGCCTGGTGGGCTACAGTCCATGGGGTCGCAAAGAGTCAGACACGACTGAGTGACGTAACACTTTCATAGACAAATTTGGGATACAGAAGGAGGGGTGGTGGGATTATAATCCTACCACACAAAAACAAGCACTGTTTTCACTCAATGTTTTTGTTCCCTGTATGTGTTTTTCCCTAGCTGTATTCCCAAGCTGGACATTTTGACAAGATCCCTCTGACACAGGCATTTTGTTCGGGGAACATTTTGCTGAACCCTGTCAAAACATGAGACTTTTATCAGCCAAAGTAAAGACTGCTGTTTTTATAATCAAGTCATGTGTGCAAGAGACCACAGACATCCCAGGCTCTTTCTCATCACGAACCTACCTCTCATTACTGGGGATTTTGTATCCCACTAATTCCTGGATTGTTTGAAGTCTTACGAGGATGAATTACTATTAAAATTTTTGTAAAGAGCAATGGTTAATTTACAACCTACTTGGTTAACTTCTAAAACTGATCACTCTTTCTCCCAAATAATCACTAGGAAGAAGAGTTAAAGCATCAGTACGATGGATGTGTGGCTGAAGAAACTGTTAGGAATTTCACTGAGGAGGTCCCTAACAGTGGTGAGGTCAAGAGTGAGAAACCACACAGATGCCCACATCCGCCTCTCCCCACCCCAGGTCTACATAGAGAAGTTCAAGAATTTGAGAAGAAACCCACATAAGACACAAGTGACTTCTCAGAGCATCTCTGAGTCCCTGCTTCACCCCTCACTACCCTTCATCCTTTACCCTCGACCTGAGATTAGAGGCTGGCAACGGACGGTAAGACTCAGGCATGACTTAGGTTCTATGTTTCGTTCATTACTTGACTTTTTTCCCCCCATATTAAAAAAAAAAAAAAAAAAAAACTAGTGTCACAGTGGGAGTGTCAAAAAGTCCCGGGGGACAAACCAGCTGTGTCCAGCAGCTGTGTGGAAATTTCACATTCTCCTCTAACCATTGGGGCCTACAATGCTGTACCTCCTTTTAAACTGCTTCCTCAATATAGGATTAACAATACATTTTTCCATCTAGCTGCCGAGTCTTTACACTTGTCATTTTTAACTGTACTGAGTAGATGTACCATCTTTTACTCAAGTCAGTGATTCACTATGATAAATAATACTGCAGCATTATCACACCTGAAATTTTCTTTTCCTACCTTGGATTACTTTCTTAGGCTGGAGCCCCAAAAGTAGATTTCATCACAGAAAATGAGTATCTTAACACTTCATACACATTCTTGAACAGCTCTCAAAAAGAGGTATACTGATTTACACTATCTGTAATAACATAGACAAGAACAAATCTTATTAGCCCCTCACCAACACTGAGTATGAACTCAAATTTTTTCCTTATTTGATGAGCAAAAAGGCTAAATGATTAACCTTTATCGGCATTGACAACATTCCAGGCACATATGCTTCCTACACATCATCTTGTTTAACTTTACAACAAACTTGTGAGATGTTACTAACATCTCCATCTTACAGATGAGGAAACTGAGGCTTAGAAAGCTTATGTTCTTGAGCAAAAAGTTTAGCAAGGGTGGAGGCAGGCTTTGAACCCATGCTGTCTAAAGTCTTGAGTCCATCTACCACTCACTCCTGCTCATGGCATCTCACTGTCGTTTTACTCTACGTATCATTGCTTCTACAGAGCAACACACACACTCCCAAAGGTCTCTTTGCTGTGAATTTCATATTTCCTGATTTTTCTATCTGTGGCAAACACAAACAAGTCCAAAGGCTCAGAGGTAGCTGAAAAGTCAGAGTTTCAGAGCCAAGGTTTTGACAATGGACAAGACAGCAGCCTGCAGTAAAAGTCAATCAGAATCTAGAGAAGAACGTCTACAGAAACTGCAGGGACTAGACCTGGGGCCTCTGCCATCTGCCTCTCTTTGACGGCTGGCTGGAATAGTGAGACTTCAAGGGCCAGATGTCAGGCCAAAAGAATCAAAGAGGCAGGGTGTTGAGCTTCTGACCCTCCCAACAGCCTCAGAAGTCCCTGAAGAACTATCGCAGAACTCCATCCTGGTGTGTGAAGGCAGAGGGCAGCTAGTAACAGCCCTAAAGATGTCACCGGGTGAACAGATGAAGAAATCAGGAAATGGTTTCTTTTTTCTTCAAGAAATACTCTGGTTGAATTTCCTCAACAGGTTTCAACTTCTGCATTTGGAGAAAATGGTTCTGTTTTAGTCATCTGACAAAAGAACAAACAAAAAAAAAACCTGCCAGAAGGACTGCTAGGCATTACAAGCACAATCTCCATAATCGAAGAGCCAGGACTTGAGATCTGGTGCTACCACATATGGCTGTGAGATCTGGGGAGGCTGCTTAATACTGCTTAGTCTCCACTGTCCCCTGTTTAAATTGAGACAGTAACTGGGGCTACTGGGAAGAGTAAACAGTATATGCAGAGTATTGAGCAATAGTGCCCCATGTCTGGCACAAATTCACTACGTTTTCACCATGCAAGGCAGTGGTGCAAGTGCTAACACTAAACTGAGGGACTTCCCGGGTGATCCAGTGGTTAAAACTTCACCTTCCAAGGCAGTGGGTGTGGATTCAATCCCTCCTCAGAGAGCTAAGATCCCACATGCTTCCTGTCCAGAAAACCAAAACATAAGACAGAAGCAATATTGTAACAAATTCAATAAAGACTTAAAAAATGGTCCATATAAAAAAAAATCTTAAAAAACAAAAACTAATGGTATTAATCCTATTTGGAAGGAAGGAAGGGAGCGAGGGAAGGAGGGAAGAAGGGAGGAAGGGGTAAATTTCCTTTTCCACTGCATTCAGAAACAAAAGGCAAACGTGCTGGTCAAATGGTACAGGGTGGCTGGAAAACTCTATAGACATAGGAAGTAGAATTTGATCCTGGGATCAGCTACTTACAGATGAGAAACACTAAGCTAATCATATACTTTCTCCTGCTTTCAATTTTCTCACCCATAACTGTAAGCGTGTTGCAACAAAAGACTTACAGGGTCTGTTCTGGTTCTAAAAGCTCTGCGTTGTCTCAGCCAGGGCCAGCAGTCAATACAGAAAGACCTCTGTTCCAAGCAAGAGTTTATCGGCAGAAGCTCAGTCAAGGCTGTGCTTTGCTTCCCATAAATGTTTCCCTTTCAGTGTCCTTCTCTTGGTTTCATTTTGAGTTATACTTTAATTTATAAGCTGCTTCAAACCTTTTGAGTGATGGTCCTAAATTAGTTAATTCTAAATTAGCCCTGTAAATTACTTAAGAGACCAACAGGCACAGACTGGTAGAAGGCATGTGTTGAGCAATTTCGTGAATGACAAGATGGTGGGTGAGAGATACTGAGAAGAGATAAGCGTGCCTCTGATTTCACAGCGAGTCCCTGAGCTCTTCAGGTCCCAGGCACCCAGCAGGACGGGCAGGCATGGCGCCTGGACAGAGTCACAACCTGTGGGGCCATGTCTGCTTGAGTTGACCACTGCCCACCCCCCACCATCCTCACTGGCTCCTTGACCTTTTGGACCCGGCTTGCATTTGGTCTTGCTCCTGCCTTTGTTATCTGAGCCCCATCTTCAGTGTGAGAGACCTGGATTCTATCCTTGGGTCAGGAAGATCCCTTGGAGAAGGAAATGGCAACCCATTCTTGCCTAGAGAATCCCATGGACAGAGGAGCCTGGCAGGCTATAGCCCGTGGGGTCGCAAAGAGTTGGACACAACTGGGTGACTTAACACTAGCCACCCAGTTCTAGCTTTTCCTGACCAAGTTCCAATAGGAAGATCTCATTTCATGGGTGACTTAAGCCTAACCCCAGGACAGGGTTCCTAGAGAGTCAAAGAAAGTACTGAAAGTAGGATTCAACCAGCAAAAAGACTTTCCAGGGGGCAGGCAAGTGAACAGACAGAATCTCAGAGAAGGAACCCAAGTACAAATCACCCTGAACTGGGCAACTGATGGCCCCAGGGGATGAGAAAAAGGCATCTACCTACTCAAACTGACAAAAAGAAAATAAAAACACTTTCCTAACTGAAAATGAATTGATTTTGTGTGTCCATACTTGTTTGATCTGCAAAATAAAAGTGAAAGCTTGGGCAAGAGAAACACGGATTTGAAGCCAGACTCCAGCACTCAACACTCGGGTGACCCCGGGCGCTTTACTATTTAAGCCCCAGTGAGACGGCGATAATGCTTATCTCAGAGGCTGATGCAAGGATTAAATCAGACGGGGCACACAAGGCGCAGGCAGGTGCTCAGTCACCGTTCGCACTCCTCCGCTTGCCACTGTTAAACTTCCGCCTAATTAATGTCTGTGGGGAAATGTTTTCTCTTGCACTCAAGCAAACTAACATAAAAGGAGACGGTTTCCAAGGCGACGGCCTCTGCCGAGGTTACAGGAGAAAATTAGGGGAGAACTTTCTGAAGTCACGTCCCCAAGAGGGTGGGGGTAAAGATGGAGGAGGGCTAAGATGTTAGTTAGTGAGCTGTTGCCAAGGCAGCCAACTTCTGTACCCGGGGAGTTCCTTGAAGCACCGACTCTTGCTTTGGAATTGGGAAAACTGCTTTGGTACCTGGTATCAAGGTCAGTGTAGAATCTTCTGCAGATGCTATCCTGACTCTTGGAAAACATCGAAAGTAGTCATACAACTGAAGATTCATTTTTAAAGTCTAAATTATAAAACCTGGCAGTTTCATAACACAGGGACCAATTCTGACTCCTGACTATTGTGAAATTTTTCAGGGAATCAGAACAAAACTTTGGCTGTTTCTACTGCCAAGGAGTGTGAGAACTGAAAAGTTTAGTTGGAGGCAATCACTGCTTTGAAGGTAGGGTTCTTTCTCCCTCTCTTCATGATTCAGTAGTCATAAGCTGGGTTCAAGGAGGAAAGCATTCGTATCAATACGACATGAACTTAACATGAAATTGAAATGCAAGGAAATCCAGAGGCCTGGGCTCTGTCCTGGGCTGTCCACCACCCAGGCCCGTCTTCTCTCTCTGGGTATTTATTCCCTCTACCTTTCCTGGAAGCTGCGCTGGGTCAGGGGATCAACACAAAGCCTTGCTGACCCCATGAGAGGCTGACGAAGACTTTCCGCAAAAGTATTTTCAGCTAGTCACTGAAGACTGAGTAGGAAGTAACTAGCCTGTCTGGAATTTAAGCAGCTTTATGTAAACAGCCAAAGCTTAACTCTCTAGCCCTAGAAAGAGTACTTGCAATGAAAGACAGAAAAAGGATACCAACAATTTACTGAAATCAAATTGGAAGGCTGCTACACCTAGCTTCTAGAATTTCACTCAGCAGGAGAGTATGTACCGGGAACTTCACAGCATTTCTCAAGCAATAGCTATGTGTTATTGCTATTGTTCAGTTGATAAGCTGTATCCAACTCTTTGTGACCCCATGGACTGCAGCACGCCAGGCCTCCCCGTCCTTCACCATCTCCCAGATTTTGCTCAAACTCATGTTCATTGAGTCAGTGATGCCATTCAACCATCTCATCCTCTGTTGCCCGTTTCTCCTCCTGCCCTCAACTTTCCCAGCATCAGGGTCTTTTCCAATGAGTCAACTCTTTGCATCAGGTGGCCAAAGTATTGGAGCTTCAGTTTCAGCATCAGTCCTTCCAATGAATATTCAGGACTGATTTCCTTTAGGATTGACTGGTTTGATCTCCTTGCAGTCCAAGGGACTCTCAAGTCTTCTCCAGCACCACAGTTCGAAAGCATCAATTCTTTATCACTCAGCCTTCTTTATGGGCCAACTCTCACATTCATACGTGACTTGGAAAAACTGTTTCTTTGACTACACAGACCTCTGTGGGCAAAGTGATGTCTCTGCTTTTTAATATGCTGCCTAGGTTTGTCATAGATTTTCTTACAAGGAGCAAGCATCCTTGTAGCTACGTGTTGGGCATTGTTCTAAAGACATATGCAGTAATTTAATCCTCACCACAATGTTGTATTAGGTACTCTTAGTAGCCACACCTCAGACAAATGAGCTAAGGCACAGAGAGTTTAGGGAGCTTGTCTAAAGTCCCAGTGCTAGCTGGTAGGGAAGCTGGATATCAGACCCCCAGTCTGCCTCCAAGGACTGCATACCTGACCACATGCTAAGATACCAAAGCAGAGCATGAACAGTATGTTTATTTTGATGCACTGGCTGGCAGGCTGTAGAGTCTCATGGGAGAAATTTGCTGAAGATGATGCTTCTTTCAAAACAAGGACTTTTATGTTATTAAAGTTTTCTGAGACACCCATTTTGTTTAACCCCCAAGAGGCTTACAAGACAATCCCTGTGTGAGATGTCTCCACAAACTAAATCTGGACCGGAGGGTGAAACCAGGAGGATTGGTGACTCATTCCCAGGACATTTACTTTCCAGGGGCACGGACCTACAGCTTGGGCTCAGGCAGGGGCACTTGGATGCTGCTGTCTGTCCACACTGCTGCACCTACCCTGACCTCCAAGCACCCACAGAGCTAGTGACCTGGTAATACATCACATGATTTCTGAAGAGCCTCCCAGGCTGGGAGTAAGAACTATGCATCTAGTAGCTGCCTTTGGAGCTCACCTCACAGGGCAACTCTGAAGTCCTCGTTCTCTACTCTGTCCATGCTGCAGAGCTGCCAGAAAAAGGAGACGATGATGCAGGCCTGATCTCTTGGAGCTACGCCCACGAATTCCAAGCCTCTAGAAATTTCTGGTTATGCGGCCAAAGTCTGGGAGATGTTCGGGTCTACTTGACTCTGAGAAAACACGTTCTTTTTCAAGAATCTGCTACAATCAAAGCTGACAGCCGCCACTGGTGACGTAAGCTCCAAGTCAGAGACACAGCACTGCCCTGACTGAGTGACCATCCTGTGAGGTCCTAACACTCAAGAAGTACTGCTGAATGAGTAAGTCTGTATCCTCCTGGGCCTGAGGGGCCACTAATGCTGATTGCTAACTACAGGTATATGATGCTTTTACTGTGCCTCGCAGATACTGCGTTTTGTTGTGCTTTTTATAAACTGAAGGTTTGCGTTAACGCTGTATCGAGCAAGTCTATTGGCACCATTTTTCCAACAGCATTTGCTTACTTCGTGTGTTTGTGTCACATCTGGTAATTCTTGCAATTTCAAACGTTCTCATTATCATTGTATTTGTTGCAGTGATATGTGATTGGTGATCTTTGATGTCATTATTTTGGGGCACCCTGGACCTGGGTCCAGATAAGACAGTAAATTCAAGCAGTAAATGTGCACATTCTAACTTCTCCACCGACCAGCCATCCTCCATCCCTCTTCCTCTCCTCAGCCTCCCCATTCCCTGAGACACAACAGTACTGAAATTAGGCCAATTAATACCCCACAGTGGCCTCTAAGTGTTCACAGTGAAGGGAGGGGCTGCACGTCTCTCCCTTTAAATCAAAAGCTAAAAATGATTGAGCTGAAGTGAGGAGGGCATGTCGAAAGCCAGAAAAGGCAGAAAGCTAGGCTTCTTGCACCAGTTAACCAAGCTGTGAAGGCAAAAGAGAAGTTCTTGAAGGAAAGTAAAGGTGCTACTCCTGTGCACACAGTCTTACTGCTGATATGGAGACAGTTTCAGTGGTCTAGACAGATGGTCACACTAGCCACAAGATTCCCTTAAAGCCAGAGTCTAGTCCACAGCAAGGCCTGACTCTCTTCAATTCTGTGAAGGCTGAGAGAGGTTAGGAGGCTGCAGAAGAAACTTCTGAAGCCAGCAGAGGTCATTTATGAGGTTTAAGGAAAGAAGCCACCTCCATGGCATAAAAGTACAAGGTGAAGCAACAAGTGCAGATGTAGAAGCTGCAGCAAGTTATCCAGAAGACCTGGAGCAGACAATTCATGAAGGTGGCGGCACTACACAACAGATCTTCAGTGGATCAGGGTCCCCCACCTCTAGGACCTATGCCTGATGACTGAGATGGAGCTGATATAATCACAATAGAAATAAAGTGCACAATAAAAGCAATGCACTTGAATCATCCTGAAACCATCCTCCCCCGCAACCTTGGTCCATGGAAAAACTGTCTCCCACAAAACCCGTCCCCGGTGCCAAAAACGCTGGGGACCACTGGTGTAGATGAACAGCCTGCTATTGGGAGAAGAAGCCATCAAGGACTTTGACAGCTAGAGAGGAGAAGTCAGTGCCTGACTGCAAAGCTTCAAAGTGGTCAGACTGACTCTCCTATAGGGACTAACACTGCTGGTGACTGGAAGTTGAAGCTCATGCTCATTTACCATTCTGGAAATCCTAGGGTCCTTAAGAATTACACTAAATTTACCCTGCCTGTGGTCTATAAACAGAACAACAAAGCCTAGATGATAGCACATCTGTTGGCAACATGTTCGCTGAATATTTTAAGCCCATGCTTGAGACCTACTGCTCAGGGAAAAAAGAAAAAAAACAGATTCTATTCAAAATATTACTGCTTGATGACAAGGTACACGGTTACCCAAGAACTCTGATGGAGATGTGCAAGGAGATTAATGTTGTGTTAGCAGGTATGAACCATCCATTCTGCAGCCCATAGATCAAGGAGTAATTTCAAGTCTTATTACTTAAGAGATACACTTCAGGACTTCCCTGGTGGTCCACTGGTTAAGACTTGGTGCTTCCACTGCAGGGGGCATTGGTTTGATCCTTAGGGAACTAAGATCCCTCATGCCATGCACGGTGTGGCCAAAAGGAAAAAAAAAAATACACTTCATTAGGCTCTAGCTGCCATAGACAGTGGTTCCTCTAATGAGTCTGTACAAAAGTCAACTGAAAACCTTCTGGAAAAGATTCAGTAGGCCATTAAGAACATGCATGGCTCACAGGACGAGGTCAAAATAGCAACATTAAAAGAAGTGGGTTCCAACCCTCATGCATGACTTTGAGAGATTCAAGACTCCAGGGGAGGAAGGCACTGCAGATGTGGTGGAAACAGCAAGAGAACCAGAATTAGAAATGGAGCCTGAAGATGTGACTGAATTGCTGCAACCTTATGATAAAACTTAAACATATGTTGCTTCTTATGGATAAGCAAGGAAAGTAATTTCTTGAGATGGAATCTACTCCTGGAAAAGATGCTGTGAAGACTGTTGAAATGACAACAAAGTATTTAGAATATTACTTAAGTTTAGTTGATAAAACAGCAGCAGAGTTTGAGAGAATGGACTCCAATTTTGAAAGTTCTACCGTGGGTAAAATGTCATGAAACAGAATTGACTACTGCAGAGAAACTGTTTGTAGAAGGAACAGTCAATCAATGCAGCAGACTTTAGTTGTCTTATTTTAAGCCCCTTCAACCTACAGTGACCACCACCCTGATCAGCAGCCGTCAACACAGAGGTAAGACCCTCCACCAGTAAAAAAAGATTACCACTTGCTAAAGAATTTTTTTTAGCAATACAGTATTTTTAATGAAGGGATGTAGGTTGTTTTTTTTAGACATAATGCAATTATACCTAGTATAAACACAACTTGCATATGCACTGGAAAACAAAAAAAATTCCTGCAACTTGCTTTATTGTGGTATTTCCTTTATTGCAGCGGTCTGGAACTGAACTTGCAGTATCTCTGAGGTCTGCCTATACATGAATAAAAGAAGATTCCAAAAACATTACCAAAAGACAAATGACAGTGGGAGGAAAATTATTTGTAACACATAGGACAACGTGTATATCTAATATTCAAAGAACTCTTGCAAATTGATAAGGAAAAAAGAAAGGAAAAGAAAGCAACGTAAAGGTTATAAACAGGAAATTCCCAGAGGAAATCTGAATGGCCAATAAATTTATGAAAAAATGTCAACCTTACCAGTCATCAGGAAAAAATACACGAAAATCACATACCCATGATCTCATGCAGTTCTCCTACCTGAGAGGTAGAATCATTGTCCATATTTTGTATCTGAGAAAACTGAAGCTCAAAAGAGATTTTAACTCAACCAATACCTGACAGAGCTGGACTTGAATGCAGGTTTGTTTAGTAAAAAGAAACATTCATTCTAACATACTGTCCTAACCAATGTTTTGTGTGTGGCCAGATCCTCTTGGTCAAGTCACTTAACCTCTCTCATTAGACTTAGTTTTCTCATCGGCAAAATGGGATTCACAAAAGTACCATCACGCAGGTAATCATGAGAATTAAATGAGATAATGTTCATATAAAATGCTTGGAACAGTGCTGATAATGGCAAACATTCAGCTACCTGATTCATTCGTTCAACTACCTGATTCATTCGTTCAACAGATAATTTAATGAACTCATATACTGACTAGGCACTGTTCCAGACTTTGGAGATATAGCAGTGAACCAAAGTGCCCTTGACTTCATGGATCTTACATTCCAATAGAGGAAACAGAAAAAAAAATAAGATGAATAAACAGAAATACATAGCATGTGGGATAGTGATTAGAAGAAAAATAATGAAACAAGAGAGTAGGGTGGGGTTATGATTTTAAGGAGGGAAGGCCTCACCGAGGAGAGATATCTAAATAAAGAGCTAAGGCCAGGGGGAAGGAAGCCATTCAGGTATCGGGGAGGGCAAGGGCACACTTTCCTGGTGGTCAGTGGTTAAGAATTCACCTTCCATTTGAGTCAGTTCTAATGAGGTGGATGAGCCTAGAGCCTACTATACAGAGTGAAGTAAGTCAGAAAGAGAAAGACAAATATATAGCATATACACGGAATCTAGAAAGACGGTACTGATGAATCTATTTGCAGGGCAGCAATGGAGACGCAGCCACAAGAACAGACTTGTGGACATAGCTGGGGAAGGAAAGCGGGGAACGAACTGAAAGAGTAACAGTGAAACGCAGACATTGCCATATGTAAAATAGATAGCCAGTAGGAATTTCTGTATCATGTAGGGAGCTCAAACTCTGTGCTCCGTGACAATCAAAAGAGGGGTGGGTTTGGGGGGAAGGTTCAAGAGGGAGGGAATGTATGTGCACTTATGGCTGATTGTTGTTGTTGTATGGCAAAAACCAACCCAATATTGTAAAGTGATTATCCTTCAATATTGAAGATAAATAAATTTTTTAAAAGTCTGCCTTCCAACGCAGGGGATGCAAGTTCGATCCCTGGTAGGAGAACTAAGATCACGTGCCTCAGAGCAACTAATCCCACACACTGCAACTAGAGGAGCCCAAGTGCTACAACAAAGACCCAGCGCAGCCAAAAACAAAAGATATCTGGGGGAAGAGCATTCCTGGCAGTGAGGTCCTAGGGAGCGTTTGGGGAACAGAGGAAAAAGCCAGAGTGGAGAGAGTGGTGAGAAGGGTGCTGGACAGACGTGTAGCAGGTGTGAGCAGAGAGGGGAAGGGCCTTACGGGGCAGGGACTGTGCTTCGAACTTTGGTTTTACGCTGTGAGATGGAAACCCACGGGAGGATTCTGAAAACAGAAGTGATAGAATCTGGCTCATTTTTTCACAGGATCACTCGAATGGCAGAGCTGAGAGCAGCTGAAAGGTGATAAGGCAGAAGCCAGGATACCGGTCGGGACGTTCTTTGTAAGAATCCAGGGCAGGAATGATACACGTGCACATCAGAGGAGGCAGAGGTGGGATATATGTTTCATGTAGGACCAAGAATTTGCTGAAGGCTCAGACGTGGGATGAGAGAGAACGGGAGGAGTTCAGGATGAGCCCAAGGTTTTGGCCTGAGTAACTGGGACGGCAGAGTTGCCACTTGCTGAGATAAGAGTCCAGAACAGAGGCTTCCTGACTGCAGGCCCTTTGGAACAATGAGAAATCTAGGGCATGGGGATCCAGTGAGAGGGGTGGCTGATATCAGCCAAGCGCCACGGTCACTGTATCGGGGCAGGACTTCAGTCCCTGGGAGGGAGGCCCAGGGATACGAAACAGGTTACCATGGGATCCTGGCAATCGGAAGCAGACAGGAGTCCAGTTATCAGAGCTGAGGCAGGAGGCCAACAATGCTGACTTGCAGCCAAATTACAGGGTGAGAGGCAGCCCCAGTCCATCTGCTTCTCTCTCGGCCTCAGGGATGGCAAGAAGGCTGGCTGATCAGGGGTCACGTGACCTCCAGAGCCTGCGGAAGGAGCCCACACCAGGAGCGAGAAACCAGACAAACCAGACTCCGTATCTGTGCTCAGCTGCATCCTCAGGGTGATGCTGGCCCATCACAGACTGATTCCAGGCCTTTAACACACTGGGCAGGGCCACGGGGCCAGGTCACCATGTGAAAGGTCTGGGCGCGCAGAAACATGAGTCTCTCCTCTGTCTGAGACCTTGTGGCGGGGAGGGAGGAAAAGGCAACTCCTGGGATGGGAAGAGCTGGGGGTGACACTTTGCCAAGGAACCGGGAAATAAAAGCAAGAAACATGCTGGGGGCAAGATAGGAAGTAACTGCCACCCCCTCGTCACCAAGAGGACAGAAAGCAACTTCAAGGGGAACAGTTCAGACAAAGGGAGCAGGGGGAAGCTGCTCTAGATGGTGATGCTGGGGCCTGGCAGGTGGGTGGTTCCACTCAGAGGTATTAGGTTAAGCAGCGCTTAACCTGTGATTGGTCTAAGCAGTGTCTCTTTTACTAAGAGTGCGCTCTGACTACTTCCTAGACACTGATTAAATTGTTTTCCACACACTGTCACTCCTAGCAAGAGTATACTAGCTAGAGTATAAGACATTCCCACCAAAATACAAAGAACTTTTAGAATTAATGCAAGGGGGATCATGTCTGTTGAGCTGTTGTAGCTCACTGACTGATGATTTCACTAATGTATTTATTTTCTTATTTTGACATAAAGATATATATAACCATTTCACGACTTATTATAAAGAGAATAATTTCTTCACTAGGCACTAAAAATGAAATCCTATTTGTTTTCTACAACGGACAGATTAATAAACACTGTTAAACAATCGGAAAGTAAATCTTCATTTTTCTAATGTGGAAATAATTGTACAAACTCGTTTTTTTCTTGAGTCACATTTCTCTGATGGTCATAGATTTTCTTTGCATACTTGTATACTATAAATTAATGGCTTTTTCAGTTTCCACAGAAGTTCTCTACACTTAAAAAAATTAATTTTTAAAGCAACATACCAGAGGCGCTGCAGAAAGAACCATGAAGCCCCAGTGAAACATGTGCTAAGCAGCCTTGGTCACTCCCTAGGCAAGGGGCTCAACTCATGGCCCCTCAAGGTCCATGTGATTAAGTTTTGTGCTTCAGTAAATATGCAGACTTCTTATGTCATGAACTTTGGAGTCATTCCTTTTTTTTTTTTTTTAAGTTTTTTTTTTTTTAATTGAAATATAGCTGATTTACAATGCTGCATTAGTTTCTGGTGTACAGCATTGATTCAGATAGATATATATATTTAAAACTATATATATATGTATCTATATAGCTTTATTTCCCCACTCTCGAGTCATTCTTGAACAGTCAATACTTGGAATATAAGATCTGCAAAGACTAAGGACCTAAGGTAATGAACATTCTGCCTAAGGCAATAAATATTCAAATCAGAGTCAAAATTTTTGTTAGGTTAAATATCTTTGATATTTACAAAACAGCAACAAAGCCACATGTATTAATAACCTTACAACTATTTCTACTCCTTGAATACTCTTCCTATGGGAATCTATGTTTCAGAAACACAGATGCCTCACACACAAAGATGTTTATTACTGTATGATATACAATAAAGAAAACTCAGAATCAATCAAAATATCCAAAATACACTGAAAGTGGTTATAAATTATGTCATTTATGATGAAATATTATTTAGCTATTAAAATTATAAAGTATCTTAATAAATTACGGAAATAATGATTACATAATGGTTGAAATTTTCTTAAAAGGTTATAAATACGGAGAATGATACCCCCTATAAAAGAGGCATGAAAAATAACTAAAATAAAACATTCAAAAGATGACTTCTAGTTGATGAAATACAGATAACTTTTTCCGTTCCTTTTTCATTTTTTACATATTTTCTATATTTTATACAATTAGTATATATCACTTTTCAAGGAACAATGAAGAATTAGGGAACAAGCTATTAAAAAAAACACAATGTGTTACTTTTCTTGAATATAAAAGTTTAAAATGGAAGCTGAAAAAGAAAAAGAAACTAGAGTCGATGCTTTTCTGCTACAGTTCTTGTGTACACAACCTGTCTCTCAAACTTGATTATAAGCTTCCTAAGTGGACAGTTATCTTTATAAGCTCAATAATCATTGACTCTTAACATGCACTCAGTCAATATTTATTAATGGGTAAAGTCAGAGCAAGTCATAGTAGCCGTTTAATGTATATGGAAAGCGATTTTCAGAATCCAAACAAGTATTTCCTCAGCATCTACATATGTTTGGCTGGAGAAGAAACTGGCTACCCACTCCAGTATTCTTGCTGGGATAATCCCACGGACAGAGGAGCCTGGCGGGCTACAGTCCATAGGGTCACAAAGAGTCAGATACTGCTGAGCAACTGAGCACACAGACGTGTGTTTGGACAGAATAACCATGGTGACCCATTCCAGTATTCTTGCTGGAATGATACCATGGAGAGAAGGAGTCCAGTGGGCTACAGTCCATGGGGGTCACAGAGTCAGACATGACAGAGCAACTGAGCACACCCACACACGTCTGGACAGGATGAAAACGGCTGGATCTGGGGAGGACGGCGCTTTGGTCTGACGAGCAGCAGGAACAGGGATTTGCCCTGTGGAGGAGCATGAATGTGGAAGACTGTGGACAGGACTCTCTGTGGCAGAAAGGCCAGCATCCCTAGACCCGCGGCTCTCGCACCTGCTTTTTGCCTCACACAAAACTCTCACCAAATGCAGGACCCATAGTCCAGCAGGTGTACCCCGGGTGTCCCCACCCTCCAAGCACCTGCCCATTTCTCACTGTGGAAGTGAACAGCAATGCTACATAGGGATACCCTGACTTAGTTCCAATTACCTTTTAAAAATAACTCTCAAGCTTCTGCTGCTGCTGCTAAGTCACTTCAGTCGTGTCAGTTCTCAAGCACTGGCAGCTTATTAATAAGAACAAAGTACTTGGGACACAACTCACCACAGAGCCCAGCACTCTGTGGTGACACCTTGGCTTTGACCTGCCACAGTAAAATAACATGGCAACAAGCCCCACATGCACGACCCTGAGGTCGTCTTTACCAGGACCCTGGGAAGGACACTCGTAACACCCCTATCTTGCAAATGCAGACACGGAGGCTTTTGGACTTAAACAGTGGCAGAGCTGGAACTCAAGCCAGGCAGATGCCAAAGCCCTAGAGATAGTAGCACCCACAAAGGTGGCCACAGACGAGGTGGTAGAAGTAATTACAGTGGTAGGAACAGCGGGGTGGGAGTCGGGGGTAGGAACAAAGCCAATAACAAGAGGAAAGACCTCCAAAGGCTCACCTTGTGCCAGGCACTGCTCTGCCAGTGTCCTATATATTAATTCATCTATTCCTCATGACAAAACTCTGACATGGGCCCTGCCACCATCCTCACTTTACAGATGATGAAGCTGAGGCTGAGATGTTAGTGACCTGTCCCACGACACGGGGCTGGAAAGCGGCAGAGGCAGGATTTGAACTCAGAGTCTGACCTTTTGGCCATCATGCTAGGCAGCCTATGTCTGGCACTAAAGCTTTTATTCTAAAACAAAATGCTTCTGAACTGTGGTGCTGGAGAAGACTCTTGAGAGTCCCCTGGACTGCAAGGAGATCAAACCAGTCAATCCTATAGGAAATCAACCCTGAATATTCATTGCAAAGACTGATGCTAAAGCTGAAGCTACAATACTTTGGCCACCTGATGTGAAGGGCTGACTCACTGGAAAAGACCCTGATGCTGGGAAATATTGACGGCAGGAGGAGAGGGGGATGACATAGGATGAGATGGTTGGTGGCATCATTGACTCAATGGACATGGATCTGAGCAAACTCTAGGAGATAGTAAGGACAGGGAAGCCTGGTGCGCTGCAGTTCATGGGGTTGCAAAGAGTCAGACACAACTTAGCATCTTGAAAACAGTAACAACAAAATGTCCGGCACTTTAGTCCTCACAGAATTTCTTTTCAAGCAGACCCCTGATTTTATCTAACAGGTGGACTTCTCAGGAGAAGTTCCCATCTCTTCCAGTATTTTCTGGCATAAAAAAATTTAAATTAATGGAATACAGCTCAGTCTTGGAAGCACTGTCTGGAGTATCCATGCTCTTCCTTACCCTCCATTACATGAGCAGCTGGGAGCACGTGAACGGCAGAATGAATGTGGCCGTATTCCAGGTTTCTCGCTCAAGTTCTCATGGAGGCAGATGTTCCCGATTCAGGGTGTGGGGCCAGTGTTTCCTTGCCCCTAGCATAATATCAAAGACCTCTATTCTGAGTGACTAGAGCTTCATGAGTTGCCTACTTTTCTCCTTCATTCTGTAAGTTTTCTACTCAACATGTATGGTTAGACAAAAAGGGGGGAAAGCACTACTCGACTCTGTATTAAAAATATGACAACCATATTCTTGGTCACAGTTCCTATTTTGGGACAGAGGCACATTCCAAAGCTATTAAGTAAGCCCCTAGCTTTCTGGGCTTCTCACTATTTCCTTGGGCAGAAGAGAAGAACTTCTCATTGAAATCAAAAGCAAAGGCAAACCAGGCGCAAATCAAGCACAGAGATAGACAGTGGGGAAAAAATTACAGCTGCAAAGTGCATGTAGTTTGGCGGGGTACAGACTCCTAAACAAAGTTTAGTGACAAATTCAGAAAACTATCGTTTGCTGGAAAAGAAACTAAGACATAAGACAGATACTAGCAGTCAGTGAAAATCTTTCTTGGAAATAACGCATGATAAAATAATCTATAAATGTGGTCTTCTAAATCTCACGCAGAAGACCAAGGCCACTGCCCTCTCTATTATTAACTAATAGTATTTGGATAAAAGGGTATTGTTTCAGGGCTGGCAGAGAGCATGCTGTGCCCAAGTGCAGTGCTGGCTAAGGTTTATGACCTTGGGAACAAAATTCCCTCTCACTTTTAAGTTCTGAGAGATGACTGCCACAGAAGCCACAAACTATGACGAACGAGCATACATAAACAGAATTTAGTTAGCGGCTTGGGAAGGAATCAGTTATCTTTACACCCTAGTTCCCTTAACTCAGACCAGCTCCCAAATCCTTCGGGCCATGCTTCCATGCCTCCCACGATCTCAGATTACCTTATGGATAATTATGATTATATTTTATATACAAAAAAAAAGGGGGAGTGCTTAGAGAGGCTGAGGGAAAGCCAAGGATCACAGATCAAAAAAGCAGTGGAGCCAGAGCTTGGACACCCAAGCCATACTCTTCGGCACACCACAGCCCACCTCTGCCCAGGACCTAGAGGAGGCAGAGGCTCAGGGCAGGTTCACCTTGCAAGCTGCTGCCATGACTCCAGGAGATGGGAGAGTGAGGTGGGAGAGGTTCAGCAGATACCGTCAGCTCTGGGAGGGAGCTGAAGGTAGAGATAGACGGAATTTCTGAAGACCATCTGAAGGCACGAGAGAGGCTGTTCTGAGGTCTCTGTGGAGACTCTCATCCGTGACTCAAGCCCTAACTATTTTGGGATCGTCTCCGAGAGTCCATGATCATGGAACTAAGGCATGGCAGCCCTCCCTCAGTGAGGGGCGGTGGCCACATGCAGGCTGCCCAGACCTCAGGGCCAAAGCTGAGGGGGTTCAACCATCACCAACTGGGCCACAGTCTTCTGCAGAGAGGCTGACTCACCCATTTCCACTCTTTCTAAGCTTCATACAGAAATATGTTTCTGCCACCACAGTGGGTGCAAGAAATTTATGAATGTATTCATTGATTATCTATCGATTAGTGAGAAGAGAAAAAGAAGAGTAGTTAATCCTCTCTTAGAGGAAAGAAGGAGCAGGAGAACACAAAGGCCTCGCAGGTCCGTTTGTTCGTTCAGACGCCCACCAGCATGTGTGTGTATGTGTGTGCACGTGTGCGCGCATTCCATAATTTAAGGATAAGCCCTTCTGCACAGCCTTTCAGATTAACCACCACCATTTATTGTGTGGAATTCTGCCAACTGGACATGTGTGATTTTTTCAGGCACCCTCTTTCAAAATGCATGTGCCTCAGAGTAGTGAAGTGGAAGTTAACATTTTTTATTTTTTTAAATTGAAATACAGTTGATTTACAATGTTAAGTTTCTGGTGGGCAGTAAAATGATTCAGTTATACATATGTGCATTTTTTTCATATTCTTCTCCTTTATGGTTTATGAGGGGATACCAAATAAAAGTTCCCTGTGCTATACAGTAGGACTTTGTTGTTTACCTATTTTATATATAGTAGGTTGTATCTGTTAATCCCACACTCCTAATTTATCTTTCCCCCACTCCCTCTCCCCATTGGTAACCATAAGTTTGTTTTCTAAGTCTGGGAGTCTATTTCTGTTTTGTAAATAAGTTCATTTGTAACATATTTTAGATTCCACGTATAAGTGATATCATATGGTATTTTTCTTTCTCTGTCTTACTTACTTCTACTTAGTATAATAATATCTAGGTCCATTCAAAAATTTTA
Source organism: Cervus canadensis (assembly GCF_019320065.1). Taxonomy (NCBI): domain Eukaryota; kingdom Metazoa; phylum Chordata; class Mammalia; order Artiodactyla; family Cervidae; genus Cervus; species Cervus canadensis. The sequence goes on along the minus strand of NC_057402.1, from coordinate 45,911,195 downwards.
TATAAGTTTAATCAGTATATATATATATGTATATATATATATATACATTTATTTATTTGGCCACATGACTGGCTTGCAGGATCTTAGTTCCCCAACCAGGAATGGAATTGGGCCCTCGGCAGTGAAAGCATGGGGTCCTAACCACTGAGAATTCCCCCAGAACACTTTTCTTATAATCCATACAAGCACTTTAGCCAAGACACTGATCCGACTGGCTGATGAAGGAAAGGAGGGAGGACAGGTCATCTGAAAGCACTGGGTGTTTAGGGGCACTTGCAGCCTTAACCTAGGGAGTGCCAACCGCAGGAGCGGCCACCCCCATGTGCGCCTACTGAGACTTGAAGGATGGCTCGTGTGACTGAGAAAGTGAATCTTCCGTTGTGTTTTATTTTATTTCACCTTAATTAAAGATTTAATTATGGCTAGTGACTACCATGGGCTTCCCTGGTAGCTCAGCTGGTAAAGAATCTGCCTGCAGTGCAGGAAACCCCAGTTCAATTCCTGGGTCAGAAAGATCCCTGGAGAAGGGATAGGCTACCCACACCAGTATTCTTAGGCTTCCCTGGTGGCTCAGATGGGAAAGAATCTGCCTGCAATGCAGGAGACGTGGGTTCAATCCCTGGGTTGGGAAGATCCCCTGGAGGAGGACATGGCAACCCACTTCAGTATTCTTGCCTGGAGAATCCCCGTGGACAGAGGAGCCTGGTGGGCTACAGTTCGTGGGGTCACAAAGAGTCAGACACAACCGAGCGACAGCACAGCACAGCACCGCAGTGACTACCATATTGGACAGCACAGGTCTCGGCAGGGTGGGGAGAATGGGAAGAGCACAGGGGGAAAAAAAAAGAAGTTGAAAGTGATAAATATAAACTTCCTGTCTCAGAACTGTAATTTGTTGCTATGTTATTTTATCACACACAACTCAAAGAATGCTTTGACAACTACCAAAGACATATACCAACTCCAATCGGTTTTTATGAAAATGAAATAATCTATGTAGTGAGCTTAATGCAGTGTCTGGCACACAGCCCACACTCAACAAATGTTGGCTATTATTAGTAGCATTTTAAGGTTCATGTTGCTACTTAAGTCTTCCATTTGTTTGAATTCAACCAATAAATCTTCTGTCAATCATTTCTGAAAAGAATCTTATAAAAATTTTAAAGGAAATGCAGCAATGGAAAGCCATTAAAATCGAACCAGGATTTGTAATTTCGGCTTCTCCTACATACTTGCTATGGGAACTCTGGGCCTCACTATACCCCTGTGTATTGGGAGTAGGTCTCAGAAAAATCAGGTTCCGCATCTGGCCAAGTCTTGCTGCCTGCAACAGGGTTTTCTCCCATCAGACTGTTTCCTAAATTAGTTAGATCTTATAAACTCTCAGTTACAAACAAGATGACCCAACTTTTTTTAAATGAAGTCAGAAATGTCAAAAGTGTGATTAGTTTTTAGTGACATAGTTTGAAAGAACTAGATGAGTTATGTGAAGGTTAGGAACAGACAGAGGTGCACCCAGAGAATGCTATACAAATAGATGCCCTCTGTCTCTCTCTGTAGCTGCCTGACAATCAGGCTGCACAGTCAACAGGATCCCTGGCTGTCATACGGGCTGAAACACGCCAGAGACCAGCTGGCCCTCTCCTGACCCTCAGAGAGAGGATAACACTCAGTTCCTCTCTCTGCCTTCCATGTACACAAGCCAGGCCATGCCCAGAAACAGGAGGGCTGTGACCCTAGCCACTCCTGACTGACGACCTGCCTCTTGCTAAGGACCAGCAGAACGTAGCCTGAAAAGCTTGCTTTGGTTTACTCATCAGGTAAGCTGGTGTTCTCCGAACAAGGGCCCAGTGGGTTAGATGAAGAGGATACTTCCAGATCCTCCATTAGAATAGAAAATTAGTCTTTAACCAATATTAACACAGTACTATGCTTACCAACTCATGTATTAAAGATCAAGTAGGAAAAAAAAATAAAGATCAAGTAGAACAGTAGAAGTGAAAACATTCTGTAAACTCCAAAAGGATCTATAAACAAAAAGGAAGTGGAATGTGTTTAAATAATACTTGAATCAAGAGACTCTGCTTCTGTACCATGTTCATGGATTAGAAGACTCAGTATTAAAACATCAGTTTTAGATTCACCATCATTATAGATTCAATGAAATCCCTTTTAAAATCCCAGCAGGCCTTTCTGTAGAAGTCAATAAGCTGAGTCTAAAATTCTATGCATAAGCAAAGGAACTAAAATAAGCGAAAAAAAAAAATTTGAAAAAGACCAAAGCTAAAGGACTCCTGTTAATCTGATTTCAAGTCTTCCTATAAAGGTACAGCCATCAAAGCAGTGTGATATTAGCAAAATGATAGGCATAGAGACCAGTGGAACAGAAGAAAAGTCCAAAAATAGACCCACACATATATGGTCAATTGATTTTCAACAAAGGTGCCAAAGTGGGACTTCCCTGGTGGTCCAGTGGCTCAGAATCTATACTCCGAATGCAGGGCCCCAAGTTTGATCCCTGGTCAGGGAACTAGATCCCACATGCCACAAATAAGAGTTCACATGACCCAACTAAAGATTCTGATGTAGCAAGGAAGACTGAAGATCTCGAGTGCCGCAACTAAGATCCAGTACAGTCAAATAAATAAGTAAATAAAAATATTAAAAGGTGCCAAGGCAATTCAGTAGAGAAAAGAAAGTCTTCTCAACAAATGATGCTCAACAATTCAACATCCATATGTAAAAAGAGCCCTCCAACCCACTCTGCATCACATTAAAAAAATTAACTTGAAATTACCGAAGTATAAAACCTAAAACTACAAAACTTCTGAAGAACACATTGGAAAAAAAATCTTTCTGAAAAAAAAACAAAACAAAACAAAAAAATCTTTCTGACCTTGAATTACACAAAGAAGTCTTAGATAAAAGATAAAACAAATCATAAAAGAACAAATTTTGATAAATTGGACCTCATCAAAATGTAAAATTTTTGCTCTTCAAAACTTTAAGAAAATTAAAAGATAACCCACAGATCAGGACAAACTATTTGTTAAATACATATGTATTGAAGAAAAGGTATCCAAAATAAATAAAGAACTATAACTACTTAATAATAATAAGAAGAAGAATAACTCCTTTTTAAAACTGGGCGAAAGATTTAAACAGACACTTCTTCAAAGAAGAGATAAGAATGGCAATAAGCGTACAAAAAGATGCTCAATATCATAAGTCATTGCATACTGTGCAAGCTAAGTCACTTCAGTCGTGTCCGACTCTTGGAGATCCCATGGACCATAGCCTGCCAGGCTTCTCTGTGTATGGGATTTCCCAGGCAAGAATACTGGAGTAGGTTGCCATGCCCTCCTAAATCATTAGAAAAATGCAAATTAAAACCACAATGAGATACCACTACACATGCACTAGAATGACCAACTTTTTAAAACTGATACACTACTACATCACACCCACTAGGATGACTACTATCCAAAAAAAAAAAAAAATTCAAACAAAACCAGCAAACAGAAACAACAATGTGGAGAAATTGGAACCTTTGTACACTGTTGGCAGAAATGCAAAATGGTATGGCCACTGTGGAAAACAGTATGGGGGTTCCTCAAAACCCCATAAAATGGAATTACCATATGATTCAGCAATCCCACTTCTGGGTATGTATCAGAAAGAATTCAAAGCAGGATCTCACAGAGGTGTTTGCATACCCATGTTCATAGTAGCATTATTCAGAATAGCCAAGATATGGAAGCAACCCAAGTGTCCATCAGTAGATGAATGGATAAACAAAATGTGGCATATATATACAATGAAGTATTATTCAGCCTTGAACAGGAAGGAAATCCTGTCACATGCTGCAATATGAATGAGCCTCAAGGGCATTATGCTAAATGAGCCAGTCACAAAAAGACAAGTATTATATGACTTCGCTTATATAATGTACCTAGAGTGGTCAGAGTCATAGAGACAGAAGTAGAACAGTGGCTGCCAGAGGCTGGAGAATGAGGGAATAGAGTTGCTGTTTAATGGGTTTGGAGTTTCAGTTTTATAAGATGAAAATGTGCAGGAGATTGGCTGCGCAACAACATGTGTATGTTCAACACTATTCAACTGCACACTTAAAAATGGTGACGATGATTAACTTTATGTTGTGCTTTCTTAATCATAATTTTAAAATCTTAAAATTATAAATTATATATACATTATAAATTAAAAATTATAAATCTTAATCATAATTTTTTAAAAAATAAACTGAAATACCAAGGGCTGGAGAGAGTGCAGAGTCTCTGGAACTTTGCTGGCGGGAATGTGAAATGGTATAGCCACTTTGTACAGTAGTTTGGCAGTCTTTCACAAAGGTAAATATACACTTACGTTTGATCCAAAAGTTCCGCTACTAGGTGTTTATACAAAAACTGAATGTGAATATCTTCACTCACAACTGCCCCAAGGTGGAAACCATCCAAGTGCTCACCAAGTGATGAATGGATAAACAAATTATAGTCCCTCCCTCCAGTGGAATACTACTCAGTAACAGAAAGAACCAACTACTGATAACTGGGCTTCCCTGCTGGCTTGGTGGTAAAGAATCCACCTGCCAATGCAGGGTACTTGGGTTCGATCCCTGAGTTGGGATCATTCCCTGGAGAAGGAAATGGCAATCCACCCCAGTATTCTTACCTGGGAAATCCCATGGACAGAACAGCCTGGTGGGCTACAGCCCGTGGGGTCACAAAAGACACATGGACACAACTCAGTGACTAAACAACAACTGATAACTGCAATGTAGTGGGTTGAATCATGTTCCTCCAAGAAGATTTGTTCAAGTCATAACCCCAAGTACGTATGAATGTGACTTTATTTGGGAAGAGAACTTTTGCAGATGTAAACATGTTAGGATGAGGTTATACTGGATTAGGGTGGTGTCTTTAAGAGAAGGAAGAGGGTATTCGAACACAGGCAAACAGGAAAGCTCATGTGGAATGGAGGCCAAGAGTGGACTGACGGCACTCAAGCCAAGGGATACCAAGGACTGGCGGCAGCCAAGAGAAGCTAGGAAGAGACGAGGAGATAGATTCTTCCCTGGAGTCCCCAGAGAGTATGGCCTTATGGACTTGATTTCAGACTTTCAGCCTCAGAACTGTGACAGAATCAGTTTCTGTTGTTTAAAACGTAAGCCACCCAGTTGGTGGTATTTTGTTATGGCAGCTCTAAGAAACACATACATGCTACAATAGGGGTGAGTGAGTCTCAAGTGCAATTTCTATCTGAACAAATTCTACTTCTGATTCCATTTGGAGTCTCAAATGCCATTTCTATCTGAACAAATTCTACTCTGGAAGAGGCAAAACTGCAGATCAGTGGTTCCAGAGGCAGGAGGTGGGGATGGAAATAGATTACAAAGGGATGTTAAGGGAACTTTTGCAGGATGATGAAACTGTTCTTAACCTGGATTGTGGTGGTAATTATACAACGTAAAACTGAATCATAGAGCGGTCAGGGCTTCCCTGGTGACTCAGTGGTCAAGAATCCGCCTGCCAATGCGGGAGACATGGGTTCAATCCCTGATCTGAGAAGATCCCATGTGCCTCAGAGCAACTAAGCCCATGTGCCACAACTACTGAGCCCGTGCTCTACAGCCAGAGAGCTGGAGAGCTGAAACTACTGAGCCCACACATAGCATCAGCCCATGAGCTCTAGACACCATACGCCACAAGAGAAGCCACTGCAATGAGAAGCCCACGCACTGCAGCTAGAGATTAGGACCCTCCTTGCTACTTGTACTGTATATAAATTAAACTCTAAAACTGTCTGCTTAAAAAAATAATTTATGCTTCTGGGATTCCCTTTTTTTCTCAGTTTGACAAGACTCTTGGGAAGAGGCTCCTATCAGCCTAATCAGGGAAAATGTGAGGACCAAAATACCAATAATAGTTAGAGATTACAACCCATCAGATAATATAAGAAATCACTAAGCCATATAAATATGTAGAAATAAATAAATGTATAAATTGGAAGTTTGTTGAGAATCCAGATAAATTACCTCCTCACAAAATACGTATTAATTACAAAGAAGAGTAACTTTAGAGTGGAAAAGACTGACAAACACCACCTGAATTAAGTGATAAAAGTGAACATCACGCAAATGAAAAATCACCGACTTCACTGGATACAAAATTAAAATCAATTTTGGCTATTCCTGCCAAAGATGCATAATCTAAATATAATCTTGAAGAAACATCAGACAAACCCCAATCGAGGAATATTCTGCAAAAGAACTGGCTTGTGACCTCCAGAAGTGGCAAGGTTACACAAGTTGAAAATGATTTTTTTAACGTCAAAAATAAAAGACGGAAAAATTGTCCAGAAGGGGACTAAAGACAATGTATGTGCTCTGAACTCGATCCTTTTGCTGTCATGACAGTAACCGGGCAACTAGGGGAAACCTGAATGGGGTCTCAGGATCAAATAATAATGTGTCCTCAGCCATACCACCCTGAATGTGCCCAGGCTTGTCAAATGGTAGTAACACATCACTGTTAATTTCCTGATTTCATGGCTCTATTCAGCTCATGTAGAACAATAGCCTTGCTGGTGGGAAATACACACAGTCAAGTATTTGGGGCTGACAGCGCATGAGATCAGCAACTTATTCTCAAGGGGGACAATATAGCTACTTTTACTGTACTCCCAACTTTTCTGTAAGCTTGCAATTGCTTCAAAGTTTAGAAATTACTCAGAGAAAGAATCCTGGGGAGCCCAAGGCCTGTCACTTTATCCCATCCAATATACCAGGGGAGGGACACCTCAGTTTGTTCTGTATCCTTCCAAGGCTGATAGGAAAGTACCACAAAATTGGGATCTCAAACCCAGTACCCCTTGGCGATGTCTTATTCTCTGAAGCACGAACTCCAGCATACAGTAGAGATCTACTTTATTTGGATACCGAATGACCCAATAGGCCGAGATGTAAGATAGTTTGACTGCTAAAAGTGGATTTCTTACGCAGGCAGTATTACAGTGAGATTCCAAAGTCATTATACTAAAGACAAGATTCCAGTGTACTAACGCACAAACCGGTTCACAGAGTACTTTTTCTACCCACCTTACACTTAAGAGTTTCTATCAGCACTCTCAAATGGAAGTCTCCATTTAAATAATATTACTTCTGCTTTATGGGACATCATCAAACAAGTGAACCAGATTTCACCACAGAGAAAGAAGATGGTACTTTTAAAATGGAGAGGCATCCAAATGAATACAGTTATACTTCATTTTAAAGTTTATATTTCAGATTTAACACTTAATCTTAAATTGTGTTAACGAAAATGTCAGGCTCCTAATTTTTCAGAGACTAGAATACCTAAATCTAATTCAGATTTCAACAACAATATCATATACCATTGTCTAAATCACTGATTCCACATTGGTTTGAATAAGGCTTTTTTCAATAACATGAATGATTAAAGCACTCTATGACACTACTCCTCTAAACAAAATATTGACCACTTATCTGTGCCATAGATTTGTCCTGTCCAATAGCGTGGAAGCCAGTTACATGAAGGTGGTAACACATAACTAGTACAAACTAAGATGTGCTTTAAGTGCAAAATACACATTTCAAAGATTTCATTTAAAAAAGAAGATGATGAAATATCTCATTAATTTTTTAATATTGATTATATGTTGAAATAATATTATTCTGGATAGACTGGGTCAAATAATTATTGAAATTATTTAAGCAATATTAAAATTAATTACACTGATTTCTTTCTCTTTAACATGGTTTAAATGAAGGAATGTTTAAATGATGTATGTAGCTCACAGTGTATTTCCACTGGACAGTGCTACATTAGACCATATGTGAAATGAATAACAATGGATTTCCCAGAACACTACTGAACTTTATCCTTTGATATCTTATCTTTTCAAGGAAAATTTTTGCCTCTTTTACACTCCACTCAGTTCAAAGAAAGTATAGTAAGTATTGGGAAATCCCTGGTGGCCCAGTAGTTAGGACTCTGCTTTCACTGCTGAGGGCCTGGGTTCAATCCCTGGCCAGGGAGCTGAGATCTCACGAGGAGTGAAGGAAGGAAGCATCTCGGGTACCTGGAACTCTGGGGCACTGCTCCGCAGCTGGCTCACGTTGGGCAAGGATCCTCCGTGGTACTGTGTAAGGCGGAGCTGCTGAAGCTTCTGAAACTGAACCTGGGGACAGAGAGATTTCAAAGCTGTTGAGACATGACAGCAAAGACCTGAAAGAAGCATCAAAGTACAGTGTTGTATGCAGCAACATGGTTCAAGAGTGAAAGTCTTGGTTTCCATTTCTTCTCTACTTAAAACCTTCCAGTTTCCGGGGTTTTCTGGGTTTTGATTCATCTATTTGGGGGAAAGAATTTATCCGTGTTCTAAATGTCCCAGGCATGACTCAAGGACCTTCTTGCACACTCTTTGAGTGCATGTGGTGGCGGGGGGAGGGGGGCACGTGCAGGCACAATCTTTAACAGCAATAAAAGAAATTTCTTAAAAAAAAAAAAAGAAAGTAAGCCACTGCCCATGATTCCAACATACTCTCTTCCCTTCTCCATGCTCTGTTCCCGTCTCCATTTACTTTTAGGTGTAACAACTGCACTGGGACTTCCCTGGTGGTCCAGTGGTTAAGGATCCTCCTTCCAGTGCAGGGGACGCGGGCTCCATCCCTGGTTGGGAAGCTAAGATCCCACATACTGCAGGGCAACTGAGCCCACACTATAACTAGAAAAAGCCTGCATGCCCCAACAAAGACCCAGCACAGCCAAAATTAGGAAAAAAAACAACTGCACAGTGGTGATCACAACATAGGCACAAGTCTGCATCCTTACATCACAACTCTTTTTCTATGATATATAAGCATTTTAAATGGCTACACAACATTTCTTCTTCAGCATTACTAACTTAGGATACATTTCAAAGAATGATTACTAAGTCTTGGGTTTGGGCTTTTAGATGGCTCTCTATACACACTGCCAGAATGTTTCCCCAGAGGGTATACCAACGTATATGTGAGAAAACTGTTTGGCCAAAAACTCACTAACACAGGATATTATCCTTAATTAGAGGAAAGAAGGAGGCCAATTCAACAGGTATAACATGGTGTCCCACTGTTTTAATATGCTTTTCTTCTGTAAGTTCTTTCTTGCTTCATTTTTCAAAAGGCAGTAAACTGGTTACAGTCCTTGTAAATCCCAGAGTGGTCCAATTTGATCTTTGAGAGTTCTGTTTCTAAAACAATAAATTACCTCTGTGGTTATATAACCCTTGGCACTTGTAATTCATGTAGGGAAGAAGGGAGTAGCTGGGAACCCTGAGGCAGAGTTTTTACCCTTTCGTTACTCTCTCTGTCTTTGCCTAATAATCGTAAAAACTACCAGATATGAGCCCCTAAGATGAGCCAGATGCTGTCCTCAGACACTTTGCCCACTTTATCCCTCACCCTCTCAACAACCACCAAGGGAGACCACGTGATCCTGCTTTTACAGCCCTGGAAACCTAGACTTAGGGACAGTCAGAGACCTGCCCAAGGTCACACAGTTGGAGGAGCCTGAGCTATGGCAAACTCAAAACCCACGTTCTTATTTCTGCCATGTTCCTCTACTTTGATCCATTTCTTCCTCACACTATTCACAAGCTCAGGGAAAAGTGACCAAAAGCTTGGCTGAGCCTATGGCGTGCTCTGGTTTTTTGTTTTTACATTTATTATGAAAACTTCCAAATACATACAAAATAGAGATGAGTATAATGAAACCCCATCTCTTCATCTTCAAGTTCCAACAACAATCAACTTACACCCAACCTTGATTCATCTTTATCTCCTTCATCACCCATTACACTCCACTGAAAGCCAAATAGCCTAGCATTCCATATTTCAATAGGTATCTCCAAAGATAAGGGCTTGTATCTGTCTGGAGGTTATAAAGGCATATCATATAAAACCCTTTGGCAGCCTTAGCTTCCTTATACCAACAGTACTTGATTTCTCAAAAACACGGCACGGGGAAACGGTAATAATCTATTAATTAAAACCTAGATCTGAGAGTCAAATACAAGAGGGAGGCCATGGTGAGCTTTTCCCATCTATCAGCTAAGTTATCAGTATAAAGTCTCAGTTTTTGATTTTAACATTCTCAACCGGAAACATTCGACTCTCTGTCCTTGAGATTCTCTAGACAAAATTCTCAGCTTGATCTAAAGCTTTTGATTCCTTCTTCTGTCAACCCATCCACTTACTCACTTACATCAAAATGGTAAACTGTGTGTTGGGTACAGTGCCAGGCACCAGCTTACTAAGATGAACATGTGCCAAAGTCTCTACCTTCAGGGAGTCCTCACAAAGGCTTCAACTCTTACCCGAAAGCCTTGACATTTCAACCAAGCTGAGTTCTGGATCTAGCTAGAGATCTGTCTTCAGCTGAACTGGAGGCCATTCCCACATCTCCTGTATCTGCTGGCTCTTCCAAAATGTCCATTTCTAGAGTTTTCAGAGATGGTTGCACCACAGTAAAAAAGAGCGCTGGATTTGGAATAGGAAGGCCTGACTTTGTAACCTGGTATTCCCACGTGGTTGCACAATCACTTTGCTGCCTACTTCACAAAGATGATGGAAGGATTAAGTCAGAGAACAGATGTGACAGTGGTGTGTAAAGTGTAAAAGTCTGGGACAACTGCTCAAAACATCATTAGTGTTGATATCTTTAGCAACCTCCTAAACTACCAAGTAATTCTGATGCCCTCCTCTTTTGAAATCGAGAACCAGCGAGCTAGAAAGAACCTTAGAGATGGTCTCCAATACCATCATGCTTATTGATAAGGAAAATGAGGATCAAAGAATGAGTAGCCTGAGAGAGGGGTCATGGACCATCAGGCTATAGGCCACGGTTAGCCTAGAGAGTTCTGTTTGACCCACATGGTACTGACCCACTTGGTTTTAAATTTTAAAACATTGCAAGAAGGCAAGAAAATCTGGATTTCCATCTTCTCTTGATTGAAAGATCTGACAGACACTGAACCCATATTCTTGCATGGCAACAAGGCATGGAGTTTAGACAGGGCTTGGGTTCTCCAGTTTCCCCAAGTCCTCACTGTACCCTGTTATCCTCCACTATGGCCTGAGATCAGTGACAATTTAATCACCCCATTCCTGATCCCTCCATTCATTCTTTACCTCACCTGGTACCTTGAGTTAGCAACTTTCAGCCTATAGGCATACACTTTTTTCAATTTTTTAAAAAGTCTAAAAAATTTTTATTTGATATTGGACTGTAGTTGATTTACAATGTTGTGTTTGATTCAGATGCACAGCAAAGTGATTGATTTATAAATATATATATATATATATATATATACATATATATATATATATATTCTTTTTCAAATTCTCTTCCCATTTAGGATATTACAGAATATTGAACAGAGTTCCCTGTGCTGTACAGTAGAGGTTGGTTATCTTTTTTTTTTCTTTTTTCAGTTACATACTTTAGTGGAATTTCCTACAATGTCTAAAAGAAATGAGATTGAAGTCTCAACGATTCCTTTTTGAAAAAGGCTTGTCAAGAGTCAACACAATCCCCCCCAAAAATCCCAGCAGGCCTCTTCACAGAAACTGACAAGACAATTCTAAAATTTATGGATGAGTGAATGACCTAGAGTAGCCAAAGCAATTTTTAAGAACAGTAAAGATAGAAGACTTAAGTTACCTCATTTTGAGACTGATTATAAAGCTATCATAATCCAGACAGTGTGCTACTGTTCAAAAGAAAGATGTACAGATCAACAAAAACAGGAGAGAGTCCAAAAACAGACCACACATATATGGCCAATTGACTTTTGACCAAAGTGTCACAGCAGTTCAGTGGAGAACTGTTTTCAGCAAATGCTGCTGGTACAACTGGATATCTTAGTGGGGGAGAAAAGCAGTTGAGCATACAGACATTCAGTGTGACAACCAGAATCAAACCCTAGAACTGCCTCTTACTGGCCATGCAACCTTCCGCAAAATGAAGAACACTGTAGACCCACAGTCCATAGGGTTACTGTGAGAACTATATGAGACAATGAACGGAGAGTGATCAGCGCAATTCCTGGCAAAGCGATAACACTCCACAGTCAAACAACATCTAATCTTTATCCTCTCCTCTCTCTGTTCCTCTCTCAGAGGCCTCACTGTACCATATCTATTGCTTTTTTAGTACAAAAGTGATGTGCATGCATGCCCAGTCATGCCTGACTTTCTGCAACCCCAAGGACAGCAGCCCACCAGGCTCCTCTGACCATGGAATTTTCCAGGCAAGAATACTAAAGCGGGTTGCCACTTCCTACTCCAGGGAATCTTCCCGACCCAGGGACTAAGCCCACATCACTTGCATCTCCTGCACTGGCAGGCAGACTCTTTACCATGCACCACTTGGCAAGTCCATGAAAGTGATAGTTCCTCACAAATATTCAAGCAAAATTAACATTCCAGGTTGATGTGGCATTTATCCTGTGGCTTCTCAATACTACCAGTTGTCCTTCAAAGCCGGACTTCTTAAACAGGTTCCCAATCCTTTCTCTGCTTCCTTCATTCAAGCCCTCAATGCCTCGCAAGCTCCCTTCCACCCAGCATGCTGTGGATGTGGTGGCTCTCACCAAGGTCACCAACAACCTCCAAACAACTAGACCAGAGGCTGGGTCTTTATCGCATCAGACTAGCCAGCAGCACCGGGCTCGGCTGGTGCACCTTTCCGTCTCTGAACCATAATCCTCCTGGTTTTTTCCTACCTCTCTGTCTACTCGTCAGTCATCTTTGCTGGCTCATCCTCCTCTGCTGTTGTTCAGTCGTGTCCGACTTTGTGACCCCATGGACTGCAGCACATCAGGCTTTCCCGTCTTTCACCATCTCCCAGAGTTTACTCACACTCATGTCCATTGAGTCAATGATGCCATCCAACCATCTCATCCTCTGTCGCCCATTCTCCTCCCTTCCTCCTTTACCTCTCCTTTAAATTGTGCAGCTCCTTGGACATCTCCTAGGCCCTTTGCATGTTTCACTCTGCAGCAGAGGTTACAAACTCAAGAGCATAGGGGTGCCAAGTATGGAAGGTGAATAAGCGAAGCAGGCTAGAATCACTTGTGAGGAAACCACAGGGAGTGAGGAGGTCTGTGGCAGAATGAAGGACATGTCTGTGCCTTGTCTAAGGTGGGCAGCTGCCATTCAGCGGTCATGCAGAAATGGATGGTAAGTGTTGTTAGATAATCTCATTTTTCAAAAGAAGCCAGAGCCCAGATTTTAATGTAAAAATCTCAATATTCACTGTTGGCCCTAAGTTAAAAGAAAAAAAAAAACATTTGGGGCTTCCCGCCAAAGAAATTTAAATAAATACATCACACAGCTAAATTAGAACTCAGGCCACCAATCTGTAAGATCTGTTCTAGAAATTCTTCCTAGGCAGCAGAATCTACTCCTGCTGCTACCCACCAAAGAGACCCCGCCCCCCAGCTAAGACTTCCTTCTTGAGCTCCAGAAGCTCATGGACAACTGTCTGCTGAACCATCTCTACTTAAGTGCCTCATGGCACCTCAAACTCAGCATCTCCTGACACCAAGTCTGCTCTGGACTTGCTCCTCCCAGCACTCCCTCTCTTAACAGAAGTGAAGTGAAAGTGTTAGTCGCTCAGTCGGTCCGACTCTTCGCGAACTCAAAGACTGTAGCCTGCCAGACTCCTCAGTCCATGGAATTCTCCAGGCAAGGATACCGGAGTGGGTAGATATTCCCTTCTCCAGGGGAATCTTCCTGACCCAGGGATCAAACCCAGGTCTCCAGCATTGCAGGCGAACTCTTTACCATCTTAGGCACCAGGGAAGCCCCTCTCAACAGAGGACACCCTGAAATGGCTCAGTTCTGAAAGCTAGGGACTCATTCTCGAGTCCTCCCTCTCCCTCAGCTCCCTCATCCACTCACCATTCTGGTTCTTTCTACCTCCTAAGTATCAATCTGTTCACCTCTCTACATCCTTTTCACTGCCACCATCACACCTCCTAGACTCTAAACCATTTCCCTGTGACCTCGTCCATCCTCTGATCTATCCTACACGACTGTCCTACATTCGGGAGTTAGAGTCATTCTTTTAAAATGTAAATCTCTCCTGGTTCAACCCCTTCAATGCCTTTCCATTGTCCTTGGGATCAAGTCCCAAATCCCTGTGAATGCCTCATCTCAAATTACCTTCTTCATTCCCTTGCTGCACTTCTGTCCCCTGTGCCTAAAACATTCTGCCTCCTTCAACACGCAAGTATATACCCTCATACACCTTCCCCACTCCCATTAATTCTTTATGACACTGAAAGAGGTGAAGACTCTCTACCATAGCTCCCAGCTGTTCCCCTTTTGTAATAGTCATCAAAATGTGCCCTTACTTGTCAAATGACTGTCTTGCCCATTAATCTTTGTCCTCCATAGCATCCCTACAATCTATTAGGAGACACTACCGTACTACTGTCTGCAGAAAGAAATGGAAACCCACTCCAGTATTCTTGCCTGGAGAATTCCATGGACAGAGGAGCCTGGCGAGCTACAGTCCATGGGGTCGCAGAGAGTTGGACATGACTGAGTGACTTCACACACATGTACTGTACTACTATATCCCCAGGGTCCATCCTACCCTACACCCCCTCCCCCCTCCACACACACTAGAGACCCAAAAGGTGTTTGCTAAACAAATTAATAAGATCTTTGAAGTGAGGCACCACATCTTCACCTCCCCCTACCTCACCCCCACCCCCACCTTTCACTCCACCTCAACATCTCCCCACTGGGCACTCAAGCACTGACAAATGAATGAATGAACAAAGGAACAGCCTCTTTCCAGGCCTATCTGCCTCCACTTTCTTCCTTTTCTTTATCATCATCACTGAACTGATCCTCCTAGCATTCTCTTCTCAAAAATTATCCACTGCTTCCTGATAAGGCTGAACCCCTAAAACTAGAGTGGAAAATTCTCTAATCTATCTAATAGATTAGATAATCTAATCTATCCCACCAACTAAACAAATAGGATTTAGCTCCAACTCTGAAGGATCCAACTCTGATTAAAAGGAGAAAGGCTTGAAGCCCAGCACAGACTCAGGAAGGAAAGAGGACCTAGGTTGATTAGCAACGTCTGTTCCATCCATAAGCATGACTGCCATGGGCTGGTAATGGAAAATCAGGATATCTGCCATCAAGTTATCCATAATCTATTGAACAAGATAGATTCTCTTCCATCTGAGATCTTCGGACCCTCGGAGTTTTGGACATATGCTCAGGGAAGCAAAGAGTTCTCTACGAAAAGAACTTCAGCTTTGTGATTTCATTATGAAAGTTATTCCTAAAAATGTAAATAAGCAAAAATTACTAGGCAAATTGAGAGTTTTCATTTGCCTATGTGTTTATGAACACAGCGGAGCCAAGTAGCATTCATTACTTTACTTGCAATTGGTAGACAGTAGAAAAGAACAGAGGCAGAATTAACATGTAAATAATGGCCTGTACAAGGTGAAGGACAAAATGACATCATAATTTTATAGTAATTAGAACAGAGAAAAGTGGTAGCTGAATTGAATTATCATATAGGGCACAGTTAGTCAGGCTTGCTAAACTCCAGATAATCTGAACTATAGGGTTTAATATGAGATTCACACTGAGAGCCTCAATTCAGTTCAGCAAAACAGCATTTATCACGTTAATTCCATTTGAACTCACTGCATTTGTAACTTTGAATTTATTGGTACCTATGTTTTAGCTAATGGTTATATCACAGTTAAAGCAAAGAATCTTACATACAAGTTTACATTTGAACATATGTAAGTAACATAATCAGACTCATTTCAGTGAACACAGGACTTGTGAAAATTAACTGCCTTTGAAAGAGTCTGTACATTACTCACGGCCTCGTTTGTCTGAGACACTTTAAATCGGACTCATGAATTGGGTGAGAAAGCAGATCAACTCTAGATACACATACAGAATGCATGTATCTGTACACATAAAATTTATGTATTTAAACAACACAGGCCCCAGCATTAATTCTCAACCTTCACCCTGTCATGTTTCTCAGTGTGATGAGCTTGACATGCTCATCCCCAGACACAACCAAGGTCACAAATGGACACCAGGCAGGTCATAAATGAGTGAAGCCAGCCAGGGCACAAGGGAAAAAAAAATTCTTGAAATCCTCAGTCTTTTTTATCTGCATATATTTCTTCTCATGATGATAGAAAAGTAAGCATAAGAAATATTTGTTTCTCCTTAACTTCGCTTAAAAAAAAAACCCAAACCATCAAAAATATGATAAGTGGCAAGTGACACCTAGGCTCAGCAGTGGGGGATCAGAAGGGGGCATCATGACAGGGTGTGGTGTGAACTGTGGCCAACCAGAGAAGGCGTGGGCAGCCACCACCCAGCTCCAGCCAGCGGCTGTCACATGGGAATCAGGAGTGTTATCAGGTCTCCCAATTTTAAATGTAAAGAAATGTCGGTTTTACACTTAAAATCTCTCAACTTTGATTTCTACGAAAACCCTCCCAATTCTGGCAACAGATACCCAAACACTGCTGGCCAGAAACGGACGCGTCTGCAGCTCGGCGAGCCAGGGACCACCAGTCTGCGACTCGGCTCTCCTCCGGGTTGCCCCCCACCCCGCCCCCGCGCCCGCATACCCTCCCCCATCCTCCTGATGGTCCTCCAAGGTCAGCACTCAGGCTCCTCAAGGCCTGCCCCCGCTCACGCTGACCCTCCCTCCCCGCGGCCCTGCGCGGGCACTCCTGTCGGTTCTCCATCCTCCACTGTCTCCCTCGACAGTTACCTAACCTCGACGGGTGTTGGTCGCGCGACCCGCGCCTTACTCGGTCCCCCTGGGCCCTCCTCGGGTCACCCGCAACGCTGTGCACCTTTCCAGTTCGCAAGATACACCGGAGCCGAACTCCGTAAACCGCACGGATACAGCACCTCCACTGAGAGAGAGGAGCGAAGCCCCACACTCGATAAGGAGTCACCGCTTGATACCCAGACGGACCCCAAAGCAGGCCGGGGCCGGCCCCGGATGCACGGGTGCGCGGAGCTCTCCCGAGGGAGCGGGTGGGAGCCCCGGGCCCGCCCCGCCGGGCAGTCCCGAGGGCTCGCGGGCGGTGGATGTTCGGAGCAGCGAGAAGCCGCACCTCCCGCCTCCAAGCTGTTTGTGATTTCCTCCCGGGGCTCCCGGTCACCCTCCCCCTTAGGCCTCCCTCACCCGGCGGCCCGCCTTCCCGGGCTCGGCCCCTGCCCATCTCCCCGCACAGCCGGCCCCCGCGACCCTCCCACCTCCGCGGCGACCGCAGACGGTCAGCGGGTGTCGGAAGGCGGGCCCGCGCCGAGGCCGCGCGGAGGGCGCCGGCCCCGCTCCCGGACTCCTCCCGGCCCGCTCCCGGGCCCCCCGCCCGGCCCCGCCGGCGCCTCGGCCCCGCGACCTCTCCCCGCGTCGCCGCCGCCGTGGCCGCCACGCCCGCGCGACCCGGGCCCTCACCCGCGACAGGGTGAGGTCGGTCATGAGCTGCTCGAAGGCCCGCGTCTCCTCGGCCTGCCGCTGCGTGTGCAGCGCGATCTTCTCACTGAACTTCCGCGGGTTGGCGCTGCCGGAGCCCGGCGAGGCGGCCATGGCGCGGGCCCGGCGCCGGCAGGAGGCGGGAGACGGCGGGCGCGGGCCCTGCCTCGGCCCACCCGTCCGTCCGCAGGCCAGCCCCGGCCGCCGCCCGAAGCCCGTCCTCCGGCGCGACCCGGCAGAGGAGCCGCCGCGGCCCCACCGCCAGCGAGCGGCCGGGAGCGCGCCGAGGTCCGCCCCCGCGCGCCCGGCCCCGCCCTCGGCGCGGCCCGCCCGCCGCCCGGCCCCGACCCTGCCCCGCGCCCGCCGCCGGAGGGCTTTCCCCGGCGTCCCGCGCCCGGCTCGCGACCCGCCGCGCGGACCCCGCGAGGAAACCCCCGGCTCGCGCGGCAGAGCGGGCCCGACGTGAGGGAGCAGCTAGGGTACCATTTTACTGAAGCGCTCCCTGATAGGGCTCGCCTGGCCTTCGGATTGACGTTAAGAGTTTTTCAAAGAGTTTGAACACCTTGCTTGCCCTCCCCAGTCACGCTGACTTCCTTCAGGGGGGCGAAAACGGACGAACTACGCTTGAGCAATCCTCTCCCTCGGTTCCCACCCTATGGGGCCTAACAGCTGCCCGACGTCCTCCGCCTCCCAGCCCGCTTCCTCCCTCGATCTGTGTCGCTGACGGTCCGCTCGGGCCCACCCAAGAAAACAGTTACCAAATCTGGGTCTCAGTTTCTAAAACCACCTCCCGAGTTTGCACGAACTTGAGACACCATCCCCCCCGCCCGGGGGTCCCCCTCTTCGCTCCTCAGCCCCGGCCCCTTTTCGAGGCTCTTTATGAGCATCCGTGGCCTCTTTCGGACTCCAGCTCCAGCCTAGTTTGTCAGCCTCATTGGTTTTCTCCCTCTCCTGCAGCCCCCGAAGTTCTGATGTGTGTAAAGATGTCCTGGACGCCTCTGAGAGTGTGTCTCTGCCTTTCGTAAGCTAGTAACTATCAGGGACACGCAGAAGATTGAAGAAAAGGATGTTAGCGCCACCCACGCCCTCCCCATATCAAGGTTAAATGTATCAAAACAGTTTGTTTCATTTACTTGGTATTTATTAAAGAAATAGAAAATCAGGCAGAACTAAAACCTCACCCTTATTCTTTCTTCCTCCTCCCTAGAGGTGGTCACTGGGCTCAAGCTGGTACGTGTCATTCACATTAATATTTTTACACTTTTATTACATATGACATATGGATCCACCAACTGCATATGAAATACCAAATTTTATTTTTTTAATTTTACAGGAAACTACATCATGCTAAATAAACTTTGGCAGCTTTTTTCATTTACCATTGCTTTTGAAATTCGTTTGTGTTGATTCATTTGTTTTAATTCCTGTGTAGTATTTCACTCTACTTTTCATGTGTCTCATAGATTGTTTTTTTAGAAAATTTAATAAGAATATATCTATTAGCTAGAGGTTAGTTTGTTTCACTCATTATAATTGGATTTATTTCTTCTGTCTTATTTTGTACTGTTTATCATGCTTTTTCTTTATATTTTCTGCTTTCTTGTTACATTGTCTGGTTTCATTTTCAAAGAACAGAATTCATCCTAGGTAAAGTACAGAAGGATTTACTATAGGGTATAAAATGGCTTAAGGACTTGTGTGGAGGGCTGAGGAAGCAGACTCTGGGTTGAAAGGTTCAGAAGTGACCTGGAGACACATGTTGCAGAACCCCGCCAACAAAAGAGCCATTGCTTCTTCTAAAGTCTGGAAGCCACCTACTGAATTGGAGGACTGTCACTACACTGGCCACCTCCTGGACCCTGAAGCCACCATAGAAAAATACAACAGTACTCACCAACAGAAACAGCACATACAAAGGCTCAGCTTCACTTCCACCGTACAAATCAAATAAGAAACAAAATTGGACTGGAAGTGCCAAAACTGCATCCGGAATCCTAGCTGCAATAACATCTAGGAAATGTAGTTATAGCTTTTCAGCTTCTGAAATATAGGAAAGTGCAGTAGGACACTGGAATGGATGTTGAGCTAAATCCTGTTTTCATCCACCAATTCACCAATGCAGGGATCTATCATATCTGGGTTCTGTTGCACTAAATGACTGTTGTTGTTGTTGTTGTTGATTTTATTTTTTTTCTCTCTCTTTTTTTTTAGTGGTTTTTGTCATACATTGACATGAATCAGCCATGGATTTACATGTATTCCCCATCCCGATCCCCCCTCCCACCTCCCTCTCCGCCCGATTCCTCTGGGTCTTCCCAGTGCACCAAGGCCCAAGCACTTGTCTCATGCCTCCAGCCTGGGCTGGTGATCTGTTTCACCCTAGGTAATATACATGTTTCGATGCTGTTCTCTCGAAACATCCCACCCTTGCCTTCTCCCACAGAGTCCAAAATTCTGTTCTGTACATCTGTGTCTCTTTTTCTGTTTTGCATATAGGGTTATCGTTACCATCTTTCTAAATTCCATATATATGCGTTAGTATACTGTATCGGTCTTTATCTTTCTGACTTACTTCACTCTGTATAATGGGCTCGAGTTTCATCCATCTCATTAGAACTGATTCAAATGAATTCTTTTTAATGGCTGAGTAATATTCCATGGTGTATATGTACCACAGCTTCCTTATCCATTCATCTGCTGATGGGCATCTAGGTTGCTTCCATGTCCTGGCTATTATAAACAGTGCTGCGATGAACATTGGGGTGCACGTGTCTCTTTCAGATCTGGTTTCCTCAGTGTGTATGCCCAGAAGTGGGATTGCTGGGTCATATGGCAGTTCTATTTCCAGTTTTTTAAGAAATCTCCACACTGTTCTCCATAGCGGCTGTACTAGTTTGCATTCCCGCCAACAGTGTAAGAGGGTTCCCTTTTCTCCACACCCTCTCCAGCATTTATTGCTTGTAGACTTTTGGATAGCAGCCATCCTGACTGGCGTGTAATGGTACCTCATTGTGGTTTTGATTTGCATTTCTCTGATAATGAGTGATGTTGAGCATCTTTTCATGTGTTTGTTAGCCATCTTTATGTCTTCTTTGGAGAAATGTCTGTTTAGTTCTTTGGCCCATTTTTTGATTGGGTCATTTATTTTTCTGGAATTGAGCTGCAGGAGTTGCTTGTATATTTTTGAGATTAATCCTTTGTCTGTTGCTTCATTTGCTATTATTTTCTCCCAATCTGAGGGCTGTCTTTTCACCTTGCTTATAGTTTCCTTTGTTGTGCAAAAGCTTTTAAGTTTCATTAGGTCCCATTTGTTTATTTTTGCTTTTATTTCCAATATTCTGGGAGGTGGGTCATAGAGGATCCTGCTGTGATTTATGTCAGAGAGTGTTTTGCCTATGTTCTCCTCTAGGAGTTTTATAGTTTCTGTTCTTACATTTAGATCTTTAATCCATTTTGAGTTTATTTTTGTGTATGGTGTTAGAAAGTGTTCTAGTTTCATTCTTTTACAAGTGGTTGACCAGCTTTCCCAGCACCACTTGTTAAAGAGGTTGTCTTTTTTCCATTGTATATCCTTGCCTCCTTTGTCAAAGATAAGGTGTCCATAGGTCGTGGATTTATCTCTGGGCTTTCTATTCTGTTCCATTGATCTATATTTCTGTCTTTGTGCCAGTACCATACTGTCTTGATGACTGTGGCTTTGTAGTAGAGTCTGAAGTCAGGCAGGTTGATTCCTCCAGTTCCATTCTTCTTTCTCAAGATTACTTTGGCTATTTGAGTTTTTTTGTATTTCCATACAAATTGTGAAATTATTTGTTCTAGTTCTGTGAAAAATACCGTTGGTAGCTTGATAGGGATTGCATTGAATCTATAGATTGCTTGGGTAGTATAGCCATTTGACAATATTGATTTCAATCCATGAACACGGTATGTTTCTCCATCTGTTTGTGTCCTCTTTGATTTCTTTCATCAGTGTTTTATAGTTTTCTATGTATAGGTCTTTTGTTTCTTTAAGTAGATATACTCCTAAGTATTTTATTGTTTTTGTTGCAAATGGTGAATGGTATTGTTTCCTTAATTTCTCTTTCTGTTTTCTCATTGTTAGTGTATAGGAATGCAAGGGATTTCTGTGTGTTAATTTTATATCCTGCAACTTTACTATATTTGTTGATTAGCTCTAGTAATTTTCTGGTAGAGTCTTTAGGGTTTTCTGTGTAGAGGATCATGTCATCTGCAAACAGCAAGAGTTTCACTTCTTCTTTTCCTATCTGGATTCCTTTTACTTCTTTTTCTGCTCTGATTGCTGTGGCCAAAACTTCCAAAACTATGTTGAATAGTAGTGATGAGAGTGGGCACCCTTGTTTTGTTCCTGATTTCAGGGGAAATGCTTTCAATTTTTCACCATTGAGGGTAATGCTTGCTGTGGGTTTGTCATATATAGCTTTTATTATGTTGAGGTATGTTCCTTCTATTCCTGCTTTCTGAAGAGTTTTAATCATAAATGGATGTTGAATTTTGTCAAAGGCTTTTTCTGCATCTATTGGGATAATCATATGGTTTTTATCTTTCAATTTGTTAATGTGGTGTATTACATTGATTGATTTGCAGATATTAAAGAATCCTTGCATTCCTGGGATAAAGCCCACTTGGTCATGATGTATGATTTTTTTAATATGTTGTTGGATTCTGTTTGCTAGAATTTTGTTAAGGATTTTTGCATCTATGTTCATCAGTGATATCGGCCTGTAGTTTTCTTTTTTTGTGGCATCTTTGTCTGGTTTTGGAATTAGGGTGATAGTGGCCTCATAGAATGAGTTTGGAAGTTTACCTTCTTCTGCAATTTTCTGGAAGAGTTTGAGTACGATAGGTGTTAGTTCTTCTCTAAATTTTTGGTAGAATTCAGCTGTGAAGCCATCCGGTCCTGGGCTTTTGTTTCCTGGAAGATTTCTGATTACAGTTTCCATTTCCTTGTTTGTGATGGGTCCGTTAAGATCTTCTATTTCTTTCTGGTTCAGTTTTGGAAAGTTATACTTTTCTAAGAATTTGTCCATTTCTTCCAAGTTGTCCATTTTATTGGCATAGAGCTGCTGGTAGTAGTCTCTTATGATCCTTTGTATTTCAGTGTTGTCTGTCGTGATCTCTCCATTTTCATTTCTAATTTTGTTAATTTGGTTCTTCTCCCTTTGTTTCTTAATGAGTCTTGCTAACGGTTTGTCAATTTTGTTTATTTTTTCAAAAAACCAGCTTTTAGCTTTGTTGATTTTTGCTATGGTCTCTTTAGTTTCTTTTGCATTTATTTCTGCCCTAATTTTTAAGATTTCTTTCCTTCTACTAACCCTGGGGTTCTTCATTTCTTCCTTCTCTAGTTGCTTTAGGTGTAGAGTTAGGTTATTTATTTGACTTTTTTCTTGTTTCTTGAGGTAAGCCTGTAATGCTATGAACCTTCCCCTTAACACTGCTTTTACAGTGTCCCATAGATTTTGGGTTGTTGTGCTTTCATTTTCATTCATTTCTATGCATATTTTGATTTCTTTTTTGATTTCTTCTATGATTTGTTGGTTATTCAGAAGCATGTTATTTAGCCTCCATATGTTTGAATTTTTAATAATTTTTTCCTGTAATTGGGATCTAATCTTACTGCACTGTGGTCAGAAAAGATGACTGGAATGATTTCAATTTTTTTGAATTTACCAAGGCTAGATTTATGGCCCAGGATGTGATCTATTCTGGAGAAGGTTCCGTGTGCACTTGAGAAAAAGGTGAAGTTGATTGTTTTGGGTGAAAATGTCCTTATAGATATCAATTAGGTCTAGCTGGGTCCATTGTGTCATTTAAAGTTTGTGTTTCCTTGTTAATTTTCTGTTTAGTTGATCTATCCATAGGTGTGAGTGGGAGTATTAAAGTCTCCCACTATTATTGTGTTACTGTTAATTTCCCCTTTCATACTCGTTAGCATTTGCCTTACATATTGCGGTGCTCCTATGTTGGGTGCATATATATTTATAATTGTTATATCTTCTTCTTGGATTGATCCTTTGATCATTATGTAGTGTCCTTCTTTGTCTCTTTTCACAGCCTTTATTTTAAAGTCTATTTTATCTGATATGAGTATTGCGACTCCTGCTTTCTTTTGGTCTTCGTTTGAGTGAAATATTTTTTTCCAGTCCTTCACTTTTAGTCTGTATGTGTCCCTTGTTTTGAGGTGGGTCTCTTGTATACAGCATATATAAGGGTCTTGTTTTTGTATCCATTCAGCCCGTCTTTGTCTTTTGGTTGGGGCATTCAACCCATTTACATTTAAGGTAATTATTGATAGGTATGGTCCCATTGCCATTTACTTTGTTGTTTTGGGTTCACGTTTATACAACCTTTCTGTGTTTCCTGTCTAGAGAAGATCCTTTAGCATTTGTTGAAGAGCTGGTTTGGTGCATTTGTTGAAGAGCTGGTTTGGTGCTGAATTCTCTCAGCTTTTGCTTGTCTGTAAAGCTTTTGAATTCTCCTTCATATCTGAATGAGATCCTTGCTGGGTACAGTAATCTAGGTTGTAGGTTATTCTCTTTCATTACTTTAAGTATGTCCTGCCATTCCCTGCTGGCCTGAAGGGTTTCTATTGATAGATCAGCTGTTATCCTTATGGGAATCCCTTTGTGTGTTATTTGTTGTTTCTCCCTTGCTGCTTTTAATATTTGTTCTTTGTGTTTGATCTTTGTTAATTTGATTAATATGTGTCTTGGGGTGTTTCGCCTTGGGTTTATCCTGTTTGGGACTGTCTGGGTTTCTTGGACTTGGGTGGCTATTTCCTTCCCCATTTTAGGGAAGTTTTCAGCTATTATCTCCTCGAGTATTTTCTCATGGCCCTTCTTTTTGTCTTCTTCTTCTGGGACTCCTATGATTCGAATGTTTTGGCGTTTCACATTGTCCCAGAGGTCCCTGAGGTTGTCCTTATTTCTTTTGATTCTTTTTTCTTTTTTCCTCTCTGCTTCATTTATTTCCACCATTTTATCTTCTACCTCACTTATCCTATCTTCTGTCTCCATTATTCTACTGTTGGTTCCATCCAGAGTGTTTTTTATCTCATTTATTGCATTATTCATTTTTAATTGACTCTTTTTTATTTCTTCTAGTTCCTTATTAAACATTTCTTGCATCTTCTCAATCCTTGTCTCCAGGCTATTTATCTGTAACTCCATTTTGTTTTCAAGATTTTCGATCATTTTTATTATCATTATTCTAAATTCTTTTTCAGGTAGATTCCCTATCTCCTCCTCTTTTGTTTGACTTGGTGGGCATTTTTCATGTTCCTTTACCTGTTGGGTATTTCACTGCCTTTTCATCTTGTTTAGATTGCTGTGTCTGGAGTGGGCTTTCTGTATTCTGGTGGTCTGTGGTTCCTTTTTAATGTGGAGGTTTCACCCCGTGGGTGGGGTTGGATGATTGGCTTGTCAAGGTTGTTGTTGTTGTTTTAACGTATGTATTTATTCATGGTCTTTGTTGCTGTGTGCGGGCTTCTCATGACACTGGCTTTTCTTGTTGTGGAACTTGGCCTCTAGGCATGGGAGCCCAGTAGTTGCCCCGAGGCCTGTGAAATGTTCCCAGATCAGGGATCTAACCAGTGTTCCCTGAATTGACATGTGAATTCATAACCACTGGATCACCAGGGAAGCCCTGAGTGGCTCTTTTTTATTTCCATTTTGCCCTAATCTAATTTGGAAAATAGTCATTCTACTTCTGTTCTTATTATGGTTAATCCAATCACTTTCCATTTAATTTTTTAATCAAATAAATACATATGAATTTTTTAACAATAGCTTTACAAGGCACACAATTTTCCCAAGTAAGTCCCAGTTCCCACGGTAAATAAGTTTTTCCTGCTGTTTTGTGATTATTTTTTCAGTTTTAGATGTTAACTATTCATTTTCTACTCTGGGGAAGAATGCTTTGGCTCTTTTGTGCCCCCAACACAAATATGATTTTCCCTGCTCCCATTCTTTCAGTGTAGTTATTAACATATGATAATTTTTGGTAAGTCAATATTAAGTGTTTACACAACACACAATAGTTCCATTTTTACACTTTTTTTTTTTTTTTAGTTAAAAACTGCCTTCACTTTTTATTTGCTTAGATTTCTCTCAACTCATTAGAAATCCTTTCCCAAACTCTGATTTATAGTATTTGGATTTTAGCTCTGTCTCTCCCCTCTTCTGGCCCCTCTGGTCTTCTTTCTAAAGTTCCCTGAACTGTGAAAGACATTACTGAACCTACAACTGGTCAGCTTGGGAGGGAACTTCTCTCTCAGATCGCTTTGCCTACCTGCTCCATCCTGGACTCTTGCTTTCCTCACCCGCTATCTGCTGGCTCTCGTCCCATCACCCTGAGAGTTCCCTTCATCTCCCATCTTCTGACCTCATCTCAGGTTGTCCTCCTGCTCCGTGTTCTAACACGGAGGACATTCTCCAATAGTTTCCTGGGAAAAAATACATAAAAGATAAAATCCTTCAGGCTTTGTGTGTATGCAGATGTTTTTATTTTTCCCTCAGAGTTGATTGATATTTGGACTAAGAATAGTCTTCTTCATCAGAACTCCTTCGCATTTGCTTCTTTGGATACATTGCATCACTGTTTTCTCACTTCCAGCGTTGCCATTGGGAAGTCCACTCACATTCTGTCTCCCTTTCCTTTGTAGGTGACCTGCTTTTTGAGAGCTATTATTATTTATTTATTTTCACACACCCCCGCATACTCTGAAGGCTTAGTATTCTGATATTTTATGATAATGTACCTTGGTGGGAGGCTTTATTTTTGTTCACCACATTGGCATTAGACATGTATGTGGAAACTGAGTACTCATATTCTTTAGTTCTGGGAAATTGTCTTATCTTTTCAACAATATTCTTTTTTCTTTCTTTCATGGAGATTCTACTTGGTCAGTTAATGGATCTCCTACATTGCTCTTCTAATTTTCTCATCTTTTCTCTCCTATATTCCTTTTTTTTGTCTTTTGCTGTTGTTATTCTATTTCTTAATAAATTTTTTCAGCTCTTTCAATTTTGTCTTTCCTTTCTGTTGAACTTTTATTTCTGTGATTGTATTTTTAATTTCTAAGTGCTCTTTCCTGATTTCTGAGTGCTTCTTTTTAAAATAGCATCCTATACTCACTTCAAGGGTGTGCTATTAATTAGAGGCTATTTCTGTTTTTCTATTTTCTTTTACTCCTTGTATGGTCTGTCTCTGTTTTGTCTGAGTTCAATTTTTAGTTTGTTCATTTTGGTCTCCATCTAGAGGCTTCCCTCAAGCCTCTGGTAATCCTTGACTCCATAATTAAGACAGAAACACTAAATATGTATAGATACCTTGTTTCTGGAAATTAAAATGATTTAAATTAATATTTTTATATATTCTGTAGCAGAAATTGCTAGCTGTTCTCTCCACATTCATTCTCCTCTTCTTCCTTTATTAAAAGAAATTCTGAACTTTAACTGGGTGCTTCATTGCCCAGCTAAAATCAACTTAAGACTACATTTCCCATTCTCCCTTCTGAATAGATCTGGTCATGTTTCATCCCACAGATGTTAGCAGAAGAAATACAGGCAACTTTGGGATCATGCCCTTAAATGAAAAGGAGAAAGATCTTTTCCCTGTTCTTCTTACTGGCTGAAATATGGATGTGCTAGCTAGATACAGCAGCTGTCATAGACCATTAGATAAAAACTGTGTTGAGAATGACAGAACAATAGTTGCAATGGCCCCTGGGTTCCCAGCCCTGGGGAACCACAATATTAGCTCTAAACTGCTCCTAGGCTATAATGTGTCTGAGAGAGAAGCATCGATTTTGTTTCAAGCCCACCTGTTTTGGCCTTGTTACAGGAATCAAGCCAGGACCTATTACATTTAAATAGAAAAAAACTTGTAAGTATATCAAGATATGGTTAATAACATTTGTCTTTGAGGAGTAGGGACTACTGGGAAAATTATATTCCACTTTACACAATTCTAAATTATATACAGATTTAGAGATAAGTATGTATTACTAGTAAAATCAGGAAAAAATAAGGAAGTACAAAGATCAGTTATTTTTAAAGAACTGACTGTGCACCTGTGAGGTTCCTTGACTAGAGAGCTCACTGGAACAGAGATCCAGAATTTTCAATGCCTGTCCTCCAAGTGACAATATCCCTAGGTTTTTATTGGAATATAATTGCTTTACAATGTTGCGTTGGTTTCTGCTGTACCATGGAGTGACTCTGCCATGTGTATATATATATCCCCTCCCTCTTAGACCTCTCTCCCGCACCCCCACATCTCACCCCCCTAGGTCATCACAGAGCACTGAGCTGAGCTCCTTGCGCCTTATAGCAAGTTCCTACCAGCAGCTGTTTACACAGGTGGTATATATATGTCAATTCTAATCTCCCAGTTCGTCCCACCTTCTGTTTCCCCACCTGTGTCCACATGTGTGTTTTCTACATCTTCATCTCTGTTCCTGCCCTTGAAATAGGGTCATCTGTACCACTGGAGAGACTTTAAAATTTGTTTTTTCTCTTGAGAATGTCAATTTCTCCTGCCTAAAGAATCTTCCAGTTGACTATCCAGAGGTATAAATAAGCTGCTGGCACTCCGAGAGTCACGTGGAGGAAACAAGTGCTAAGAGTCTCACTATTTGATGTGTTGCCTTGCGCTTAATTTCTCTGTTTTCAGACAACACCTCAGTGGAAACTTTGTCTTTGCCTCACCCTAAGTCCAAAACATTTCGGCCTCTGTTTCCCCAGTTAATCTCCTGTCTACAGCCACAGTGGAAAGGCATCATCACCTCACTTTAAGAGGCTGGGAATGGGATCTGGGTGTCTAACTGCACCTTGTACACATTTTTGACCAATATTTGTATTTTTAACTCTATCCCTTCCCTCTTCAGGTGCCTCAGCCCTCTTTCTGAACTTCTTTGATGTAAACCATCTTGCTTCTCATTAGATTTTCCCCTTTCCCCTGCTTCTCAGGCACTTCAGTTTCAGCTTTTTATGTTCTGCTGTGCTGATTACCATTGCTCTACGGGGTGGAAGTCATGGCTAGGCCGGCTACCGGAAAGCCCCTAACTGGACAAAAATTAAAAGTTATATGTTGAAGTGCTGGGAGGGTTAAAAAAATGTTAAAAGTAAAGGCACAGGCAAGGAGAAATTGTATATGTTGGACACGCTAAGAATTTCAGGATGGTGAACCCAGAATCAGGACCTAGGTGACCTAACTTGCAGAATGGCAAAATTATTTTCTTATGTGCTAACATCACCTAAGTTGTTTCCAAGAACTGATATGGCTGCTCTTGCAGGAGTAAATTTAAAACTGGGACTTTTTTTTAAATTATTTTTAAATTTATTTGTGACTGCACTGGGTCTCTGTTGCTGCACGGCCTTTCTCTAGTTGCGGTTGCAAGCGGGGGCTACTCACTAGTTGTGGTGCACAGGTGTCTCCTTGCAGTGGCTTCTCTTGTGGAGCACAGGCTCTTGAGGGAAGGCTTCAGGAGTTGTGGCGCACAGGCTTAGTTGCCCCTAGACATGTGGAATCTTCCCAGACCAGGGATCGAACCTATGTCCCCTGCATTAACAGGCAGATTTTTAACCACTGGACTACCAGGGAGCTTTATTTTGAAGCTCCTCACGGAGCTTTATTTTGAAGCTCCTCAGGTCTGTTGACCATTGCTACCATCACTCGAGCATCCATCTAAGAGGAATAGAAGAGAAACTCTGGGAACCCACACTCACTGAGATGTATCATTTGTCTAAGTCAGGGGTTGGTAAACTTTTTGCTGTAAGGAGTTTTGCAGATCATCTGTTCTTGTCTCCTCATAACTACTCACCTCTGCCAGGGTATCATGAAAGCAGCCATGGACAACACGTAAAGAAATGGACATGATTGTATTCTAATAAAACTTTATTTACAACAGCATTCTTTTGGGGCAGATTTGACCCATTGGCTATAGTTTGTGACCCCTGATCACATAAAACAGACTGCTGAGCACATTCTGGGGCTCAAAGAGCTCAGAAACTCTGAGTTGCTGCTTCCGTATGTCTTGGATGGTGGGGAGAATTTGCATTTTTAACAAATTCTCAGTGATGCTGATGCTGCCTGTTCTCTGGGATCTCGCTTTGAGGACCATTACTTTTAGGTGACAGGGAACAACTGGAAGACTCTGCTATATGTCTTCCAAATGTTCTAGAAAATTTTTCTAAAATCTCTTTAAACGCTGCTTCTTCCTATTTGTTCTTTCCCTGTAGAAGATTAATTAGATGCATATTAAGCATTTCCATTCTATTGTTCATGTCTTTTTACCTCCCTTTTGTGTTTTTCTACTCCTAATTTTTGTGTTACCATCTAGGTAATTTCATCAGCTCTGTCTTCCAGTTTACTAACTTCTCTTTTCAGCCATGTCTAATCTGTCTTTTAACCTATCCACTGAGTTTTTTTCTTCCTTAAGAACTGTTTTCCCATCTACAAACTCCATTAAGTTCTTTTTCAAATACGCCTACTCTTTACTAAGGCTTCCCTGGTGGCTCAGCGGTGAAAAATCTGCCTGCAGTACAGGAGATTCAGGAGACATGGGTTCTATTCCTGGGCTGGGAAGACTCCCTGGAGAAGGAAATGAGAACCCACTCCAGTGTTCTTGCCAGTATAATCCCATAAAGAGCCTGGCAGGACATAGTCTGTGGGGTCACAAAGAGTCAGGCACCACTGAGCACGCACAACTACTCTTCACTGAGTTCTATTCTTTTCTTATCTTTTTATTCCTTCTTTTACGCCTTTAGTTATACTAATTTTATATTCTCTTTCAGCAAGTAGTTCTGTTATTTCAAGTTTGGGGAGCTCTAACCCTGTTTGTTGTGTCTGCAGGCTCTTGTTTATGATGGATTATTTCCTAATGTTTTTAACTATGCTTTCAACTTTAGGAGGGCTCAATTTATACCCCATGGGAACCCTGGGTAGTGGGACTATGACTCAAATGTTGCTGTTGTGTTTTTTTTGTTCCATGAGGTGCATGGGAATCAACTACCAGACATGAAAATTTTATTACATAGAGACCATACATTCAGACCCTAAACTCGTGTATGGGCCAAGTTTTTGGCTTCTCAAGGGGCTTCCCCTCCCCTCCTCCCAAAAGCCAGGCAGAGAGAGTCAAACTTCCTCTGCTTCCACAGTCAGCTTTGCCTGTGGTAGAGTTTACTCTTTCAGGCTGGGATTTTACCCTGCTTACAGACTTGTATATCAACCTGTTACTATTGAATGGTTGCTGGCAGGAGGCACAATATTCCCGGGTCAGAGACAGCAAGCATCATGAGCATCATTTATGTGTCAGTTTACCTTGCTCACCAGGTCCCACAGGGATGATGCAGAAGAGCCCAGATGGGGCTTCCCTGGTGGCTCAGTGGTGAAGAATCACCTGCCAATGCAGGAGACATGGGTTCCATCTCTGGTCCAGGAAGATTCCATCTGCTGTGAAACTATTGACTCTATGCCTTAGAGAAGCCCTATGCTCAGGGCCAATAGATCAAAATCATAGAAGGTGATTTTGATGTTGGTCATTTATGGGTCAAACCTTAAGAAATGCTGCCATTAAGAATGAAATCACAGGGACTTCCCTGGTGATCCAGTGGCTAAGACTCTGTGCTCCCAGTGCAGGGGAGCCTGGGTTGGATCCCTGGTCAGGGAGCTAGATCCCACATGCTGCAACTAAGAGGTCACATGCCTCAACTAAGAGTTTGCATGCAGTAACAAAGGCCTGGCACAGCCAAGTAAATAAATATATATTTTTTAAAAGAATGAAATAGCTTTTAAAAGATTGAAATACATAAATATAAAAAGGATGAACCCAAGAATTAATATGGGCTATAGTTTTCAAATGAAAAGCAATCACTCCTTAGCAAAACTCCCTCCACTCTTCTTTTGCAGAGCCCAGAAAGGCAAGATGCCACTTCCCAGGCTCTCTCACAGATGGGCCTGGCCACATGACCAGTTTGATTATTGAGACTTAAGGGAAAGTCAGACAGGAAGCTGTTTGAAAAACTTTGGTTTTCAGATCAAAGGAACATATTCAACGGCAGCCAGCCCCTATCCCCTTTGTACTTGGAATACAGACGTGATGCCTGGAGCTATGGAAGCCATCTTGCAGTCACAGAAAGAGAAAGCATTTAAAAATTCCAAATTCAGAAAGACAGAAAACAACCTGATCAGGGCTAGCACTGTGAGTAACTAAACCAATACTAGCAAGTGTTTTCTTCTAGACGTCTGTGAAACAAAGGTAGCTCTCTATGTTTAAATCACTGAGAGTCTGTTTTCCATTTTTTGCAGCCAAAATCATTCCTGATGCACTTCGGTAAAGATCTATATTTCTTTTTTTCTTCTTTTTTTCCTTTAACTTTTAATGATTTCATAATTTTAGATTCACATAAAAGTTGCCATTTTGTAAAGAATTCCCATATACTCTTTACCCAGATTCCCAAATATTAAGATTTTATTGCACTTGCATTATTATTTCTTTCTCTGTATATATGTTCATTTTTTCTAAGCCATTTGAGAGTAAGTTGATATGATGTCACTCTATCCGTAAAAACTTCAGTGTTTATTTCATAAAAACAAGAGTAAAAAAAAAAAAAAAAAAACAAGAGTAGTCTCTTATGTAAACATAATTATCAAAATCAGGAAATTAATTTTGATATATTATATAATCTCCAGGTATTATTTAAAAATTTTGAAAATTATCCCAATACATTATTATGGCAAAAGAAAATCTAGGATTGCTCTCAATATTTGATTGACATGTCTCTGTAGTATCCCTTTTTTTATTAAGGCTTTTTTTTTTAACTCTTATTATTCTTTCTTAAAATATGTTTATTTTTATTTATTTATTTGACTGTACCAGGTCTTAGTTTCGGCATGCAAGATCTTCCATCTTCCCTGGGCATGTGGAAACTTTAGTTGCAGTATGTGGGATATAGTTCTCCAACC
Organism: Cervus canadensis; assembly: GCF_019320065.1. Classification (NCBI taxonomy): domain Eukaryota; kingdom Metazoa; phylum Chordata; class Mammalia; order Artiodactyla; family Cervidae; genus Cervus; species Cervus canadensis. The sequence goes on along the minus strand of NC_057402.1, from coordinate 45,878,631 downwards.
ACTGCATTGGGAATGTAGAGTCTTAGGCACTGGACCACCAGGGAAGTCCTCTTTAGTATCCTTTAATTTGGAACAGTTCAGTTTTTGTCTTTGACTTTGAAAATTTTTGAAGTGTGTCCGACTCTTTGCAACCCATGGACTCTACAGTCCATGGAATTTTCCAGGCCAGAATACTGGAGAGGGGAGCTGTTCCCTTCTCCAGGGGATCTTCCCAACCCAGGGATCGAACCCAGGTCTCCCCCATTGCGGATGTATTCTTTACCAGCTGAGCCACTAGGGAAGCCCTTTGAAGTGACAGGCCAGTTATTTTATGGAATGTCCCTTCATTAGGGTTTGTGTAGTATGCCCTCCTGATTAATTTCAGATTATTCATTTAGGTAAGAGTAGCCCAGGAGCAATGTTGCATTCTCAGTTTATCCATCAGGAGGCACGTGATGTCAACTTGTCCCATTACTGACATTAAGTTTGGATCATTTAGCTAAGATGCTGTCTGCCAGGTTTCTTCACTGTAAAGTTTCTATTTTTTCCATTAATAGTAGAACTCTTGAAGGGAAACAGTCTGAGACTGTATTTTTTTTACTTAGTAAACTTGCAACAAACTAGTTTTAGCACTCATTAATGATTCTTGCCTTTTCCCTATTTATTCTTTTATATTAGAATGGGCTCATGAATCCTTATTTTATTCAATAGGTTATAACCCATTACTATTATTACATTTAAGTTATCCCAGCTTTAACCTTTAATCTGGCTTCTGTGTCCTTCTAATATGTCCCTATCCATTTTTTAGGTTTTTTTTTTTTTTCTTTTTGGACACAACAAGATATCCTGACCATCTTGTACTTTTCCTTTCCAGTCCCAGAACCAGTCACTTCTCCAAGCAGTCCTGATTTTTTTTTCATGGAAAAGGGCGTTTGGGCACTGGTTCTTTGATTTTTGGAAGCTAGTCTTCCTGAGTTGGCTTTTTGTGAGAGGACTTACTCTTTAGCTTCTATTACGTCACCCTTTCAGTTCTGTGCCTTTTCAACCCCTGTTGCTGTTGTTTAGATGCTAAGTCGTCTCCCACTCTTTGTGACCCCATGGACTATAGCCTGCCAGGCTCCTCTGTCCATGGGATTCTCTAGGCAAGAATCCTGGAGTGCATTGCCATTTCCTTCTCCAGGGGATCTTCCTGACCCAGGGATTGAACCTGTGTCTGCTACATTGGCAGACAGGTTCTTTACCACTGAGCCACCAGGGAAGCCCTACCTCCGGATTTTTCTCCACTTTGCAGACTTGGCGCCTCTATACTTATAAGAGCTGGAAATGTGTTTCTCCAAAGGTCAGTGACTCTGAGAAAGTATAGTGAGCTTATCAAGTATACGTTTTTACAGAATCATATCAAATTTAGGGGTAAATGTCAGATTTGCAATTTAAGCCCAAAGTATTTCACAAATAACTTCACCCAACTCAAGTTTTTTAATGGAATCCAAAATTCTTTAGCAAAAGTGACTTACAAATACCCATTTTTTATTTTTTTGTTTCCTAAGTAATGTTTAACAGTTATTGAGAGCTTTAAGCCAGATACTATTGTAGCCTCCTCTTTCTCCAGCATCTCATAGCGTGTGTTTCATGGAACATGAGTCTCATAGATGGCTAAGAGGGGCTCCCTGAAAAGTAGGAGGGGTGAGCTGGTCTCTTGACTGTAGGATTTCTCAAAGCTTTTTATTGTTTTTTAAAATATTTACTTATTTATTTATTTTTGGCTGCATCAGGTCTTATTTGTAGCATGTGAGATCTTTCTTCGTGGCATACAGGCTCATGGTTGCCGTGCATGGGCTTAGTTGTACAGGGGCATGTGAGATCTTAGTTCCCTGACCAGGGATCAAAACTCATCCTCTTCATTGGAAGGTGGATTCTTTTTTTTGATTAAGAAAGTATAACACATTTATAGGAGACTTGGAAAATACAGAACAAAATTACATACATAGTTCCATTATATCTTACAATTACTTTTTTAAGTAGATAAATTAAGATTTTTAGTTGGACTTTCAATATCATGCTCTCAATAATTAATAGAATGGATAGACAAAAAAGTAGAAGGATACAGTAGACTTGAAAAGCACTATGAACCAATTCAACATAATTAAGATTTATACAATTTTCACACAACAGCAGGATACAAATTCTATTCAAGTTCCCATAGACTATAAACAAGGAAACACTTTGTATTTCCTTGTTTATAGTCTATGGGAACTCGAATTTCAGGAAAGCAAAACAAGGTGCAAAAATTTCATGGTCTAAAGGTATTGAGATCATACAGAGTCTGTTCTCTTATCACTGTGGAATTATGTTAGAAATCAATATTAAAAGATATTTGAAAATAATCCACACATATTTGGAAGGTGGATTCTTAACCACTGCACCACTAGGGAAGTCCCTCAGAGGTTTTTAATATGTTTATGTGTGTTGTGACTTCCAAGGAGAACGATGGAATACAACACTTCCCAAATTTCTTTTTTTTCTTAATATATGTACTTTACTGAAATATAGTTGACTCACAATGTTTCAAGTGCACAGCAAGTTGATTCAGTTATACATAAACACATATATCATTTTTGAAATTATTTTCCATTATTGGTTACTACAAGCTATTGACCATAGTTCCCTGTGCTATATATAGTAAACCTTTGTTGCTTGTTGCATATTTTTTTAATTAGAAATTTAGCATTCTATTCATACTAAGTCAAACAAGTAGAATCAAAATGTTGTAAATGTTTTAGTTAGGCAAAAATTAATACATTTTCTAAAATCGTACCTCTCAATCTTAGAATGTCTCTTGTAGAGCATCTGCTGACCCAGCTTCCACTCTTCCAACACCCAGTAAACCAACTCTGCTTCCTAAACATCTCTAGAATTTACCCACCCGTTTTCATCCTAGCAACCACTATCCAGTTCAAGCAGCAAAGTCTCTCACTAACTTGAGACCTTAATTGGTCCACTTGTGTATCAGTCAGGGTCTCGGCAGGAAACAGATGGCTGCTGAAACTGGAGATGGGAAGAAAAGTTAGAAAGAAACAGGGCAAGGTTTACTGATAATGCAGGAGCCCATGGGGCTAGTTACAGCAGGAATCGTTAGCACTCAGGGCCAGAGGGGACCTGGGGAAGGATTGCTTACCGCAATAGGGAGAAGGTAGTTATCTGTAGAGAGGAACCCAAGAGGAACTCTGGCCTTTGGTAGGGAGAGAAGTTAACTCACAGTGACCTGGAAGAATAAGTCTTAACCTCATCTTATTCTGGGCTTCCCTGGTGGCTCAGATGGTAAAGAGTCTGCCTGCATTGCAGGAGACCTGGGTTTGATCCCTGGGTCAGGAAGATCTCCTGGAGAAGGGAATGGCAACCTACTCCAGTATTCTTGCCTGGAGAATTCCACGGACAGAGGAGCCTGGCGGGCTATAGTCCATGGGGTCACAAAGCATCAGTCACGACTGAGCGACTAACACTTTCATTTCACTTTTTTTCACCTTATTTTAGACCTCTGCTCTCCTGGGGTGCCTGTCATTAGCCAAACCCAAGCAGAAGCTGGAGGGAGACAATGATGTAGTCTACGCAGCCAGCTTCCCAGGGCACAGGGGAGAGTAGAAGGTGGAGAGTGGATCTGAGGGACGAACAGGAAGTAGCATAGCCTGGAGTCTTGCCTCCGTATCCCCATCCATCCTCCACATTTCCAAGACCCAGATCTCATCATTTCTTGCTCTTCTTAAAATCCATCCATTGCTCCCTATTACTGTTGGAATAAAATCAGTAGTTTAGCAGCAACTCATGAAAGCCAACGGATAGCATTTTTTCCCAACTCTAGGGACTTCCCTGGAGGTCCAGTAGTTAAGACTCTGTGCGTCTGCTGGACGGGGCGAGGGTTCAATGCCTGGTTGGGGAACTTAAGATTCTGCCTGCCATGTGGTGTGGCCAAACAAGACAAAACAAAACACTCCTACCCCCAACTCTGTTCAATGACCAATGGCATCAAGCTTGAAATCAGCTACAGGGAGGTGTTCACACTACGGAATTGGCAAATGCTACTAACCATTATTTTTTTCTTTTATAGAACTGCGTATGTTAAGACAAAAGCATTTTATTAGAAGAAAAGAATGAGCTCAGAAAATGTTCTTTAAAAACTCTTTTTATTGAAAACAGAGACAATGCCCAACCTAATAGCCATGAGGGCTCCTAGCACCCAGACTATATTCTCCAAGTACCCTTTCCCACTAAAAGTAACCAGGGCTCCTTGGAGAAAGAGCTTATTTGAAGTCTGGGGTGAGTAAAGTAGCAAGATGTGGCTGGAACATCTTAAGCCAGAAAGCAAGGAAGCTATCAAAGTCTACTGGGGTCATGACAAAAGGACGGTCACCACTGAAGGACTTCTACTGGCCCAAGAGAGGAAAATTTGAGCATATAAAAACATAAAAAAATTTTTTTAACATTTAAATTTAAAATTTAACATTAAAATTTTAGACATTTTTTAATATATGTATATCTACAGTGGATTAAAAGACATTGAATATTAATACATTAAAAAAACTAGGAGTCACAGGATTGAAAAAACAAAACCTCACTGGTCACGTTTAGAAGATGTTAGGAGCCCACCAGGCTCCTCTGTCCATGGGATTTCTCAGGCAAGAATACTGAAGTGGGTTGCCGTTTCCTTCTCCAGGGGATCTTTCCCAACCCAGGGATAGAACCTTCATCTCCTGCTTGGCAGGTGGAATCATGGAAGCCACCCAGGAGGATGAAGATGTTAGGGAACAAGCTTTTCCTGAAAGCTGGCAAATAAAGAGAGAGAGACAGCATTCCATCTTTTCCTGTATCAAATAGTCTTCAAGGTAACCAAATAGTTAGAATAGGACATTCTTTTTAGAAAAATTCTGATAAATGAAGAATGGCTGATTATCATCATTTTGCAACCCTCAATGAAGTAAGAAATCAAGTCAGTCGTGTCAGTGGCTGCTGAATCCATGTGGTATGTGATGAAGAGCAGATAGGAAAATTTATAACAAACGAATCAAGCTGGGAATATTTGAACTTTGTGATCAGGATTTACATCACAAAAAGATACAGCCCTGAGATCACCCTTTAGATCAGGATGTAATAAGAAACCCCAGAGTACAGAAATTCTATAGCATCAACACCAAATATTGTGTTGGCCAAAAAGTTCATTTGCATTTTTCTGTAACATCTTGTGAAAAATCCTGATAGAAATTTTTAGCCAACCCAATATGTTGCAAGATTTGAAAAAACAGAAAGAGGTTTCCCTGCTGGCCAGTGGTTAAGAATCTGCCTTGCAATGCAAGGGACACTGGTTCAATCCTTGGTCCAGGAAGATGCCCCAGGGCAACTAAGCCCATGCACAACTCCTGAGCCTACGTGCCCTAGGTCGTGTGCTCTGCAATGAGAAGCCACCACAGTGAGCAGGCTGCACGCCACAACTAGAGCAGCTCCTGCTCTCTGCCTCTGGATAAAGTCCCCACAGAGCAACTAAGAACCAGAGGACTCAAAAATATTAACATTTTTGAAAAAGAGAATTCATAGATTAAGGGATTTAAGAAACCCATCAGCTCAATGTAATGTGGGAATCTTGTTTGGCAGCTGATTCAAATATATGAAATGTTTAAGCCAACTATCATATGTCTGGGGAAATGTAAACACTGACTGCCTATTCAGTATTTCAAATTTATTTTTTAGGTGTGATAATGGCTTGGAGTTTTGTTGTTGTTTTTTTTCTTCCAACGTTAAGAGTGAGATTTCTCACCCTGGGTTCTACCGACATTTTGGACTAGCTCATTTTCTGTCCAGGGGCCTGTTCTCTGCATTGTTAAGACTGCATGAGCAGCAACCCTCGCCTCCACCCACTAGATGCCAGCCTCAATGTCTTAATAAAGACAGCAAAAAGCATCTCCAAATATTGTCAAGTGTTTCATGGAGGGACAGTTGCTCCCTGTTGAGAAACACTGTGGTGGAGACACTTACCCAAGTATTTGTGGTTGAAATGATACTGTAGCTGGGATTTGTAAAAATAACCCAAGGGGATGTGGGTGAAGGTAGAGATGAAAGTGTTGGTAATTGCTTAGGCTAGACAATGGACACATGGGAGTTCATTATACCATTCCTTCTGTTTAGATGTTAGACATTTTTTTCCATAATAAAATTTTGTTAAAAAATTGTCGTACCAAAGGAGTATTAAAATATTTCTACTTTTCCAAAGCATCACTAGCATATTAGGTTTAGTAAGTTATCTCTAAGTCAAAAGAAGAAGGGGGCAGAAGAGGATGAGATGGTTAGATAATATCACTGACTCAATGGACATGAATGTGAGCAAACTCCAGGAGACAGTGAAGGAGAGGAGCCTGGCATGCTGCAGTCCATGGAGTCGCAACGAGTCAGACACGACTTAGCAACTGAACAATGACAGGTCAAAGGTTATCAGTGTAATTCATAGTCATTTAACAAGCCTTAGTAAAGTCCCTCACCTACTTCCCAAGTCTTGACACAGTGTATGATCTAAAGACTGGATAATAAGCTCTTTTCCAAACTAAGTAACTTTTTTTCTTTTTTGCTTTCAGCAAAATTAGAGGAGCTAATTATATTTAATTTTTTAATTATAATTTCATTGAGATTTGGGAGATATAATTAGAGTCCTAAAAAATGGGTGACATCATTATCACAAAACACTTTCCATTCCATCTATTAGTACTTATTATGGACTTCCTGGTGGCTCAGATGGTGAAGTATCTGTCTATAATTCGTGAGACCCGGATTCAATCCCTGGGTTGGGAAGGTCTCCTGGAGAAGGAAATAGCAACCCACTCCAGTATTCTTGCCTGGAAAATCCCATGGAAAGAGGAATCTGGTAGGCTACAGTCCATGGGGTCCCAAAGGGTAGGACACGACTGAGCGACTTTTTTATTATTTATGGCAGCAAAGGTTCTCAGAGCTCACATTTATAAAAGTGAAAATAGGAAGAGAATTGATCAACAGTTCTCTTTCATTATGTCCAGTAGTAATATTTATCCACAAATTTGGGAGGAGTGGTATTCCCAGGTGGCGCTAGTGGTGAAGAACCTGCCTGTCAATGCAGGACAGGAAAGAGACAAGGGTTTGATCCCTGGGTGGGAAAAGATTCCCTGGAGGAGGGCATGGTGACCCACTTGAGTATTCTTGCCTGGAGAATCCCAAGGACAGAGGAGCCTGGTGGGCTACAGTCCATAGGGCCGCAAAGTGTTGGACACAACTGAAGTGACTTAACATGCACGCACATAAGTTTTTTATTATTTAATCTACTCATTTTTTATGTGGCTCATTTTAAAGTCTTTATTGAATTTGTCACAAGATTACTTCTGTTTCACGTTTTGTCTTTTTTGGCTGCTAGGTATGTGGGATGTGAGCTCCCCACCAGAGATTGAAACTGCATCCCCTGCACTAGAAGCCAGTCTTCACCACTGACTGCCAGGGAAGTCCCTAGCCATAAGCTTTTACACCTGCACTTTAAGAACTTTCATTTATTTCATTAAGAGGTGCATTTCAAATATCTCTTACAATTTTTTGTCAAGACAATACATTAGGTGATTTTGATTAAAGATGCACTAACAATAATTATAATGCAAAGTATTTTTCTGGATCGTTAAGAGCCTTATGGTCACAGGCAATAAAATAATTTTTTTCACAAATAACAATGACAGGATGGTCAAAAGTAAGACTTATGCTTTAAAAGATAACATTAGAATAAAATTCTAAGGGAAGTGGAGTAGAAACACGAGTTTAAAGAGGAAAAAAAGATGTCAACTTTCCAATCGACAAAGGGCTTTGTCCATGTGCCTTTAATTTTTATTGGATTAGAGTTGCTTTATAATGCAGTCAGTTTCCACTGTACACAAAGTGAATCAGCCACACGTACACACACACCCCCTCTTTTTTGGACTCCTTCCCGTCTAGGTCTCCACGGAGCACCGAGTAGTTCCCTGCGCTGACAGCAGGTTCTCATTAGTTACCTAATTTACACATAGTAGTGTAGATACACAGTCCCAATCTCCCCATTCATCCTACCCCGCTTCGTGAGCCTTTAAAAACAGGCAGTCCCATTGCTTCCTGCAATTAATAATAATAAAGTAAAGTATTAAAAAATAAAATAGAATTAGGGGTTTCCATTGGGTCCCTTTAAGAGTGAGGTTATTTTTAACTGGAAATTCACAATATGTTGGCAAGTATACACTTTACAGGGCTTCCCTGGTGGTTCAGAGGTTAAAGCATCTGCCTGCAATGCAGGAGACTGGGGTTCGATCCCTGAGTCAGGAAGATCCCCTGGAGAAGGAAATGGCAACCCACTCCAGTATTCTTGCCTGGAGGGTCCCATGGACAGAGGAGCCTGGTAGGCTACAGTCCACGGGGTCGCAAAGAGTTGGACACGACTGAGCAACTTCACTTTCATACACTTTACAACCTTTTTAAAAAATTGTATTTATTTTTGGCTGTGCTGGGTCTTCATTGCTGGGTAGGCTTTTCTCCAGTTGCAGCAAGCGGGGGCGACTCTCTAGGCAGGGGCTTCTCACTGCGGTGCCTTCTCTGGTGGAGCACAAGCTCTGGAGCATAAACTCAGTAGTTGTGGCACACGGGCTTAGATGCCCCACGGCAAGTGGGATCTTCCCAGACCAGCGATTGAACCTTAGTCTCCTGCATTGGCACATGGATTCTTTACTACTGAGCCACCAGGGAATACCCTATATTTGTATTTTTAAGTACGGCTGCCCCCTGGGGTCTTATTTAAAAGGCAGCCATTTCCCTCCCTTTTGCTGCTGTTTACTTTTTCCATGTCCAATGTCCCGTAGTCTTTTCTGGTGATTTGTACATAATGGAGAAGTCCCCTGAGGGACATACTGTGACCTAGAGTGCTACTGTCATAAAACATTTAATGCTACTGTAATTGGAAACTTCCAGCCACTTGCTGATCAGAACTGACATTGAAATGTCCACCAATAATGATTAAAGAAAAACTCGATGATTTTTAAAAAAATATTTGTTTAGGCTATGTTGGGTCTTAGTTGCATTCATGGACCCTTAGTTGTGGCGCGTGGGAGCTGACCAGGGGTCTGAACCGGTGCCCCCTGCATTGGGAGAGCAGAGTCTTAACCACTGGACCACCAGGGAGCTCCCTGGATGGTTTTTTCACTTTAAAAAAGAACTAACTGACATTATGCTGGTTCTCCACCTTGCCACACCCCCAGTTCTTTTTATGCTAAGGCTACTTAAAGCATTTTATATTTAAAAAGGCTAAACTCACAAGTTAAAAAAATCTCTTTGAGATAGCTGATTTGTGTTTGTTCCTTTAAAAAGACTATGAAGGGGTTGTTTTCTGTTGTGGCTTTCAATGATTAAACTTCACTCTAATTAACACGGTTTTGCAGGAACTGCTAACAATGAGACTGAGGAAAATCAACACAAAAACAAATGAATGACCTTTTATTTCACACAGAGATACAGAGGCAATTGTGTGGGGCAATGATCTGACAGGCAGTCCAAATTCTGGGAGGAGGAAATACATGGTCAATGTCATGATGGCTGGTTGAAGAGAAGGTCAAAGAAGGAAAAAAGTTGAGACAGAGACTGCTATGGCTAATAAATTAAAATTAAAAAGAGTTACTAAGTGTCAATGCCATGACTTGAATTTGTCTGGGCATCCTCAATGCTGTGAACACCATAATTATGCATGGTTACCATCAAAATTACCATTTCGAGGTGTAGTTTGTGGCAATCATTGAAACATCATATTTCATTAAAGAGTTGTGAACTTTACTTATTGTCTGTCATGGACGTGGCCTTTGGAGCCCAACATGAATTTGGGTTGGATATTATCTTTTAAGGTAAAACGGTTGACATTTTGGTTGGTCCCAGTTTCTGAGGCGATGCCACATAGAGTGGCATCTTCTTTTAATCTGAGGGAAATATTTACTAAAAAAATTGTCTTGAGAAACACAAGAAATGAGGTCAAGGTGGTGGAGACTCTTTCCCTAACACTCCACACCTCACCTCTTCACCTGTCTGTGGGCTGCCTGGAGTGTGCAGACCCGTATGGCTGCACCCGTGGACCTGACTCAGTAAACAGTCTATCATGAAAAACACACTTCCAGCACTTTACATCTGTAACCGGGATGCGTCACATGATTTGTTATCAATGAAAACAGTTTATTGGCTTTAAATATACATCAGTAAATTTTTAACTGTTAGTTTTATGATAAAAGAACACTGAACCAAAACATCAGAGGAAAGGAGGCTCAGTAGCGTGATTTCAATATATTTTCCTGGATAAAAAGACTGTTTTTAAAAAGTACATGACTTTTAATCTAAGAATGAAAGCTCCATGAGCTCAATGCTTAGCAGTGAATTGTTTGTGACTAAATTTAAAAAACAGAGTTCATAAAATAAAGGCATAGTGTGGGCAGCAAGAAAAAAGACAAAAAAAAGGCGGGGTGGGGAACCAGATTTTAATATCACGTGTAACATCGCTTGGCTGCTTTTGTTTGGTTTTGTTTCAGTCTGTTTAAGGCAGGATAATCTCTCTGCAACCCTGCAGATAAACCCTAGTGTTTTAGCTATTAAAAAGTTTTAAGAGTTCAGATATACAGATAAGCCAATTAAAAAAAAAAAACCCCAAACCCTTTTCTTACAGTATTCTAAAGACTTTGAAGCATTATATAAATCTTTAAAATTCCTATCACCCCCATTTTAAGAAATAAATCTACACTTTCATAAGGCACTCTTAAGATACAAAACAGTTTTGGAAACAGTTACATTCTACGCTAGGGATAACCCATTCCTTTGCCATAGGGATGGAGTGGATCGTTTGCCTGAAACTAGTCAATCTTTGCACCAACAGAAACAAGCAAGTGTTCAGACCATTCTGAATTTACCTAAATAGCTTAATTTTAACAGTGGGACTCTCCCATCCACTGACGAGAACTGCCCAAATTTAATGGTGAAATTTAAAAACAACATCCTTCTCTTTCTAGAAAATGCTTCCTTTGAACACAGAACAGTGACTTCTATTAGCTTCCGCCCATAAGGGAAGACAGAATGGAAGACAACCAAAGCCTCCCCATATCCTTCAATTTTACTGATGGAACAGAAATATAAAGGAACTTCACTTTTAAGTGACAACCAATAACTATGGATAACCTAACATTTTAACTGTGTGTCTTCTAAGTATGCACGTTATTGGGCTAATGGCTTCCACTTCTAAACAGCAAGTATTCAAATCCCACCGTCCCTATCGCTAATAGAAACAAACACCAAAGCTTACAATATAGTAATGCAACCTCTAAGACTGTAACAACATGAGAGATTTCAGGAGAATTCCCACTCTTCCTTAACAGAAGAGAACAAAGGAACAAGATGGGTCAGACTGGGCCTGAAATACAATTTCACTATGAAGAAAGGACGACCAATGTCCCTGTTGAGTGGGAGGAGTTAAACTTGTGGAGTTGGGGGCGATATTAGACTGAGGCAATGGTATGGGCTGGGTCTTTGTTTTGGAGAAATAAAGAAGGACCTCCAGAAAGGCGGCCACTGGGCACTTCTTTCTTTATCCTTCTGAGCTGGAAGCAAATGCTCTGTTACTTCTCGTAGAACTTCTTGTTGAGAAGGAAGATGAGGAGGTTGACGTTGACTTTAGCTCTGTCAAATAATTTCATGACGGCGACTCCTTCATATTGTAGCTGCAGCAGGTCCTGTTCAAAAAAACATTCTGATGGTTAATCAAGTCCGTGGGACAAGAGAAGGAGAGACACGAGTAGGGAGGAATCTGGAAGGGATGTGGCGTGCCTTGTGCGCCAGATGTGAGCTGGAGTGAGACACAAGTGCCCAGCTATGGACCTGCCTGCTGCGGCCCAGTTCGTCTAAGTGATGTATCGCCTGGAGAAGGTGACAGCGTTTCAATCCATGATGAGACATAATAACCACTGAACACAAGATAAGGCCAGTAATGTCATCTCAACACCATCTACTAGAGTCTTCATTTCCTTTTCAAATGACAGATCTTTCCTATCCTGAACACGACGGGGAAGAGAGGACTAAATGTTTTTTACATTTACTATATGTTCCTCAATGTAGAAGCGTGTTATACGATGTCTGTTTAAGTCCTGTCAGAAATCCTACCAGGGGTGATTATTTCAGATTTAAAGATGAGGCTACTGAGGCTGGGGGATGTTAAATGACCCGCCTGACAGGACAGAGCTGGACATGGTGAATCTGGATCTGACAGCTAAGCCCCGTTTCCATACTACCCTCCACTGTCCGAAACAAACTGAGGAAATCAGAGTGGTCCCACACCCAAACTTTAGAAGAGCGGTGGTGAAAAAGCAAGAATCAAAGGGCCTAAAGGCAGGACTTCTCAGTGGTCCAGTGGTTAAAACTTCACCTTCCAAAGCAGGGGGTGTGGGTTCGATCCCTGGGTGGGGTAGGGTGGGGTGGGGGGGGACTAAGAACCCACATGCCACAGGGCCAAAAAAAAAAAAAAAAACATAAAAACAATACTGTAACAAATTCAATAAAGATTGCAAGAAAAAAATCTTTAAAAAAGACAGGGGCTTGAAGGGATTCCAAAAGTTCAACCAATTCATCTTTTGGAAAAATCTTAGCGGCTCCAGGTGTACAAGGACCCTGGTGCATCACCTGAACTGTAACATCTTGCACCTGGCGGTCATTCCATATAATGGCTCTGTGCATGGAGTGATACACTGAGGCAGAATGGGCAGCCTACACAAATTTGGTGAAACTGAGGGAATAAGAGGCTCTTTTTTGTGCAAGGACTTGAGTTAGCTACATGCATCATAAAATCATTTCACATCTGTACAGTTAACATGTTTTGAGGGTCTACTGGTCATTGAGAAGGAGACAGAGAAATACTACCTGTCCTTAAGGAGTCTGCAGTTTGGAAGTCGAGAGGAAAGTAAAGTTGATTCCTGTAGTGAACAGGGGCTGGCTCTATAGGCTACGGAGGTGAAGTAGGAACTGACTGTGGTGTGGCTGGTGGGGCAAGTTTTAGGTGTGGTAACGACATGAAAGTCCTCAATAAATGACAGAGGAAGAAAGTGGGGGAAAACTCCCAATGAAGGGAGAGCGACATGTGTAAGAGCTCGAATTTCCTTTCAGGGAAAGGGCCCTGCCCAGCCTAACGGGGTGCAGCCATCTGAGAAATATAAGCTGGGTACCAACCACAAAGCACTGTGTTCACAGAACTAATGGAAGCTGGACATTACCTAGGAGTCCTCTCAACACCCTTATATTTTTTAATGTAAAAAAAAAAGAGAGAGATGTTTCAAAATAAAAGTTAGGGACAGTTATGTTACAATATGATTCACTGCAGAATTCTTCTTGACTTTAAAAGGGGATTCAGAGGGGAATTCCCTGGTGTTCCAGTAGTTAGGACTTGGTGCTTTATTGCCCAGGGCCTGGGTTCAATTCCTGGTGGGGTAACTAAGATCCCAAAGCCGTGTGGTATGGCCAAAAAAAGTCATATTGCATAACAGCTTCAGACTGGAAACCCAGGCCTGTCATTTACTCTTTTCATTCTGATGTAACTCACGCTGTTTGTCTGCTCTTTGTTCTGTGATCCCTATTTATTAACTTAGATTCAATAAAAAGTTGCTTTCTCTCAAAAAAAAAAAGTTCCCAAAATATAAACAAAGTGAGATTCAGTGTACAAAGATGCAACTTGCACATATCTTGTCAGCAGTATACCTTTAAACCTCCTATATCAAATCAAAATGAGAGGGGGAAAAAAAAAGATTTCAAGCTACTGAAAAAGTTCATGATTTTGTACTGTCGAGATCTGTACCTAAACATTTTATTCACAACCAAGGTGTCAGTTCAATTTAGTGGCAACCCTAAGTGGAAGCTTCAGGTATGCTTGCTGAAGACTTATACGTCTGCAAAAGCTCACTAGCCCAAACAGTCTGCAAAAGCTTGCTAGCCCACACAGACCAAATCTGACACTCAGAACTCAGCTCACTGCCAAGTGTGGGCTGCTTTCCTCACCTGGGTCTGCTTTCTCCCCTGACAAGAACACAACTGTCTCACACCCAGAGCCATCAGTTTTACCTGGTGCAGACCTACCTGATAATGTAACATAAATGTCTCCATCTGAACTCCCATGAACTTGGCCTTTACTTCAAAGTCTCCAACTTCTTCTGTTGGACTGATTTCAAAGATGACATTTTTAAACCTGTTTGAAACAAAACATCACAAGGATTTGATTTTTGTGTTCTCATATAAAAATATTCTGTGAAGTCTGGAAAGGAGATGAGCTCAATGTTCAGCAGTGAAAAGTGTGAGAAAATAAAGGTGCGAAGTACTATCGCAGGTGGGGATGTGTGTGATACTGATGCTGTAATTTCCATCTGCTTTGGGATCTGGAGAGAGTGGCAACCTCTCCTGCGAGAACGTGGCTCCTACTGAGAGGAACCGCTGAGGAAGGACACAGTGACCTATGAAGGGATGACATCAGGACTCCTCCTGGCCTTCCGTGTGGCCACTTCTGAAGCGTGATAGTGGAAGGAGAATGAAGAGGAAATGGGGCCAGGAGGAGGAGGAGAAGACAGATGTCTGAATACAAGCATGTCTGAGGACTGGAAATGATACATAAACAAAGCAGGGGTCAGGACCAAAAGAACCAAGACAGGAGGTGTTCTGGAAGGAGTAGGTGCTATGGATATAAATGGAGTGAGTATTACCAAAGATAAACTGTTATTACTGAAAATATTTAAGGTACCACTCAGTCTCAACATGTTACATGTCCAGGAGTTTATGCATCAGAAAGTGGGAGCAAGCTGTTCTCTAGGTGATCAAAGTGTGTCACCCCAGATTTCCAAAACTCAACTATGAAGCAAACTGATCTATTATAAGCAGAGCTGAGAACCATGGAGGATGCAAAAGAGATCACCGAGAAGCTAGATGAGAGGTTACAGAGTCCACAGTCTAAAACACATGCATTTTACTCAACAGGAGACTCTCACAGGTTTTATAAAGATATTATTTTACGTAATAAATAATTTTATTTTAACTGGATTGGTTTGTCATCTGGTTTCTAAGTCGGCGGTAGCAAATTATTAAATAATGATAGGCACCTGAACAATAACAGGAAATAACGACAAAAAAAGAAGGGAATAAATAATAAATTATAAAAAAGGGTTGAAAAATGCATAAAGTGCTAATCTAAAAAAAAAATAAACCCAAAATACCAAGGTGCTCAAATGAAAAAATAATCAAAGAAAACATAGAGAATAAGCCATGTTTAAATACATACACACACACACCCCCCAAAAACCTCAACTAGAATTCTACAAAATGCAAAATTTAAAAGTGCTACCTTTTTTATCTATTAAGTCAAAAATATAAAAAACTGCTTTGTTATTCAATGACGGTAAAGAATTATTGAGGTAAGAAAGCACTTTGAAACACATTTCAGACATGGTTAGAAAATATTTTGTAATATTAATACACGAGTTAAAAAATCTGTTTCCACTACTATGGAAAATAGTATGACAGTTCCTAAAAAAATTAAAAATAGACTTTTTCACATGACCCAGTAATTTCACTTACAGGTACACAGAAAGCAGGGTCTCAAGAGATATTTGTACTCCCATGTTTACTGCAACATCATTCACAACAGCAAAAAGATGGAAGCAACCCAATGTCCATCAATGGACGAACGGATAAGCAAAATGTGGCTCACATATACAGTGAAAAGCCTAAAAAGGACTCAGGCCTAAAAAGGAAGAAAACCTGTCACAGGTTACAACCTGCATGAACCCTGAGGACATCATGCTAACTGAAGAAAGTCAGACACAAAAAACAAGTATTATATTATTCTGCTGTATGAGGCAACTAGGAGTCAGATTCATAGAATCAGAGAGGAGACTGGCTGGTTTCCCAGGGCTGGGGGAAATGGGAAACGGGAGTTGTTGTTTAATGGGTACAGTTTCAGTTTTGTAAGATGAAAAGGTTCTGGAGATGGGCTGCACAACAATGTGAACGTACCTAACACTACTGAACTGTACACTTAAAAGTAGTTAAGAGGGACCTCCCTGGTGGTCCAGTGGCTAAGACTCCAACTTCCAATGCACAGAGCGTGAATTCGATCCCTGGTTGGGGAACTAAGATCGCACATGCCTCACAGTGTGGCCAAAAAACTAACTACTTAAAAAAAATAGTTAAGATGGTAAATTTTATGTTTTGTGTTTTTCACAATAAAAAAAATTATACACTGATCAGAAATTGCAATTTTAGGCATCTATCATAAAATAAATAATCAAAGGTAGAATCAAAGATTACATTATAAAGGTATTATTACATGTGGAATATTGTAAAAAGTAAAATCAATTTAAAATATTCTACAATATGTAAATGGTTAAATTAAAACTAGTTATTAAAAATTATATGGTCATTCAAACTATGTGAAAAATGCTCACAACATGTAATAAGGAAAAAGCTGGATACATGACTATAAACAGTATCATTCCAATTTAAGTTAAAAAAAAGAGTAGTAAAGTGAGTGAATAATCTTTATGTGAATAGAGGCATATAGGGAAAAGATACAAATACATTCCCTTCTATGAAAGACAAATTAACTCTGGGTATTAGGCCAAATCCTGCATATAACTGATTAATTAATCAATTACAAACACATGTAAAATATAATAATGATTATCCAGATAAGAGAAAGTCAATAAGATAAAGCTATGACAAACACAGAAACAAAAATAATCAATATATAAAATAAAGTTAAACAGTAAATACTCACTGATTCACTTGCAGGTCCTCAATTTCCAAAAGAACTCCTTTTTCATGTAGTCTTGCTGCCGTGTATTTTAGAGAGATCTTTTTGCTTTTCTTCCCTTTCATTTCCCTAGGCTTTTTGGAGACCCTGTAAAGACCACATTATGTCACTTTCTATAAGTTACTATCTACTACGAATCTCTGTTGGTCACTCAAGGATATGAGGTTGGAAAACAAACTTCCCATATGCAAGCATAAGTAACAAACCAATTCTAAAATGGCAAATGAATGCTAGGATTTCTACTTCAGGGAACTATACTGAAGGGAACCCCACAGGAGTCACTCTTAGCCTCCTGGCTGTGCAGAGAAAAAATAAAAATACCTTAGAATGTGTAATTTTTAAAAGAGTTTAAGTCAGCATAGCAACACAGAGAAATGGGAACAAGGTAAAAGAAACATATGTTAGCAGGCCACTGGGATAATCAAGGCACGAAGCGGTAAGAAAAGTAAGCTAGGGAGGAACTGAGATGAATGAGAACTGGATCTGGGACTCTCAAGGGAGGGCTCTCAAGAAATGGGGCAGAAAAGCTGGTAGTTGGATAAAAGGTAATAACCCCTGCAGCTGGCAACTGAAGTACCTACCAAAATCACAACTGCATAAAATTTTAAAGCTGGCAATTATATTTCTAGAAATTTATCTTAAAAAAATATGCCTACATCTGCAAAATGACATATGTACAAGAGGCTCTTTGTTGCAGAATTTTTTATAATAAGTAACGAGACAATGTCAATGTCTATCGATGGAGAACTGACTCAGCAGTTACTTTATCTCTACAACAGCATTAAAAAGGAAATGAGGACCTAGCCCCGTCTGCCTAGAAGGCCTGAAACAATAATGGCTCTGGCAATGAGCACATCTAGTCCCTAGATTTTGGTTTCTAAATACCATCCTTCATTACAAGGAACGAGGGATGTTTGGAGAAATAGCTGATTCCAAGCCTGGGGAGGGGAGAATACAAACTGAACCAGAAACATCTTGTGTCACAGAAAGTCAAGAGGTGCTCAGAGAATGATGGGGACATTTCAAAGGACAAAGGCACCAACTACGTGAGCTCGGTTATGCGAACCTGATTTTCACCCCTTCATGTCGGCCCTGCCTCGCTTTGGGAAGTCTTCAGGGAGGGAGAGAAAAGGCATAGAGAGGGAGAGCAGGCTAGGGAGAGGGGAAGCTGATGGGCTACACACAGTGAATCTATTAATAGCCGAAAGGTATATGGGTGCTTGTGGTTCTGTTCATGGGATTTTTCTGGGGTTTGAAGAATCTCAAAACGAAAAGTTGGGAGTAAATAATAAACAGCCTTCTAGTAAGTAGAACCTGTGCTTAATCACTTCACCTTTCTGGATTTTCAATTTCCCTCCCTGAAAAATGGGCAGATTGATGGTTTGTAGCCAGCACCAAGGAGGCTGCATCAGTTCTTCCTTGGAAGCTGGGGAAAAATCATGGTCTGGGAGCCTGTGCTCAGGAAGTACTGAGGCCAGGGAATTGAACTGCTTATATTAATATTGTTCCTTAAGTGAGTTTTGAGGTGCATCCTGGTTTGGGGGCCACTAAAAGACCCTTTTACAAGGTTCTTTAATTTCCAGGGCCGAGAAGATATTTTGGAACACAGGATGTTTAGAAATAAGCATCCTTGAAACCCTCCACACATTATTTATTTACACCATACCATAACAAATGGAGGGCTTCCCAGGTGGCTCAGTGGTAAAGAATCTGCCTGCCAAAGCAGGAGATATGAGAGACTTGGGTTCAATCCCTGGGTCGGGAAAATCCCCTGGTGAAGGAAATGGCAACCCACTCCAGTATTCTTGCCTGGGAAATCCCATGCAAAGAGGAACCTGGTAGGCTACAGCCCATGGGGTCACAAAAGTCAGACACAACTGAAGTGACTTAGCACGCACGCACACATAACAAATGGAACTAGGAAATTACAAACGATTAGAAGCCAAACAAAGGACTAATGCAATAAACAGATCCAGTGTGTTGTCAGTAAAAATCTCCAATGTCACTCACTTCAGTTGCCTCTACTTCTTTTTCCCCTGACATTGATTCTTTATAAGAATACTCACTTGCGTGCTCGGGCCTGGTGCACTGGGAAGACCCAGAGGAATCGGGTGGAGAGGGAGGTGGGAGGGGGGATCGAGATGGGGAATACGTGTAAATCTATCAATGTATGACAAAACCCACTGAAAATAAATAAATAAAGGAAAAAAAAAAAAAGAATACTCACTTGCCCTTGCTGGCTAAGTTATCCAGGCAGGTCTTGATGTAGCTTTTATAGTAATCCACCTGCTCTCCATAAAAGGTGGCCTTAGAGTTCAGGGCAGCGTAGGTCTGCTGCAGCTTCACCAGCTCAGCCTTCCTCCTCTGTCGGTATCTCCGCTGATTCCGAATATCCTGAGACATAATTATTAAAATCACAAAAATAATGATGTCATGTGCTTCTGGAACCATTAACACTAGAAGCTGGCAGTGTTTAACTCGGCCTTGCTTGTTCTTCATAGGCAGCAGTTTTATGCTCAAAAATTAACAAAGAAATTCAGATCTCATCATTTTCCCCATTTCTATTTTCTAGAGGCAGGGAAAATGGGTTACTTTCACAGACCTCCAACAGTCTCAGAATCAACTGGCAAAGCGTGTTTAAACATCTTAAATATATTGTCAGGAGAGGGAGGAAAAAAATCATTTTAATATAACAAGTGCCAAGCTGCGAGGTGTGTGTGGTGTGCTTTAGTGCAACAGCAGAGGACGCATAAACTCCTTGGCCTGCACCACAGCCCCTTACTTGAGAAGACTCACACAAATCTAGGATGTGATGATCAATCTGAAGCGAATTTCTATTGCACAGTTATCACTGAAAAGAGCCAGAGGAATTCTTTAAGGCCAAAAGACAAACTGAGACACAGGAAACACTAATCAGGATGTTCTTCCTACTAATTTAGGCCATGGAATAAGCCATGGAAGGGCAGGCTAGGACCGCACGCTGGAAGGGTCAGAAGCGATTCCCGGGAGGAGAGGACCTGAATCAGCCCATGAACTAAAGGTGTGTTGTCACTGGAACAGCTCCCGTGTCCCCACAAGCCTCTGAGACGGCTTTCAACATGGCCAGGCCACTGTTGCCCCCTAAATGCCATACCCTGGCGATGTCATTGATCAGTTCCTGGTATCTGTTCTTTGGGTCCACGGTGCCAAGCTCTGTGAGCTTCTTCAAGCCTGACTGGATCTTCTCCTTCTTCTCCTGAAGACTGAGGTTGCTGTCTTCCTTTATGGTTTTGGACTTCTTCATCTTGTCTGGAGTTTTGGCATCACGGATGGCGCGTCTCTGCATGGCCCTCTGATGCTCTGCCTCCTATAGCAAGGAAGAGGATTTCATGAAAGGACCCACCCTCACCCACACCTGAGCCTGTACAGCCCACACACTCCATTCTAGAAACAGAGGGCAACAAGTTTATGCCCCCCGACCCACCCCAACAAACGCATGAAGCAGAGGCTGCCCTCCTTTCATCTGGAAGAGAAACATCTATGAAGCTAGAGGTTGGCGTCTTTTTTTTTCCTAATGTTGACCATTTAAAAAATCTTTACTGAATCTGTCACAATATCACTTTGGTTTTTTGACTGTGAGGCATGCGGGATCTTAGCTCCCTGACCAGGGATTGAACCTGCACCCTCTGTATTGGAAGGCAAGGTCTTAACAACTAGACTGTTAGAGAAGTCCCAAGATGCTGGCTTCTTTCCTGGACTCCAAGGTTTAATCAGGAGATTGAACTCTACTGCATACAAAATCCCTCACTTTTTCCCTATCACATGTGGGACATGGAAACCATTTACTTTTATTTGAAACCTGGCGTGATGAATGTTACAATCACACCAATGCAATGCCAGTGGCGGGTGAATGTTTTTTTTCCCCCACCTCATCACAGCTGGATCACCTTCAGGCCTGCCCTCTGCTTTCAAACGTGCTGCAAACGCCAGTGAAGAGACCCTTCTTATGTCTGGTATCTCTCCTAATCACCAACCAATGTCTGTCTGTTGTGTTCCCATCCAAGAAATGATCCACACCTGCTTTCCCCTTCTTTCAGCACTTTCCTCAACGTCTGGCTATCATCACCAGTTCTCATTACCATTCCTCTCACCCCAAATCCAGTGTCTTGTCGTAGCTATTGCCGTATTCATCTTCCCTGCACATCTTCCTTGCCTTAGCAAGGGCTGGTGCCGCCAAAGGACCCATGGTCCATCCTTTATGACTGTTCTCTCCCAAAACCTCAATGATCACCTCTATGCTGATAGATCCTAGCATATGGCTAAGGTTCTGGGACCCTATTTTGAACTGTTTATACTGGGGATATTTATACTCAGAAAGGTCATAATTTTTCCCAACCTGGAGCAATTCCTTTCCTAATATTCCCTTTCATTCTAATGTCAAAACTACTGCTTATCATGTGATATAAAGAGCATGAACTGGAGTCAGACAGAACCAGATCCAAGTTTGGCTCTGCTACTGTAAGTGAATGACTGTGGGCAAGTTATTTAACCTCAAGGCGGTCTCAGTTTTGTCATCTGTGAAATGGGGAACCTTGGTTCAAGCCCCATACCTTCCTGATGCTTTGCTCCTCACTGGCCCCTTTCTTAATTTCTATTATTTTTGAGTCAAGATCATGGTGAATTTTCAGTGGTTTTCTAATTGTTTCAGTTTATATGTCACATGTATCCAACTGTATCATGAGTTCACATAACTCAGGAGCCATATTCTACTCTTCTCTCCTACCTACCAAGGCATTGAACAGAATTCTAACTATAGGACTTCCTTGGTGGTCCAGTGGTTAAGAATCCACCTGCCAATGCAGAAGACATGAGTTCGATCCCTGGTCTGGGAAGATCCCACGTGCCTCCGGACAACTAGGCCCATGCTCCAGAACCACCGAAGCCCTCATGTCCTACAGCCTGTGCTCTGCAACAAGAGACACCACTGCAATGAGAAGCCCATGCTCACTGCAAACAGAGAAAGCCCTCATACAGCGACGAAGACCCAGCACAGCCAAAAAATAAAATAATAAAATTTTAAAAAATTTTAGAAATACAATATTCAATAGATTGCTGGGCAGACTCACTGACTCCGTCTCAGGTTAAATTAAAGCACACACACAGA
Source organism: Cervus canadensis (assembly GCF_019320065.1). NCBI lineage: Eukaryota > Metazoa > Chordata > Mammalia > Artiodactyla > Cervidae > Cervus > Cervus canadensis. The sequence continues at coordinate 45,856,633 of NC_057402.1, read as the reverse complement.
CTGTATGCCAGTGCCAGTGAGCTCTGTGCCCTAGAAACATCGACCTCTGGATTTAGGGACCAACAGCTTTCTCAGGAAGCCCTGAGTGCTACCATCTGCCAGTCACACCCAGGCCCACCTCCCAGTGACCGCCTCTTACCATCTGTGTCCCCCCTTCTCAGCCCTGTCACACGCCCACCACAGGAGCGTCTATCCATCTAATTATGGTACACAATAAACCCCCAAACTTTACCTGTTCACTGGTGGCTGGTGTTTCTAGGATTTCAGTCAAGGTCTCTCCTGGCTGGAACCGGATGACATCCACAATTAAGCGTTTTGTGCTGAAAGGAGATTCGGGAGGCATCCAAACATTAGCACCTGCCCCACTTCCTCTTGAAGGGACCTCAGCAGGAGCAGAACAAATACCGCCTCCCAGAGTCCCACTGGGCAGCCCCCACACAGGTACGCGAAGCCCCAGGATTACTCATGCAGCTATGACAGAGTGGGTACTAAGGTCAGGATCTCAGAGATGCAAATTTGTTTCAGCATCTCATTAGCAAATAAGGCAGGTAAGTTCTGTGCCAAGTATAGTACGGGAGATGACCAGAACTGTATTGGGCTTAAATGGACAAGGTCATTTTAGGTATGAACAAGTGGACTCATTCAGCAAGACCAAGGGACAGGCGTGATCACTGGGTTAAAGTCACTCCACTCCTCCTCCTTTCAATCCTCACTTCAGTAAGATGGTCCGAGCATCCATTTCTGCATTCTCATCTCCAGGCACATCGAACTTATTGGTCAGTGTGAGAGACACTTCTGTCTTAGCCAGTGCCTCCTTATTTGGGTCATTCAAATTGCCAGCACCTTCTCCTAAAGTTTTGGAAGGGTAGGGAAAAAAAATCAATATAATAAAGAGAAAAGACATTGGAGAGTAGATGATAATTCAAATAAAAGAGAATGCAAGTTTAAGAAGATAGTTGAATCAGCCAATATGTACCTTGTGGCAAGGATACCCTTCAGTGAGAAAAAATATATTATGTCAAATGATTAAGACAAAGGATCCCTAATAAAATAATAAATGTTTGACAAATCATTTCAACACTGTAATATTTCTCTCTCAAAATACCCTGTTCATTTCCTTTATAGGACTTATCATTTCTAGTTATATGATTATATGTATTGTTCTTGCTGTTCAGTTGCTAAGTTGTGTCTGACTCGTTGTGACTCCATGGACTACAGCAGGCCAGGCCTCCCTGTCCCTCAACATCTCCCAGAGTTTGTCTAAGTTCATGTCCAATGAATTGGTGATGCCACCCAACCATCTCATCCTCAGATATGTATTACATCTGAGCATTTATAATATGCACTACATTTGAGTCCATTATCCACTGGACTTTAGTTCCTAACAGATGGGGACTGCACCTCACTTCTTCCCTGATGTGGATTTGGAGCACAAACAGCGTGGAGACAGAGGAGACAATCACAGCACTCCTGCCGTGCTCCCCATCTCCAGCTGCCAGGCAGTTAAGTCAGAGCCTCACCTATCAGGGACTCGATGGTGGGCACCTCGCCGAGGTCGTCCAGCAGCTCATGGATCGGATCGTTGTGCTCTGGGGCAATGGCATCCTGGTGGTCTAACAGGAGCTGCATCCACACATCCAGGGGTCAATTCCATTCACACACTCAACCCACCAGCCCCCAGCCCCACCCACAACACCTAACAGCACAAAAGAGGTTAGATAACAAAACTCCTGTGTTTTCAAGAACTGACGAGCTAATCCTCAACAGACTGACCCAAATAAACAACATGACACATAGAGCAACATGCTGGCCTGTGATGTATGAAGACGAAATACTGGTACTCTCTCAGTACCAGCTATAGAGGATTTAAATGCACCCTACAGAAGAAAGAACATGGGAGCTCACAGACTTCAATACCCAAGTCATCAATGTACTCTACAACCAGTTCAAATGACTCACACTCATGCTTTCGTTTAAAGCTTCAGGTATATAATATCTTTTAATTCAGAGAAAAGTGCATTAGATCAACATTATTATTAATTCAGGGCCATTCGCCAAATCCTACTTGGTGATGTCATCAAAAATGACAATCACTGAAATTTCATTTTACTTTCTCATTTCTTGTTCTATATGCCCCCAAAGGGGAAAAGGAATGAATTATAAAAATCTGAGGTGGGGAAAAAAAGAGCACCCAAAGGAAAGTCACTCGAAGGTAACACAGAGGAAAAAGCTGGTATCTTAGATCATGTTAGAAAAGTAACACAGAGGGCCAGCGTAAAAAGAAGGAGCAGTAAAAACAGTATTTTATCCAGTCACTATATCAGGGGTCACAACAGAAATTCTGAAGCCCACCCACGGGGCTTCTGATTCAGCTGGCCTGAGGTGGGGTTCTAGAAATTTCGTTTTTAATAACCAGCCCAGATGATATTGACGCAGGTGGCCTGGGGATCACTTCAAGAAAGTTAAGAAAAATAAGCAAAGGAAGATAAGAAACAAGGCAGATGTGATGTCAGTAAGATCAAAGGATGGGGAGGTATCTGGCATCCAGAGACAATGGACAGCAGCCAGAGAAGGCAATTAAGACAGAGCAATGGAATTATGTCATTGAAGAAGAATACTTACCGTGTGGGTGTTGATGATCTCGCCAATGGAGATGTAGATCACTGGCTTGGTAAGGGTCACTAAGTCGGAATACTCGTCCACATTAAATTTGTCCTGAAGCTCTGGGACATCACAAGCAGTTTGGAAAAACCGTCTGAAAATAAACACAGCAGTCAGGCCCCCACAAGTGCCATGCGTGTAAGAAGCTGACAAAGGAAGGACACCCCACAAACCCTTGGAGCGGTGAGTTCAAACAGAAGCCAGGCAAGATGGCTGACTTGAGAGAAACCGCAGCATGTCCATTGTGCTTGACAGCCCTGGGACATTGGTGCTCTTTCCACTTTATTTTGGTTCTGCCCACAAGAACCGCTCAACCATAATTTAAGACGGTTCTCAAACACCCATTGTTGTTAGTGGACCCAGCTCTCGAAGACAACGCCCTGAACTCACGACTGAATGACTAACTTATAAATACTGAAAGTGCGCGCCAATTCTTCTCTGATTACAAAGTAACATGTGCATGATGTAGATGTTATGTTTATGTTAAGTACTGTCTATTTCATAGGAACACATTTTACTTCTTAAAAATATTTTTTAAATATTATTTTTCATTTCTATTTTGGCTCTGTTGGGTCTTTGCTGCTGCTCATAGGCTTTCTCTCACTGCGGGGACATGGGCTTAGTTGCTCCACGGCATGTGAAATCTTTCTGGACTAGGGATCCAACCCATGTCCCCTGTGTTGGCAGGCGGATTCTCAATCACTGGACCACCAGGGAAGTCCAGGACACATTTTGATAGCTCGCACATGCTCCTCATCATCATCTGGAGCTCAGAGTGCATCAGGCGTGTATCCTATGATACTGCGGTCCAGGGAATGCTGGGTGTGGTATTTAATCTCGTTTTTACCCTTAAGAGTTAGAAACATGCCCACAGAGTCTTTTAAGCACCTCATCCCTTTCCCCTTACCTGAATTTCTGGTAGGACTGGGAGAGGTATTCATTAATGATGCTCAAGTGAGCGTTATCTCCCAGGAACATCTTATTGGAAGCTGCATGCTGGAGCATCTTGGCAATGGACCCGAGATTGCGGCGTTGGTCTGTGGTGAGCTGGCCTCCTGCCGACAGGTCAATGATGTCAAAGGCATCGGGAGCAACAATGGCTGGATTCATGTATCGGTAGTAAAGCAAGTTGCCAATAATCTGGGAAAAGAGGAAAAAGAAATGGGTGTTAAAAGCCACTCCAACAAGTAAGCCACAAATGACTTTGCTAACAAAACCAGAAAATGTGGCCCTGTGAGGAAAAAAAAACAAACACTCTACACACTCATACACACCTTTTCTCAAGGCCTGAAACTAAAATGACCAAACATCCCTCGACTGGATGCAGAAAAAAAAGAAAATGAGAACAGAATTGAAAATCACTACAATGAAAGAACAGATTCAGAAGGTAAAAATGATAGACATAAAGTCTGTTATTGAGCATTTTAGGACATTCTTTGTCCACATATCACGGCAACAAATAAAGCCATGTCAGCCACATGTACTTTTCATTACCGTGCAGGGGGGCACTCATTCTAAGCAGCTAAAACAAATCCTTGAACACGACCTAGCGTCATCTGTCTAACCCCCACCATTCTCATGCTGCAGATGTCAAAGGCAGACAAGTTAATGCCTCTGAAATCAAAGCCACTCAACACATATCTCTTCTACGGAATTCAAGGACAGTCAAAGCATTTCCCTTAGAGTTTCATTCAGAAAAAAAGAAAATGAATTCACCTGAACAGAAAGTCTAGAATCGAGGCCTCACTGTAGGAAAGCAGAGAGCTAGGAGAGAAGAAAAAAGCGTTCAGATTAAGGAAAAAAAAAAAGAGGGAGCATAGCTGAGTAAGAGAGTTATCAGCAACAGCCTTAGCGGAAACAACTGTGCTTGCTACCATTCACCTGGCCACCAGCAGAGGGAGCAATTCTTCAGCGAAAAGACAGGACTCAAAGAAATGTTAACTCAAGACAGAAAAATCCATCTTCTCTACTTGGTTGATAGCCATGTGCCATTCAAACAACATAGGAACTATACAGGATCTAAGAGAGGTATCATTTACTGTTTACAATCACTTTCAAAACCTCATGCTCAATGGCGAGCTACTGACAAAATCTATGTTAAGGTCCTTACTGCTAAAGGTCTAAGGAAGGGAATAGCTACCCACTCCAGTATTCTGGCCTAGAGAATTCCATGGACTGTATAATTCATGGGGTCGCAAAGAGTTGGACACGACTGAGAGACTTCCACCTTTCCTTTTCACTTTCAAGGTCAGGCTTAGTCCTGCAGAAGGAAATGGCAACCCGCTCCAGTATTCTTGCCTGGAGAATCCCAAGGACAGAGACCAGCAGGCCAGTCCATGGGTTCTCAAAGAGGCAGACACAACCAAGCGACTAAAACAAACAAAACGAAGGTCTAAGGCCAGGTGTGGTCTGGGCACTTTTCCTCCAAGGGCTAGTATCGGGAGGGAAAGAACGTGCCAGCTTTTGGTCTTACCTTCAGCAGCTCATCCTCACCAGCATCGGGGAACTTCTCATGTAAGGAGTCCTTCAGTACTTTGGCAATGAAGCGCATCCCGTAGCTGTGGGGTAGACAAAACTTGGTGAGAAGGACCGGGAGCTGGAGGCCACTGGTGCTGGGCTCTACCAGGGGCCACAGCGGGCGACACTCACGGGATTTTGTCCACGGAGCTGATGATGGCTGCCAGGAACTTGTCAGTCACGGCACGCATGTTCCGGATGGAGTTGTCTAGCCGCGTCCTGACTTCCTCGTGAGACAGGGCCTGCTCTGGGGTCACGTCATAGGGCAGTTTGCTGGGAAAGCAGAAATTACCCCCATGTATGTTAGACCATCACTTCATGGCAAATAGAAGGGGAAAAAGTAGAAGCAGTGACAGATTTTCCTTTCTTGGAGAAAGGTCCATCTAGTCAACGCTACAGTTCTTCCAGTAGTCATGTACGGATGTGAGAGTTGGACCCTAAAGAAGGCTGAGTGCCAAAAAACTGATGCTTTCTAACTGTGGTGTTGGAGCATATACTTGAAGAGTCCCTTGGACAGCAAGGAGATCCAACCAGTCCATCCTAAAGGAAATCAACCCTGAATATTCATTAGAAGGACTGATGCTGAAGCTCCAATACTTCAGCCATCTGATGCAAAGAGCCAACTCATTGGAAAAGACCGTGATGCTGGGAAAGATTGAGGGTAAGAGAAGAAGGGGGCAACAGAGGATGAGATAGTTGGATAGCATCACCGACTCAATGGACATGAGTTTAAGCAAACTCAGGGAGATAGTGGAGGACAGGAAAGCCTGGCATGCTGCAGTCCACGGGGTTGCAAAGAGTCAAACACAACTTAGCAAATGAATGACAACATGTTAGACCAACAGCCTGAGGCCAGGCTGTGTCTTTCATATGCAGAATGACCCAGAGAGACCAGGTAATTTTGTTATGTTCACAGAGCTGGTGAACGGTGGGGCCGGAACTGGGGCTCAGGTTTTCAGCTGTGAATTTGGAGCCTAGATCTATGTGCCAGGCACTGTGATGGGCATTTGGGATCAAAGCGTTAGAGACATGATAGCTTCTCGAGTTCTTCACGGTTTGTACGTGTGGGAGAGACACACACGTAACTATCTGTAAACACATCGTGCAACAATAAGAAGCTGACCAGAAGTCTTACAATGCCACAGAGAAGAGGCTTCTACTCAGATTGGAGGAATCAAGAAGACTTCCACGAGGAAGGAACGTATGAACTCAGAAAAATGGGAGAAAAAAAAGTCTTCTAGGAAAGAAGATCAAACACAAGGAGGGAAGAGGGAGGAGAAATGAGAACATTAAAATAAATAGAGGCCAGGTCATGGAGGGCCCTGTGTGTATTGCTAAGTCTGGACTTTCCCAGAAGCCAGGGAGAGCCATTTAAGGGACAGGAGATCTGAATTTTGAAGATTACCCCTGAGAACCTCACGCGTGATCTAACCCTACTCTACACCAAATGAGAAACCCACTGCAGACTACTCTGCTCACATCTCTAGCCCTCACCCAAGCTGGATAAAATCAGAAACATTTTGGCTCTCTGAGTTGTATTTCCCCAGCATTTTCCATATTCTGGTGACACATTCCTGCTCTGGATGTATTCACATAGATGGTAAACTATGGCCCAGGCACAGAAGTCTCCTGGATTACGGTAATTTAGTTGGCCCAACTTGCAGTGATCCAGGGCAGCTCATCATTGGCCCACAGCATCTCCTGTTCCCTCTCACAGAACACAGAGATCTCACTCAGATCCAGGTGTCTCTTCCCACCTAACCCCATTTCCGCGATGCCCATGTCCTTCCAGTCCCAGACTCTCAGAGCTCCTTTCACCTGCCGGCATTTGGACAGGAAGACTCTGCACTCGGCAGGGCCAATCGCATCCTCCAGCCTCCGCCATGTGATGGTTCACCCGCTCAGAAAGGCTCTCTCCAACCACTCTAAGTTAGCTCCCACTTGTATGCTTCATCACAGCTCCCTACAAAACTACAGAACTCCCCTCAGCTTGCAACTTCGTTTCTATGTACCTGTCTCATCTCTCCAAACTATGAACAGAAGGCAGGGAGTGTGTTGGTTTCAATCATTATTGTATGTCTCATCTGTTATTGTATTTTTTTTTTGTTTGTTTAATATAGACCATTTTTTAAAGTCTTCATTGAATTTGTTTCAATATTGTTTCTGTTCTATGTTTTGTTCTGGCTGAGAAGCAGGTGGGATCTCAGCTCCCGGACAAGAGATTATCCGCACCCCACCCCACTTAGAAAGTGAAGTCTTAACCACTGAATCGCCAGGGAAGTCCCCAATATCATATTACTATATGTGCATTTAACCCACTGTCTGGCACTTAGGAAGTACTCTATAAATATCTGCTAAATAAGTGAAGAAATTACCAACTCAACTGCTTAAAGAAGAGGTTTCTATGGGAAAACTTTTGAACAACTACTAACTTTCAAATCAAAGAAATATTAACCACTTAAAAAGAGAGAGAAAATACTAAAAACATGAAAGAAAAAGGGGTTGTGATGATCATACCTCGCCTCTCCTGTCTGGGACTCCATCTGGTTAACCCAAGACTTGTAAATATCCACGGGGTCAGTTTTGATGTTGAGGGTCTTGTCATCCATGATCTCCTTCACCACTGGAGCCAAGATCTGTCTGAGCGCATTCTGGCCCCGGGCGCCACGGTTGAAACTCACAACCATCTTAATAACTGTCGGATTTCCTGTCACAATCTCTTGAATCTGATCTACTTTCGACCTGTAAAACACAAGAAACAAGTTCAATTCAAACTAGTCACGAATCTACCAACTTTCAGATCCTTCCTACTTAAAGACCCCATCTCCTTAAAAACAGAAGTAGCTGGAAAGAGGTGGGTACATGCTCTTTCTCTAGAAACTTTCCCGACTCTCATCTGAATATGGGACCTGCCTGCAGCTGCAAACTCTTATCATGGAAACATGATCAGGTCTCTTATTAGCTAAAGATGGGAAAGTTTCTTGTTTGGATAAGTTTTTTAAAAATTCTGTCTTAATACAGAATGTTTCTAAAACTACTGGCAAATCTCTTATTCTATCATCTCCCAGAAACAGCAACATTTTATATTAGTGTTTATATTAGTTCATAATTAGCATATTAGTTTACATTATATATATATAATTAGTTTATATTGGTGTGTAGTATATATAGTATGAAAAACTGAAATTGAAACTGTTAATCGCTCAGTCATGTCTAACTCTTGTGATCCCATGGTCTGTAGCCCACCAGGCTCCTCTGTCCATGGGATTTCTCAGGTCAGAATACTGGAGTGGGTTGCTGTTCCTTTCTCCAGAGGATCTTCCCGACCCAGGGATCAAACCCAGGTCTCCCGCAATGCAGGCAGATTCTTTACCATCTGAGCCACCAGGGAAGGCCAATTAATTACATATATATGGCATGTATGTAATTAATTTGTACTTTTAGTATAATTAGCTTGCATTAGTGTATAATATATGTTGCTGTTGTGGTTTAGTCCCTAAGTCATGTCCGACTCTGCGACCCTATCAACTGTAGCCCACCAGGCTCCTCCATCCATGGGATTTCCCAGGCAAGACTACTGGAGCTGATTGCCATTTTCTTCTGCAGGGGATCTTTCTGACCCACGGATGGAACCCACACTCCTGCACTGGCAGGTGAGTTCTTTATTGGTGAGCCACCATCGAAGTCCTATACTATATATTATTGTTATAAAAAATAGATGCTTCTTTAGAGTAAGTATTTCACACATATCACAGTGTGGAAAAAAGGCACAGACAGGCCTGAATCTCTAACTGGCAGCATCTGTGATGGAGGGGAGGGGTTCCTGGCCCTGCAGAAATCTGTCCCTACTTGATCTCCTCCTGCAGGGCTGTCTTGAAGAGCCGCAGGAGCAAGTACTCCTCTCGCTGGTTGGAGGCATAGTTGTAGAGAGTGAAGATCACAGAGTCCATGAACTTGGTGGACTTGTTCTGGGGCATCTGAAAGATCAGCTTCGCCAGGTAGGTGGGGTTGGTCTGAAACATAAATCAAGGGATAAGTGATTTCCATGTAACTTGAAGGCTGGCACAAATATTCAAGACTTTTCAGTTTGAAGGATCAGGATGTACCTGAATCATAAAAGAAAAATAAGACAAGCCCTTTGCTCACCCCTCAGTGGAAATCAGAAAGACTTCCACAGAGATCCATGCATAAGGCTTTCTTGAGAAAAAGTTAACTACATTTTACAGTACTGATTCCAGGAGCCACTCACCTGCAGTAAATAAAACAAGTGCTGATACGCTTCCAATTTCTCTCTCTTCTCCTTGCTCAAAGCCTTCAGACCTCCCTTCTGTTTATTTAGCATCATCATATCAGACAACTGTTCCTTATTTTTTTTGGTAAGTTTTTTACTGTGGGAAACCACATCCTGTAAACAAGCACATGTATACATAAATCAAAACACTTTCAAAGATGCAACTCCAGGCATTATGGAAAGGTTTTTAGCACCTAAAACCTTTCGTGAAGGTCTACTGCACTGGCGGATCCCATTACATACTTTAGAATTACTATCATCTGCTGCTGCTGTTTTAATCACTCAGTCGTGTGGGACTTTGGGACCCCACGGACTGTAGCCCACCCGGCTCCTCTGTCCATGGGATTCTCCAGGAAAGAATACTGGACTGAGTTGACACTCCCTCCTCCAGGGGATCTTCCCGACCCAGGGGTCGAACTTGCATCTCCTGCTTGGCAGGCTGATTCTTTACCACTGAGAAACCTGGGGAGCCCCTGGAATCACTACATTGAATCCCATTTTCAGTATGTCAATCAAATCTATTCCTACTCAAATCTACTTATGAAGAACCTAATCCTAAAAATGTCCATTGATTCAGGAAACCAGCTTCTAGGAGTCTATCTTACAAAGTCTTGTATACAATAAAGCTACATGTACAGTGAAACATTAACTGCAGTATTATTCTGTAATAAAAAAAGTTGAAAATGCCAAATAGTCTGGAAAAAGACGTGACTCAGACTACTTCCTGATCAATTATTACACTGCCATTAAAAATAGTATTTGTGATGATATCATATAAAATGTATCTTATCCTCTATATTAAATAAAAATGTAGGATACAAAATTATTCTTAGAGTGGTGTAATAATGGGATGATTTTTATCTATACTTTTCTATTTTTAAAAAATATTTATTTGGTTGCCCCAGGTCTTAGCTGTGGCAAGCAGACTCTTAGTTGTGTCATGTGGGATCTACTTCCCTGACCAGGGATGGAACCCAGGCCCCCTGCACTGGAAGCATAGTCTTAGCCACTGGATGGCTAAGACTTCTCTACTCAAAACTATGTGATCAAATAATTTCATTTCTTATTTAACATAAAAGAAAACATACAGCATTCACGGAGAAGAAAGCCAGCCCTGCAAGGCATAAAGGTAGGGAGGCAGAGGTATCAAGCAGGACAGTGCCCCAAGGCCCTGGCTGGTACTGGACCATACCTGCAGTGTAATTTTATTTTTCACCAGCAGTCCGATTTTGATATCCATGAGATTGAGGTCATTCTCCAGCTGCTGGTTAGAACGGATAAGGGTAATAACCTCTTCCCGCATCTTCATAAGATCAAGCTCCTCCTGAAAATCCTGGTCACTTTGGTCGAGCAGGTGGACGAATTTCCGGACCACGATCATAGGCGGGTCCTCGGCACTGACTGACAGGGAGAAAGCATGTGTCAGACGAGGAATGGCATTCCCAGAAGAAGTTCTGTGTCTTGGAAAGCATCAGCATTGTCTTATATTTAAAAAAGAAAACAAAGCAGCTCTATTCACACGTAAGATATTCGTTTATTTTTGAGATGTGCAGAGACAACCACCAAGTGCAATCTTCCTGGTCATGCTGTTGCTATGTTGTTAGGCAGAAGGCAGATACAGCAAGCAGCAAGACACCAAGCCATGGGTTAGCAAAGGGGCTTCAGTCACAAGCAGCACCCTGCCCCCCAAGCCTTGCCTGCAGGACAAGAAAAGAGATCCGTGGAGAATACCCAGAACCCGATGGCTCTCAGCCACTGCCTCAACTCTTCTCTGCTGAGCCACAGTTACTCACTGAGAGTCTTGTAGTCATCACGAGCTTTGTTTGCCCGGATAAAAGCCTGGATTTTGATAATGTCATTTATCTAAGGGACACAAAAGAAGAAATTCCTCAGTTCATCTGTCCACTGCAAACACAGCAAAACTGATTCTACCGGTGCTTCTCACCCAGGGGTACTCACATGATCTCGGAAATACTGCAGGCGTTCTCTATAGCGCTTTCTAGCTTGGTGCATCCTTGCCAGGGACTGGATCTGTGGAGAAGGAGAGGGGGTCCCAGAAATGAGAAGAGCCCTTCATCTCCGCACATGTCACGCTCACACGCCATGCTGATGAGAAACCCTGCCTGGGCTACATACCTTTATAACTTCATCTTTGTGGGAGCGCAGGTAAGCCAAGCGGTCTTGGTACGCCTTCTTCTGCTTGTATCCTCTCCACTGAGACTGAAACCCAAATGTTACAGAAGAGGCGTCATTTCCCAAGGGTCAGAGGAAGTTTAAAAACTTTCCCCCAAGAGCAATTTGTGATACACCCTTAAAAAGGATGACATCCACCTGTGATGGGGGAAGGAGAGACGGGACTCTCCTTCACCAGGAGAGCACCTGGCTAACTTCCACCTCCCGGAAGTGAGCACAGCGTTGCACGCTTTTCAAAGGGCATCCACACAGATGCTCTCACTGGCTCCTCACAACCAGTTGGGGAGGAAGGTAAGATAAACACTAGCATCTGCATTTACAGAGGAGGACACAAACTCAGAGAAGGGGCTCGCCACATCCTGACAGTGCTGGAGTCGTAACTCCTAACCCAGAATTCTTTCTGAGCTTCCCTAGCACTGAAGCAAAATCACAATTGCTTCTCTCCATATTCAAATCTCACATAAAGGAATAGTCTTAGGAGACAGTGAGGTGGCGAGAAGAGCCGCCACTGAGCCGGACAACTTACCGCTGAACACCATGAAGCACACGCTGATCACGTGGCAGGAGAGAAGGGGATGGTCAGAAGGCAAAAACCCCACTCAGTCACTCAACCACAGGCCCTGACTGTTTATCACACTCAGACACTCAACTGCAGGTGCTGACTGTTCGTCAGTCCTGCTCTGGAAGCCCCCTTGCTGTCTGCACATAGGCGGCTCTGAAATACCTGAATGCAGGTGATGGCCGGGATCTGTTTCTTTAGGAAATTCATCCTGGATCGGAACTCCTGCCGGACCAAGTACCCCCGGCAGCAAGCCTGCAGCTTGGTGATCAAGCCTTCGTTGGCCAGCCAAAGCTGTTCCCGGTTATACGCAGCCGTTACCCCAGAGATGGAACTCTGAAAACACAGCAGTCACGTGAGAAGACATACACGTACAGAGTTTTAACACAGTGCCATCGCCAGTGCACGCACTAATGCTCACAGCTTGCCAAGGCTACACTAGATTTTTAAAAAATACGGTGTGATTAGCTTTTTTCTTTAGTGTTTTGGCTGTACTAGGTCTTCCTTGCTGCACACAGGCTTTCTCCAGTCGAGGTGCACTGGTTTCTCACTGCAATGGCCTCTCTTGAGTTCTCTAGAGTTCGGGGTTTGGTAGTTGCAGTGCACGGGCTTAGTGACCTCATGGCATGTGGGATCTGCCTGGACCAGGGATCAAAACCATGCCTCCCACATTGGCAGGTGGGTTCTTTACCACTGAGCCACCAGGGAAGCCGCTCTACTAGATCTTTAGCCAAGAAACAGCAATGAAGACTTCAGGTCTATTTTTCAAGGCCAAGCTGCCCTCACATCCCCCAGCAAGGAGTAAAAAACGTGACCTTCTTTGACCTCATGTTATTTCCTTTACTCACTCACCCACCTAACGCTGACCATCCCAGGAACTGTGCTTGCTGATCTGGGGTCATACTGACAAGAAGACAGAGAGACAGGTGCTACCAAGGCCTGGAGCCCCTGGAACGCCACAGAGGAGGGCCCTGTGGGGGAGTGGATAGACCACAGATGGTCTGGAGAAACAGCTTAGCGTGTCTGGACTATTACTACCAGCCCCAGAGAACCAGCAAACTTTCAAAGAGGAATAAAACTATTAGATGCGTTTTTAGAAAAGCAGCATAGTTAGCTGAGTAGCTGGCAGATCAGCGTGAGCAGGTGAATTAGAATCCTGGGGTGTATGATCCAAGTGAGAGCAGCCCTGACCACCCTGGGTGAGGGCAGGAGTGCTGAGAATGGTTACTGAGAACACCTGCAAACCCACCTGATAGCCATGGCCCCTTCTTGTCTTTGATGTCAGAGCTATTTCCGCCCCCCACCCCCCGCCCCAGACAATGTGTACAGTTAAAAGACTACATGAGGACCTCCCTGGCAGTCCAATGGTTAAGATTCTGTGCTTTCACTGCAGGGGGGATGGGTTTGGTCCCTGGTCAGGGAATTAAGATCCCACATGACGCGAGCTGCAGCCAAAAAAAAACCCCAAATAAACAGAAACAAAAAGACTATATGACCTAGGGACAGTCCATGGGATGCAAGCAGAAGCAGCTTGGTAAGATCTTTGGGAAGGAAAGCTCTTTAAGAGAGACAGACAGCTGGTATCAGGCCTGTCTGTTCTCCTCCCCGTCTTCCTACTTCCTGCCTGCCTTCCTTCTGGATGACAAGGTGACCTTGAGAATGGCAGACGGAAGAACGCTGGGACAGACCAGATCGTGGAGCCACCACACCTTCCCTGGATGCTCAACTTCAGAATTACTTTATGTGAAGAAAAAAAAATACACCTTTATGTACTAGTCCAGCCCTGATTTTCCCATCAAACTGTGCTGAGGTGTCCACTGGACTTCTAGACTGAAGATGGAAAGGCAAATCTGGTGGTGAGGAGAAGGACTAAGGCGGCGGGCGGTGAGTCTGAAGGAACAAGATTTAGGTTTGCAAGCACACAGGTGAAAACTGGGGCTACTGGCTTGAATGAGATGACTGAGGAAGACTATACAGAGGAAGAGAAGGGGGCTGATGGAACCCAGATATAACGCAAGTGGAGTCAGAGGAAACAAAAGGAGACAGAGATTAAGAAGGGACACTCGGAAGTAGACCCAGGAGAGAACAGCACTGGAGAAGCCGAAAGAGTCGAGGGTTTAAGGAAGCGGACACACTGAGAGGTCACCTATGACGAGAGCACACCTCCTTGCTGAACTTGGCAATTAAAAGGCCACTGATACAGTCTAAAGCAGGAGTTTTACTAAAATAAGAGCTGGATAGCCATGAGCTAAGATGTGAATGATAATGGAGAATGAATTCATGAAGGACAGACTGACTTAAAGGCATTTAGTAAGAACAGAGTATGAACTTATAGGCAAGACTGAATCAGGAGAGTTCTACAGGATTAAAATTTTTGTCTTTTTTGTTTTCAAAGACAAGGGAGACATGATTATGTATGTAGGTGGTATTAAAAGTATATCCTTGAACCAGCAGCACCAGTATCACCTGGGAGCTGGTCAGAAATGTAGAATTTCAGGCCTCATGTCAGACCCACAGAGTCAGTCTTCACGTCACCAGGATCCCCAGATGACTCACACACACGTTTGTTTTTTTTTCCACATGCACATGTTAAGTTCTGGAGAGCACTGATCTACGTTACACAGAGGAGGTGACACTTGAGATGGGTGTGCCTGGACAGCCAGAATTTTGACAGATGTAGATGGCAGGGGAGGGACATCTCACATTAGCAGGCACTTTGTTTTGTTTATGATTACACCTCTGATGCACAGAAGAATATCTGGTACATGTAGGAGGACAGGAGGTGTTCAGAAAGTGTCAAATGAATGAAGAAATCCTAAAAAGAATGAAGAGCATCAGCAAAGACATAGGGGATGGGAAAGACGTGCTTTGAAAGCTGCGATAAAAAAATGCTAACTTTATGTGAAAGTGCAGGCTATATTCAAATACAGTAAAGTTTGGAGTTTGTGGGATAGTCAGAAAAGAGATTAAGTATGTAAACTGGGAAAGATTAAGAGTAGTTGTATTTACCCTTGTTCTTCCTAAGTAGTATAACCTCTAAACTACAGGTACTGTCTCTCAGCTCCTTCTTTTGTGAAGAAATGTGACCTACCTGGATCTCCTCCCGAGAAAGCTGCATGGAATTCTGCACAAAGTCTGAGGGTTCATCCCATCCTCCTTCCTGGGTCTCCAGATTGTGGTAATAATAATATCCACCTTTCACCCAGTGCTTCACCCACTTGCTGTTGTTATCTCCTGACATAAAATAAAGGAAAGATCCAAGAAACTCAGAGACACACTCCCCACAGCCACATGTCTAATCCTATAGGATCACCCTGATCAGGCTGAACAACCTAAATGAATACCATTCCCAAAGCCTACCCCTTGGGTCTGTGAGAGTAAAGAGGGATCCTAAGTTCCTCTTAAATTATGACTCTGTAACATCTCATTTAGTTCATTCATGTCCACACTATAAAAAGAAAATACCTATGAAGTCCACATGTGGAAACTGACCTTGACTACCTCTGTTCCTTTCAAAGCCTACACTGAAGTAAGACCACGTGTGTCAGAAAACTATTTTCATAAAAGACTTGCAACCATTCAGTCTTTCTAGTTAATTTTCAAAAAAAGGGGCGGGGCATAAAATGGGATAAAATATCTTTATTCCCCCCTTTCTGCAGATGAACTACTTTTAAGTATCTTATAGGCTTAGGTAATCAGAACTATACCCTATGAAAGAAACATTTTCAGAAAATTGACCTTAAGTTAGCCATGACCATGGTAACTTAAGTGGTAACTTAAGTGACCACCTTGAGTTAGCCGTACTCAAGGTGAAGAAAAAGAGTTATTTTTAAACATAGGAATATTATCTCCTTGAGTCTTTACAGTAAGCCCCCTACTGTACTTCTTCAGGGCCTTTCCCTATAGCTTGTCCCCTTCCCCTTCAGTTCCATGGTATTTCTAAGTTTCCGTGGTATTTCTAAGCTCTTACTTTCAGGACACATATTGATTTACCCATAACTCACCTGCTGCCAGTTTTTTCTTCTTGACTTCAGCAAGGTCACTCTGGTAAGTCTCACCACATTCGGGGATGACGCCATACAAGCCGACGTCGGGGGAACGAAGGGCGCTGAGTGTTTTGCTAACTTCGCCTTTCTCCACTGCTTCATTGATGGCAAAGATTCCTAAGGCAACTATCCCAGGAGAGAACTGTTACTGGAATAGTTTAGAAAGCATCTAGATTTGCTTACTAGCACACCGTCCCCCCTGTAACTATCTTTTTTTTTTTAATTTTGGCCACACCACCTGGCAGGTAGCATGGTTCCCCATTCAGGGATAGAGCCTGGGCCTCTGCGGTGAAAGTGCCAAATCGTAACCACTAGGCAATCAGAGAATCCCCAGCCCTATATCTTGGTCAAGCTGAGTACTGAGCTATGGAACACCTTGCCACCCCCCACTTTCCATCAGAACAGAAATAAACTGATACATACACCTTTGTGCTTCTTGGGTGTCTTTGTTGGACTGCCAGATTCCACCTTGAATTTCATCCAACCATAACACAGCTGACTCATCCTGGGTTTCCTACAAACCATTAAGAGCAAAATGATCTTAGAGTCATGAAATCAGGGTATATGCCATGATGGTGGCTTCTGAGACTCAATGAGAGACAGAGGAAGAGGTTTCAAACATACAAGACAAGACATGTGGAATAGTCAACTGGAAGAAGCCAACATAAAAAACTGGTAAAAGGGTTACACGAGAAATACCTCAAATATAAGCGACGGGTATAGGAAGGTGAATTCCAGTCATTCAGGAGGACAGGAGCAGCTAGAAGGAGCAAAAGGTCCACACTGGGAAGAGACCCAGGGACTTAAACACTGGCAAGGACCACAGCATGCATATGAATATGCAATACTTTTTTTAAAAAAGCCTTCTTTGCCAGCAATATTCAGAGGGAGTAAATATTCTCTATGTATTTTGGGGGGCTTCCCTGGTGGCTCAGCGGTAAAGAATATGCCTGCCAATTCAGGAAACACAGGTTCGATCCCTGATCTGGGAAGATCCCCTGGAGAAAGAAATGGCACCCCACTCCAGTATTCTTGCCTGGGAAATACCATGGACAGAGGAGCCTGGCAGGCTACAGTCCATGTGGTCACAAAGAGTCAGACATGACTTACCAACTAAACAACAATAACAATATATTCTCTGTGACCACTATTTTTAAGACTATCAAGACTTTATCGCATGTAAAGCTAGGAGTCACTATGGGGAACTTAAGCTTATCATCGGCTTATATTCTAAAACTTGAAAGTTAAAACAGTTGTTGGAAACTTAGAGACACATCTTCACACAGAAACATAATAAACGGTGATTAGTTTACTCAGTGTGGCCAACAAGAGTTTCTCCAGCCCAGTGAAGTTTGAGTTGAATACTAGGAACAAGGGTGAGACAGAAATGGAGTCTTTTTCTCCTTCTAGGCAAGGCACCTCGGGTTTCAAAGTGACCAGGCTGGGAGAATTGTGTTTGAGACAACCTTGGCAGACCCGGCAAGAGTTAACTACTCCTGAGGCTTGAGCTAATAGCAGTTGGGATAAATAGTAGCTCAAAAATCCTTCAAGACTACTTGATATAAACATAATTTGCCAAGGCACCCAGGAGACAGCTGGGGTCAGTCACTCTGTGTTGTCAGCTGAGGCAGGGTCTTGGCTTTGGGGGAAAATGGAAAATTTCACTGGCTTCAGCACACCCAGCAGCTGAAAAAACTACAAAATCTCAGAGGAGGCTTGGCTTTCCTCCTGTGTTATTGGGAAAAGACACAATATTTCATTCAGCCAAGCCAAGAAGTCACAAATCCCAGCAGTTTACAAAGTGCCTTGGTGACAGGGTGAGGCCAAAAGAAGGCACCTGAAATCCAAAGTAATGATTTCACTCAAATGCAGAGTTTTAGAAAGAAAGACCACTTTAAATTATGTTTAAGTACTGGGCTTACAATCATAGGCACTGTTCCAATGTAAGAAGTTCATAGTCTCGGTAAAGGATAAAAGGACCCCAATAAACAGAACACAAGAACAAGTCACCTAATAGCTTCAGAACTTAGCCGTTTTCTACCAATGGTCAGTTTCTGTTACTCAAAATAGAAAATGGCCACACACAACTCTCAAAAGTCCTATGAATAAATACTGGCAATGCTAAGCAATAGTTTCAATATGAGATAATATACTGAGTCAGTGATAACTTAAACTGAGAAGTCATGAGCTAGACAGCTGAAGCTGTATTCTCTGAGAGAATTGGCGTAAACATCCTTGCACCCTAAAAATGGGTACTTCCACAGAATCAGGTCATTTGGAGGTTTACTTTTAGGCTAATCATACATGAGCTTTCTCTGCACAGAATCTCCTGTAAGCAAAGCCAGGAGATTTGGCTCAGCCTTCCTTGTATCTGGAGAAAGGTGCAGCTTATCAAGAATTCTGACCATCCAGGGGACTTCCCTGCTGGTCCAGGGGCTAAGATTCCATGCTCCCAATGCAGGGAACCCAGGTTCAATCAGTTCCTGGTCAGGGAACTAGATCTTACATGCTGCAACTAAGATGAAAGACAAAGATCGAAGATTCCCTGTGCCACAACAAAGACATGGTGCAGCTGAATATATAAATATTAAGAAAAAAAATTCTGACCATCCAGAGTTCTGTCATCTCTGTCCCATGCAGACTAAAGCAGGAGGATTAAACATTTCATACATTCCTAAGAAACAAGTGACAGAGCTGTGGTGTGAAAGGAAAAAAAAAAAAACCACTGGATCCGTGTCTTAGGTGGGTCAGGGGAAAATGAGATAGAAACATCCTTCCTCTGACTGAAAGAGGCAAGACAGATGACATACACCATCATCCCAGTGTAAGGAAAGAAGAGGACCTCACTGCTCCAATTAGATCAAATCAGATGACAAAATCCAACATCCTCCTGTGAGAGTCTGTTCTAAGGATTAACTCAAACCACTCGACAGAGTTAAAAACCTGAATAAGATATTGTGGAGGATATTAAGATGAAACAGATTTAATGTGAAAATGCCATATAAAATATACCGAAATAACATCCCCTGACATCTCTGAGTACACTTTGAAGCACACTGATTGCATTTTAGAAGAGGTAAAGAGCCAGGGACCAGAAATAAGAATCCAAGGAGTGGGCAGTGACTGGAGGTAAAAGAGGTGGAGAAGCCACAAGATACAGGGAAAGGAAAGGGCAGACAGACAAAAGAAGAGCAGTTACCATCTGTATGTACGTATACAAAAGCTCAGACATTTGCAAAGGGTACTGTGAAAGTGAAAAGCCGCTCAGGTGTGTCCGACTCTGCGACACCATGGACTGCAGCCTGCCAGGCTTCTCTGTCCATGGAATTCTCCAGGCAAAAATACTGGAGTGGGTAGATTCCCTTCTCCAGGGAATCTTTCCAACCCAGGGATTGAACCCAGGTCTCCCACATTGCAGGTGAATTCTTTACTGTCTGAGCCTCCAGGGAGGCCAGAGAATACTGGAGTGGGTAGCCTATCCCTTCTCCAGCAGATCTTCCTGACCCGGATTCTTTACCAGTTGAGCTACCAGGGAAGCCCACAAAGGGCACGTCTCACCCCTAAAACCTCCTTAAAAGTCTCTCTTGTTTTATGTGGCATGGATGCACGTGTCATGATTCCTAAAATATTCATAAATGTGTAGACACATATATGTGTAATATAAATTAATATCTTAGCACTCATCACGTATATTAACCGTGCTATACATACATATAGATATACCTTAAAGCATCATACATACCATATATGCATGAAACACACATACATGAATCTATAAAACATTTATTAACACAAGTGCTGACCATTCGAAGTGAAGCCTTGATGGTTTAGGTATCGATCCTCTAGCTGCTCACAGTAAACGCTCAGGGAGAGAGCTAGAACTGGGGGTGCCACAGTGGGAGGTTTGGGACAGGAACAGTGCACCAAACAAACGTATTCAATATTCTAGCAACTGGTCCAGCTGTGTCAGTGCACACCTGCTGGTTTCTAGCTACATGCATGTACGCATGCCTGTGTACACACAGACTGTGGGGTGGGTGAGGAGAAGCAAGACTTAAACAGTATTCATATTTACAATTATGAGTTCCTTGAGAACCCCTAATGATACTGAGGCAGGGCCCTGTGGGGTTCCTGGGCACAAGGTCTTTCTGTCTCCCATTTCTTTGATTATAGGAAAAAGCTTTCATTCAGCCTCTGGGACCTTCCCTGAGTTTGGTATTCTGCCCACAAGCATGTAGACCCCAGACCAGTTGGACCTGAAGGTTGATGACGCTGACTCTTCCTTACCTCGCTACCCATCCATCAGTCTATAAAACTTCTCACTGTCTTCACCAAGTGGGGACATGTAGCTTTTCAAGGCAGGAGTTTGCTGTGTCCCCCTTTGCCTAGCAAAGTAATAAAGCTATTCTTTTCTACTCCACTCAAAACTCTGTCTTTGAGATTCAATTTGGCACTGCTGTACATAGAAGCTGAGCTTTAGGCATCACTAATACCATGCCTTGGCATTCAAACAATACTAACCCAATGACCAGTAATCTACTTTTAGCAAGTATTCCCAAGGCACTAAATTTAAATGGAGAGAGAAGTGACTTGGTGAAAACAGTGGAGGCAGGACCTCCAAATATCCCTTCTACATAAAAGCAACAAAAACACTGGCAAAAATCATCAGAATCAACTTTTTCAAAAATCCAGAAATTAACCAAAGGCTTCCAGCAGTCAGAGAGAGCCTATTCAAGAACAGTTGACTCTCTGTAAGAAGAGTGAGGTCTGTGGTGCTTTAAATGGCTTTATTCCCTTTTTATGCTCTGCCCACCCCCTCCGCTCCCACCCCATACACACCTTCCTGCTTCAGATCTATCTATTCCCAGAGAACTGTCATTAGTTGACACATTAGGGAGTTCCATGGAAGACCACAGCTAGGTTCTCTTTATTTGACCTGACTCAGAGCGTGCCCAGTGCAAACAGCCTTTCTGGAGTATCTGTCCGAAACAGTAAGAGGTAACTGCTTCACATCAGAGATGTCTGGGGCAGCGGATAAACACTTAGGCAAAAATAGGCTAACCGAAGAGCTTAAAAGGACGGACTTCCCCGACGGTCCATGCTCTCACTGCCAAGGGAGAGTTCAGTTCCTGGAGTTCAACCCTTGGTTGGGGAACTAAGATCCCACAAGCTGCAGAACACAGAAAAAAAAAAAAAAACACACAAAACTTCAAAAGAAAAGCTAGAGAACGAGACGTCCACAGACAGCTTTGAAAAGCTCTGACAAACTCCTGGGATGGGGATCGAGAAGATGACAGCACATGTGTAGGTTCTGCACATGCTCAAAAAAGATCTGATAAGACTGTAAACTCTGACCGCTGGCTGACCCTGAGGCTCTGGGCAAGCATGAAGTGAACGTTAAAGCAAAATTGTGAACTGCCTAGCTGAGTGTGGAAGGCAGGCCCCAACACATACAAAGCCCCTCAGCAAAGGCTGGAAGCTTTGCTGGTTCTAGGCATTCAAGGAAATTTCTAATCATTAGCTGACCACTAGCTAACCAAGCAGAGACTTCAGTGGACACACATGACTAAGAATACAGACTTAAAAGAACTGAAAATCACTAAGAAAACAACAACAGAAATGAACTGGCACAGTAATAAACCCCAAGGAGGGGTGGAATCTGATTTCCAAACCTTCTCTATTATATTATTAAAATGTCTAACTTTCAACCAAAAATTACAAGATATGTAAAAAAAACAAGAAAGCATGGTCCAAAGAGGAAAAAAAAACAAAGCAGACAACATAGTAGACAAAAACGTAAGTCAGCAACCTAAAGTATGTTCAAATAACTAAAGGAAATGAGAATAATGCCTCACCAAATAGAGAATATCACACACACAAACATATCTATTAAAGAAACATTAAATTATGGAGTTGAAAAATACAATAACTGAAATATTCACTAGAGGGATTCAGCAGATTTGAGTAGAGGGAAGATATATGCATAACAGAATTCCCTAAAGGCAAAGTGAAAGAAAAAGAGGCATTTTACTTGAAGAAAATCTGAACAGACCTATACCAAATATAGAGATAAAAATCAATTAAAAAAAAATCAAAACACATCCTACAAAAATAAAACCAAACCAAAAATTCAGGACCATATGACTTCACTGGTGAATTCTACCAAATGTTTAAAGAACTAACATTGATCCTTTACAAACTTGTCTAAAACATAAAAGAGGATGGAACACTACTCAATTCATTCTATCAGGCCTTTATTACTCTGATACCAAAACCAGACACAGAGATAATACAAGAAAAACAGACCAAATTTAAATTAACCTCTTTCGCTTGCTAAATTTGGAACTCAGATGGCTATTTTTAAAACTACTCCCAAGAGGAACTTAAAAGCTGAGCTGAAGCTTAAAAAAAAGACAACTATACCTAAACTATAGTGTACCCGACTGAACCTGGCAGTGTAAGTAAACTTTCCTCTCATTCGCCCTATTCTTATTCCACAGCAAAAGGAAATGCTTTAAACTCTAGTCACATCCTCTAAAAGTTTAACTCCCAGGACCCAAACAAAAGGAGCAGTGAGGCCGTCACATGATGAAAGCAGGTACAACTTATATCCTCAAACTTCTTTCCTTTTTTAGACATGGACCCAGACTCAGTTCATTCTTTCAGAGTCCACTCCTCCTGGACTAATAAGGCGGCGAAAGACAACATGACCACCACTGGCCTGGGCAGAGCCACAGCAGCCAGGCCCCACACTAGAGATTCTGGGTTAGCAGAAACAGAGTTAAAGCTCAGGAATCTGTATTTTAAAAATGACCTTTCAAGGTTTCTAGTGATCAGTCAAGTTTGGGAAGCTCTGATCCAACAAACTGGTATCACAGACAGACCTCCATTTATGGCTTCCTATGACTAAAAAGCCTCTTGATGAAAGTGGAAGAGGAGAGTGAACAAGTTGGCTTAAAGTTTAACATTCAGAAAACTAAGATCATGGCATCTGGTCCCATCACTTCATAGGAAATAGATGGGGAGACAGTGGAAACAGTGTCAGACTTTATTTTTTGGGGCTCCAAAATCACTGTGGATGGTGACTGCAGCCATGAAATTAAAAGACACTTACTCCTTGGAAGGAAAGTTATGACCAACCTAGATAGCATATTAAAAAGCAGAGACATTACTTTGCCAACAAAGGTCTGTCTGGTCAAGGCTATGGTTTTTCCAGTGGTCATGTATAGATGTGAGAGTTGGACTGTGAAGAAAGCTGAGCGCCGAAAAATTGATGCTTTTAAACTGTGGTGTTGGAGAAGACTCTTGAGAGTCTCTTGGACTGCAAGGAGATCCAACCAGTCCATCCTAAAGGAGATCAGTCCTGGGTGTTCATTGGAAGGACTGATGCTGAAGCTGAAACTCCAATACTCTGGCCACCTCATGCGAAGAGTTGACTCATTGGAAAAGACCCTGATGCTGGGACAGATTGAGGGCAGGAGGAGAAGGGGAGGACAGAGGATGAGATGGCTGGATGGCATCACCGACTCGATGGGCATGAGTTTGAGTAAACTCTGGGAGTTGGTGATGGACAGGAAGGCCTGGTGTGCTGCGATTCATGGGGTCGCAAAGAGTTGGACACAACTGAGCGACTGAATTGAACTGATGGCCAACTGTTTCTCACTAGAGTAAGTAAACCAGTTAATGTCTCTGTCTCAATTTCCTGGCTACAAAATTTCCTGGGAGTTGTGATTCAACCCAGAGCACAGGATCAACTGACATGCATAATAATGATCTTCTTAAAAGGAACCTGGTACTTGCTACATGTATACATTTAGGACACATTAATGTCAAGTACTCTCATGACAACAGAATCAAAGGAGATCTATCCACACTATATTATGGGGCTTCCCTGGTGGTCCAGTGGTTGAGAATCTGCCTGCCAATGCAGGGACACCAGTTCAATTCCTGGTCCAGGAAGATCCCACATGCCAAGGGGCACCAAATGCCTATGTGCACAACTATTGAAGCCCACACACCCTAAAGCCCATGCTCCACAAGAAGAGAAGCTACTGCAATAAGAAGACCTCGCACTGCAACTAGAGACTAGCCCCTACTCTCTACAACTAGAGAAAGCCTGTGCACAGAAACAAAGACCAACGCAGCCTAAATACATACATAAATTTAAAAAATAAAATCTAGGCACTGGACTAATACCACAGTTGATTTTTGCCTCTTAAAAAAAAATTTGTATTATCTACAACTCCTGCCCCACAGCCCAAACTTACAGAACCCACAAGGGTGTCAGTGTACAAAACCTCCAATTATACAAAAGCCCTGGTCTGTTTTACTACTTTTGACTTTCCAGAAAGAATCTGACCTCCTGAATAAAGAAATTCTTTTAGCTCTTCTGCCTGCTGCAAGAACCTCATGGTAGGGATCTTCAAGGTTGTGGGCCTCAGCACAACTGTTGAGGAGGTCCTTATCCAACTGTTGTTAGTTAGAAGAATTTAAAAGGAGATGAACCACAATTCAGACAAACAGATGGTCATTACGCTTTAATCACAGAACAAACAACTGAGGGCCTGCCAAACACATGGCGACTTCCTATTCATCAAGAGAACTAAAAAAGGTGTAAATCTCATCCATTTCCTCAACAAACTGGCTGAGAGGCAAGACAAACTTTTTAAAACTGTCTGTGTGACATTTACTTTGGAAAACATATTCATAGCAGCATTATCCCTAACAGTCACAAAGTGGAAACATGATCATCAACTCACGAATAGATAATTAAATGTGGTGCAGCCACACAACGGAATATTGTTCAACAATAAAAAGAAAATACTAATGCATGCTACGGTTTGAATAAACCAAGCTAAGTGAAAGAAGCCGGTCACAAAGGACCACACCTTGTACTGATGATTTCATTTACATGGAACGTCCAGAACTGACGGATCCACACACAGAAAGTAGACTGACGGGTACCAGAGCTGAAGAGACGGGAGGGTAACGACTCGGTACTGGCGGGTACCGATTTTCTTTCTTTTCAAAAAAAAATATTTATTTATTTGGCTTTGCTGGGTCTTAGTTGCAGCACACAGGATCTTTTAGTCATAGCATGTGGAATCTAGTTCTCTGAACAGGGATTGAACCTGGGCCCCCCGCACTGGGAGCTTGGAGTTTCAGTCACTGGATCACAAGGGAAGTCCCCCAGGTTTCTTTTTGGGGTGATGAAAATGCTGCAAAATTGATTTTAGTTATGCTGTAAAATTGATTGCCTATGAAAGACGAAAAACCACTGATCTGTACATTTTAAAGTAGTGAGCTATATGTGAATGTGAACTGTATCTCAATAAAGCCATTATTAAAAAAAAACTTAATGGCATTATTTACTAAAGCTTAACATATGCATTCCCTATGACCCACAAATTCCACTGCTAAATGTATACTTGATGGAAATGCATATGTACATTTACCAAAAGACATGTACTAAAATATTCACAGAAGCACTAATTGCAATAGCAAGTGAGAAACAACCAAAAATTCACTAATAACAGAATATGTAACCACAAAACAAAATAGTATATAACAATAAGAATGAACCAACTACTGCTACATGCAACCACATGGATGAATTTCAATAACATTATGTGGGACAAAAGAAGCCAGACACAAGAGTAAATAATGTATGATCTCATTTAAATAGAGTTCAAAACCAGACAAAAATCAACTGTGGTGTCAGAAATTAGGACGCTGGTTACCAGCATGCTGTAGGGAGTGAATAAGGATATAAGGGGGTTTCTGTTATTGCTTTTTATAATCCAAGCACCAGTTACATAGGTATGCTCACTTGAACATTTATACAACCATATACTTAAATAACTGACACATTTTCCTGGATCTTATGTTTCAACAGAGAATTTATGTAAAGAGACATAAGGTGTGTCTACAACCATAACAACAAACACCAACAAACAAACCAAATGCGTAAAATAGCACTTCTGGAAGGCGGAGTCTATGACTCTCACACCATGTGTATCCCACTGCTCTGAATCTAAGGGTGCCAAGGGAAGAGAGTCACTGAGTGAACGCCCCTCCCTCTGTCTCAGCCCTAGGATGGATGGCATTCTCTGAACAGAAAGAACAATTCAGGGCCACTCACCTGGGCCTTCTCTCTCTTTGCTCGGATCAGTGTGTCCTGATAATGCTGGGCCACGTCTGCGAGGACCCCCTCGAGTTTAGCTGCAGGAATCTGCAAGGCCTGCAGGGTCTTCTGGGCATCACCTTCATCCAGGGCTTCGTTAATCAAACCAATGGCTAAAATCCCTACACAGGGGTGGACAGAAAGTCATTTTTTTAAATTGAGAAACTGTATAAATAAATCAGTCTTTAAACAAGCTAAGTGACCATCAGTCCTCTACCCAAGTGCTATCATGAGTTAAACTACAATTTGCCATCCAAAATGTTAAACAGCATTTAAATTTTTTCCTTTAAATGTAGTGGGCTTTTTTCATCTAAGTAAACTCCCTTATATCTATTTTCCTATTGAAATCTCAAGTCTTTTTGTTTTATTTTTAATTGGTCTAACTGAAGAGTGATGAGGACTGTGACAAAACTAGCTTTACAGGATAGCTTTCGAGTATACTCCAATGTGTGATCAAAGCTATTCTTGACTCACAAAAAGTCTAGGGCTCAAGGGAATCTTTTTTTTTAACTTTTTACTTTGGATTAGGGCATAGCTGATTAACAATGCTGTGACAGTTTTAGGTAAACAGTGAAGAGACTCTGCCATACATATACACGTGTCCATTCTTCCCCAAACTCCCCTCTAATCCAGGCTGCCCTATAACATCGAGCAGAGTTCCCTGTGCTATACAGTAGGTCCTTGTTGGTTATCCATTTTCAATATAGCAGTCTGCACATGTCAATCCCAAACTCAAGCATTCAAGGGAATCTTAAAAATCACCTAGTTCAACATTTTTATAGAAAAAAATACAAGGATGAAGTTTAGGTATCTCTTCAAGATCACACAGCAAACAAGTGGCAGGTGGAAAATCAAAGCTCAGGGCATCCTCCTCCAAAGCAATGCTCTTCCCACTAAATCACTGATAATTTCTCACAGGAAACACTAAATAAAACTAGGAATGTTCACTCCTTGCATATCTCAGCCAGCTGGACTACTCTTTAATTTTTATTTTTTGGTAAACCACATGGCATGTGGGATCTTCATTCCCCAACCAGGGATCGAATCCACACCCCCAACAGTGGAAGTGCACAGTCTTAACCACTGGACCACCAGAGAAGTCCCTGCACTGCTTCCGTAATGACTCCACTGTATAATAAATGCTGGTCTTTGTCTCTGGTTTCTGGAAAGTGAATGTTGCTCAGTTGGGTCTTGACTCCATGCGACCCCCTGGGCTGTGGCCCACCAGGCTCCTCTGTCCATGGGGTTTTTCTGGCAAGAATACTGGAGTGGGAAGCCATTCCCTTCTCTGGGGCATCTTTCTGACCCAGGGACCAAACCCGGGTCTCCTGCACTGCAGGCAGATTCTTTATCATATTTCCCAAGTGATAGGAGTATCTTTGTTGCTCATGGTGGGCCCCTAGTGAGTTTATGCCGAACAGATGATTCCTGTTCGGCCCCTAGAAACTTCTGGGGTAGGGGCTGGTCATGCTGGAAAGACCAACCATGTGATCAGAAGGTTGGGGTTTTGAGTCTTATGATCTCTGAACATCTACTTGGCTATTCCAGACACAAAAAGCAGACTGGAAATTGAATTCAATTACTTGGCAACTACTCTGCCAAGTAATTCAATCAATCAGAAGTAATGAAGCCCCAGTAAAGCCTCTGGATAGCCAAAGCTCAGGTGACCTTCCCAGGCTATGACACACATCGATGGGCTGGAAAGGGCAACATATCCTGAGGACACAGAAGCTTTGAATTTGGGGCCCTTCCATACATCACCCCATTGGTTTCTTTTGACTGGTCCTGATTTGTACTCTTTACATAAAACTCTTTTTGTACTCTTGTACAATAAAATTCAATTTGTACTCTTAAGAATACTTTGGCCTGGAGAAGGCAATGGCAACCCCACTCCAGTACGCTTGCCTGGAGAATCCCATGGACGGAGGAGCCTGGTAGGCTGCAGTCCATGGAGTCGCTAGGAGTCGGACACGACTGTGACTTCACTTTCACTTTTCACTTTCATGCACTGGAGAAGGAAATGGCAACCCATTCCAGTGTTCTTGCCTGGAGAATCCCACGAACAGGGGAGCCTGGTGGGCTGCTGTCTATGGGGTCGAACAGAGTCGGACACGACTGAAGTGACTTAGCAGCAGCAATATTTGATGTAACAAGCTGACTCATTAGAAAAGACCCTGATGCTGGCAAAGACTGAAGTCAGGAGGAAAAGGGGACGACAGAGGACAAGATGGTTGGATGGCATCGCTGACTCAATGGACATGAGTTTGAGCAAACCTCAGGAGATAGTGAAGGACAGGGAAGCCTGGCATGCTGCAATCCATGAGGTTGCAGAGTCGGACACAACTGAGTGACTGAACAACGATAAAACTATAACCACAAGTACAGTGCCTTCCTGAGTTCAGTAAGTCAGTCTAATCAATTACTGAAACTGAGGGGGTGGAGGGGACCCCGGAATATATTTTCAGAAGTGCGGTGACCTGGGAACACCAGATTCAAAGCTGGTGTCTGAAGTGAGAGACCTCTTAGGGAGGACAATTTGTGCAATATGATCTAGCTCCAGGCAGTGTCAGAACCTGTTATAACAGCATTTGAAAGTAACAGATCACATTCAATTCACCTCCTGAAAAACCTTAGTTCTCTTTACATACTTCTCCAATCATAGCAGTGGCCTGGTGTTTTTAAAACAATAGACAACCATAGCTTTTTGAGATAGTTAAATGGACAGGCTTTTTTGTTTTTTTTTAATTTCCAAAAATCCCCTAGGGGCAGTGCTCCCGGGAGGGTGGAATCACACTGTGTGTGACGGTGACATGATCTGGGGGAGCGGAGGCAGACCACTCACTCTCATGTTCCTCCTGCACCACCAGGTTCACATGGTCCACAGAAGCTTGGATGTCATTCCACGTAATGAATTCATTGTTCTCTGCACGGGCCTGAGCTTTCAGCTTCATCAGCTCATCCAGATACCTGCCCCATTCCCCCAACAAAAGAGGGAAGAAGTGCAGCATTAGAAAAGGGACCTGCAGGGTTATTTCTGTGGACAGGAATAAGAAGACATGAGGGCACAGGACCCAAGAGATGGCCGAGGAACCCCAACAGTTTGATGTATTCTAGAGGCCAGCTTTGGGACCCAGGCGTTAACCTGAACAAAGGGTAAAAATACAAAGATATACTAATTCTTAATATCTATATGAAAAATATCTATATTACTTGTTATAAATTTCAGGTAAGACTAACTCTGGAATCAGAGGCAGCAGCTCAAACAATCCCTCTGAGGATCAGAAAACAAGGTCATGCGCCAGCTAATAAACATAGAAGGAATGACAGACCAACAAATTACCATTCAGCAACTCTCACCCAAAGTCTGGATTTACACAAGGATTATCATCGGGGTTAAAAACATTAGGTGAATGGAATGGGAAACTGGACATTGTGATGGTGTAAAAGGTACAAAACAAAAGATTACGTTCTGGAGATAAGGGAGAAAAATATACAATGAAGGGACTAGCAGACTCCCTAATCGAAGGATCAATCTCAGTATCTCTGATGGTGGGGAGAAGCAGGTACTACATGCCTCTTAAAATGAGAAAATATGAAACACAAGTCACCAAAAATACTTCACTGAATCTTGACAAGCCTTTAGACCTGATTTCCAATTTACAGGAATAAAACAAATATTAGGAAGCAACCAAAACTGAAGATGGGACATTTTAGAGGACAATTGGCTCCAACTCTTTAACAAGTCAGCATTATAAAGAAAGGGACAATGCTAGATTAAAAAATATCAAAGTGGGGGTTGTGAGGTGGAAGGAGGTTCAAGAGGAAGGGGACATGTGTATACCTATGACTGATTCATGTTGATGTATACAAAAAACCACCACAATAAAGCAATTATCCTTTAATTAAAAATAAATAAATTTTTAAATAAAATAAATAAAAGATAACAAAGGGACACAGTATAGATTGCATCCTGGTTTGAATAACCAGCTGAAAAGAACAAACAGTTTGGGAACAAGAGAAGAAGTATGAAAACAGACTAGGTTTAGAAAATATTCAAGAAGTAGTATTGACTTGACAAGGTATAAGTGTTATTTTGACTACATGACAAATATCCTCATTGTTTTAAATAAGCATATTTATAATAAATTTAGGAGTGGAATGCTACAGTATCTGTAATTTACTACAAATCCTTCAGCATAATAAAACAAACTGAAATACGGGGTGGAGTGGGGAGGGGAGAGGAACTAAAAGATGATCACAAGGAAGTCACGATTCCTGCAGAGAAAATAAGAGTGCTGGTTCACGGAAGACAGAGGTTAGGGTCAGGGGCACCCACCTCTGGCAGTTTTCCTCTTCAATGTTGGTAAGACCTGTCACTGAACTGCTCAGCTGTTTCCACACTGTGTTCATGTCTCCAGATTCCAGTGCCCTGTTGATTAGGGCCACTGATGACAGCATCTCCACCGCAACAGAGAGCTCAGGGTGGGTGAGGCTATGCTGTACAGAGGGAGAGGTGGGGAGAGAGTAAGGAAGGGCATTCTGGAAGACCCAGGGAGAGCAGACATTTAATAAAACCACATGGAGTCTAACTTTCTGGTTTAAAAAAAAAAAAAAGGTTCTGCCTAACTACACCCAGAAGTGGGTATTTAATTCATGTTCACTCTTGTTTTGCTCACAAACAGCACGGGTTTGGTGAACTCACCTCGGGACTCTGCTGCTGCAGGGTGGCCAGCTCCTTCTGATAAAGCTCGGCAGCAAACGGGTACACCTGCGGCAGCTGGGCTTCGGGGTTCATCAGTTCCAGGACAGTCTTCTCAGCCACACCCTTCTGGATTGCGGCGTTGATCGCTGCCACTGCCGCCAACCCTGGGTGGAGAACACGAGGTCAAAAAGGCCACTGGCTCCCAGAGCCCCAAGCGGGCGCAGACGCCAGTTTTCACAGGAGAAAATCATATTCTGCAGCTAAACTATTAGTCGTGACGTTTGAAGTGGAACTTCCACCTTCAGACAGTGGTCTTCTTAGTCTGAGGATGAACTCAACGGTATGTGAGCTGCATCTCAGTAAATCTGTTTTCTTTCCTCTTCTCCTCACCCCTCCTGCTCCTGCCTGCCACCACTACACTCTACCTAAAACACCCCTCCCCTACATCAAGGAGAGCCTGGTAAAGGTGGTGGTGTTGTCGTCATTCAGACACTAAGCTGTTTCTAACTCTTTGCGACCCTGTGGGCTGAAGCCCACCAGGCTCCTCTGTCCACAGGATTCTTCAGGCAAGAATGCTGGAGTGTGTTGCCATTTCTTTCTCCAGGAGATCTTCCTGACCCAGGGATCAAATCCACATCTCTTACATTGACAGGCAGATTCTTTACCACTGAGCCACCAGGGAAGTCCCAACCAACCACGTATGCACGTGCTTAGAGCCAAAGTGAGCCTGCACGGACTCTGGTTCTACTTTTAAAACTGGAGGACTCCTACTGCCACCAAAGGTACCTGGTAGTTGACTGTGGCTAATAGGCTTGGGGTGGGTTGAGGAGTGACAGAATCTACTCTCAGGCCCCTCCATGACACAACGTCACTCTCCTCCCCTACTCAGTATTTCAGGGGACACACAGTTGAGGGGACTCTTACTTCTCTGATATTGCTGGGCAGCAGTGTTCGCGGCATCCACTCCAGACTGTAGCTCCTCCTTCTGCAGGGGCTCAGCCTGACCACCCTGAGAAAAACAGAGAACATTCAGGTAAAGATGACTCTTGCCTGCATGTTCAGGCCTCACAGTTCTCATATCTCAACAACAGGGACACTGAGCCATAGACCTAAGAGACAGCTTCAGGCTACAAGCAGCTGAAGCAGCAGCCCGAACTAGAGTCAAAAACCCTTGTCAAATCTGGGGGAGAAGGACTTTCCAGATACCAACACACTTAAAAGAATATTTTGTAAAGAGCACTGAAATGTTCCAAGATAAAATCTTTATAGAAGCATTAGCACATTAATGTTGCTTTCTCTGGCCAATAGTGAGAATTTATAAAATGTACACTAGTCCTTATTTAGCAAAAAAAAAAAAAAAGCCCCTTGGATTTGTTCTAAAAAATAGAAACCCATAAAGTACAACCCCACACAGTCTACTCTTACTGCAATATTAAATGCTTTCCCAGTGTTAGCCAGAGGAAACTTGTGAGGTATGGTTTTTTTTTAAAGTGGAAATTCCTGAAGTAAGAATACAAAATTTCAGGTTCTCCCCAATGGCTTTTGTCGTTGTTCAGTCACTGAGTCGTGTCTGACTCTTTTGCAACCCCATGGACTATAGCCCACTAAGCTCCTCTGGTCCATGGGATTTCCCAGACAAGAATATTGGAGTGGGTTGCCATTTCCTTCTCCAGGGGATCTTCCCAACCCAGGGAATGAACCTGCATCTCCTGAATTGGCAGGTAGATACTTGACCACTGAGCCACCTGGGAAGTCCTCTGCCCAGCAGTTTTAAGTTGGGGATTTAGGGGACTTCAAGTGAAGGGATGGTGGGATTCAGAGGGTGGACGAAGCTATTTAAGAGGGGATTTACAACTCTACAAGCAAAAGAGAGCTGAAGATAATCTGCACTTTACCTGAGGATATTAAACAGCTTAATTCACATGCAGGAGAAAGTTATATTAGCAGGCAGGAAAAAAACGGCCCCACTGATATCTTTACACAACAGCATGAGATTGAAATGGATGGATGTCAAACCTTACAGGTGCCACTCAAGATGCTGTTACCTGTCTCTTCTGCTCTCTGTCACTCAGGAGCTGCTTGAGGTACCAGTCACTATTCTGCTGCTGCAGCCCTCGCAGGCCCAGTGCGGGTGACTGCAGCATCTTGAACAAGGCTGGTGCAGATCCCTGCTCCAAAGCCAGGTCTATGTTTGTTAACGCAGCAAGCACTGAGGAGGGAAAAAAAGGCAAACGCTCAAGACAAAACTATGTTAACATCATAGCCGGGAATATTTTTCCTTCCCCAAAACCAGTCTCAGTTCAGACTGGGGAAATATAATTAGATAGCCTTTCCTGTGGAGCATCACAGAAGCATTAGGCTTTGAGGGTGGAAGAGAACCTTAAAGTCTCCAAGTTCAGAGGTTCCCAGGATGTTCAGAATTAACGGATTCCTAGACCACACCCTAAGCCTACTTACAAACTTCTAGATGCAGACAGGTTGGCACCAATAAGGGCAGCAATTTAAGAGGCATCAATAATACATGCCTGCATTCCCGCTAAAATGCCAAGTCTTTATCCAGACTAAACTACTACACAGGAGAAAGTGTCTCCCACTGCAATTTACTACATCTCTGGATGATTCTGTTTAAAAAAAAAATTGTTAAAGCTCACACACTAGAGTTGACACTTGAGTACCTCCAACCCCTCTTCCCTGTGACAGTCTACTCCCAACTTAAGAGCCTTAGTTCCTTCAAATATTTCTTATATAGCATCATTCTGAATCCCTCCATCATCCTGGCATCTCCTGAAGGTACTCTGCCCCTAAGCAGTGCCGAGACATGGAGGCTGGTCGAACCGTGTGGAGCAGAAGGGGCTCTCCACACTGCCTCAACATTCTTTACTTCTAGCCACAGAACCTGATATCACACAAGGTCATTAACACATTATCAACAGTAAAAATGCAGATTTCCCTTCATTTGAAAATGATAATAAAGGTACATTCCTCCTAAGATTCCTCATGAGATTAAATGAAATCATACACGTGAAAGTACTTTGCATATTATAAAATAAATAAGGTATTAAGTTGAAAGTCAAAATAATACACTTTCTGATTTCAGAAATGACAGCCCCTGGAAAATCGTAATTATTATTTTCAGCTTCCCTATTTTTAGAAGAAAAAATAGGGTTCTCCTTCCCTTGCCCCACCCAGGAATGAACATCTAATCTTATCACTGAAGTAGCAAAACAAATCAAAAATAAAATACTAAAAATCAAAATATTGGGGGCATAGCAGTAGTTATCAGTTTAAACTGTTTTCATTTGTAAAAAAAAAAAAAAGAAAGAAAGAAAATTAATGTCAGGTGTTATAAAGAAAACAGTCCAAGAGAAAACAAAGTCTCAAACCAGAACTAATATGTGACACCAAGAGGTAAAAGGACGAAAGGCTAGATTCCTAAGAGACTATTCCCTTCTTCCCAACCTTCTCCCCTGTGGTTTGGCTCACTGATCACCACACCGAGGAGGCGAGCAGCTCTCTGAATCACGGCTGCAGGTCTACGTGGCCGTCAGCCAACCAACCAAGCACTTTCCCACCACAAGGACCTGCATCTGCTGCAAACAAAGCCAGGAACAAAACAAACAGGTTGTCTCCATCCTCAGGGAGCTTCTGCAGTAGTGGGGGACAGAAAATAAAAGCAACACAGGCTGGTAACAACCAGGCTTCCTCTAGGGATGTAACACAAGAGTCTCAGATGATCATCTGCAAAGGCATCTAGTCATTTATGCTTTTACTGGAAATATAAACTTACTATGTACATAAATATGTAAATATTTAAGTGGATATTTATTAATACTTATACTCTAAAGTTTAGAACAGGGGTTCCCAACCTCCAGGATCTAATGCCTGATGATCTGACGTGAAGCTGATGTAATAACAATAGAAATAAAGTGCACAAGGAATATAAAGCGCTTGAATTATCCTGAAGCCATTCCCCACCCCACCCCCATCACCCTGGTCCGTGGAAAAATTACCTTCCATAAAACTGTCCTTGGTGCCAAAAAAGTTGGGGACCACTGGTTTGGAACATTATTCACATACTTTCTCCCACTATGCTTTAATTATCTAATTTTCCTTATCCTACTTAACAAAAAAATAAGAACTTTTTCTCATTTTTAACTCTTTGGCCTGCAGCTTTCTTCTGGGGCAGCATAATGGCTTCACTGCTCGCTCTCAAGCCCTAGGGAAAGAATCTTATCTATAATTACACTAAAATAATTCTTGGGACCTAAAGTCCCTCTGTCTTCCAACTTTCCCTTGTCTCTGACTTTCCCTACTGTTAGGATAAGACTGTCCCTCTATTGAGAATTCTGCCTTATCCTCACCTCCTTACCTACCCTAAGAACCCCAGTGAAGGGTCATGTACAAACCTTGAGGAAAAGTCATCATTCTTTTCTTTATTCTATGACTGTATTTCACACATCTCTGGTTGCCTTGAAATTACTCACTGAATTGTTCTAGCCAAGTTGCCCTGAAATTATGCATTTGCCTACCTTCCTCACTGAAACATATCTGAGGGAATTTTTACTATTTTGCTCCTCTGACCACATAAGAACAATATGCATGGAACACTTTCAAAATACACATATACGTTTCTTTCCTTATGAGTTTATAATTAACTCTAACATAATCCGCCAGGTATAGCAATAAAGGCCCCAAACAACATAGTAGAGAAAAGTCCCTTAGTAAATAAGAGTATTTTATGCAGTGTATGCAGCAGGAAATGTGCTGGACTTTCTTCTACAGAGAGAACTAAGTGCAAGGACATTCTGGTTTATGCTCGCTGACTAAAGCAGTATTCATACAGATACAGCACAACCAATCACCCATACGTGAATGGAACCACAGCTCTATTCAGAAAGCTATTATCCCAAATGAACCAGAACGGAACAGAATACACAGACTCCTGGTCAGGATTTAGAACTCTCTACCATAAGGAGTTGATAAAAATCTGTAAATTCTCACCAGTTATTCAGAGCATTAGTACAAGTGAGAAATTAGGATCTCCAAAGAACAGAGAGGACCCTGATGACTATTACTAGTATTATTTATTATCTTGATCAAAATAAGATCAAGGTCAAGTCTGGTTGAATTAAACAAGGTTTTTTAGTTCTTTCGGTGACTCTAACCATATGCTAGGAATTATGAGGATTTAAAAAGAAGCAGAATTCATAAGTAAACTCAAGTTTAAGTCTATATAGATGTAAAAAACAAAAAACAAGCACTTAAGACAATAGAGAATTAAATACAAAATCACGTGGTTAAGCATACAGATGCTGTAGGAGATGTGAAAGGCAAGTATATTGTGAGCTAGGATACGCACTGAGGTGAGAACTGAGCTGAATCTTGAATGATGGGTATAATTTGGATGAAGTAAGAGATGAGGCATGTGGGCATTACAGTGGGGCAGTTACATGATTAACAACAGTAATGATAATGTTATTGAGTGCTTACTAAATACGAGCCAATTTACATATATTATCTCATCACGCGTATAATGACTCTGTGCCACAGGTGCCCAGTTCCCACAGTGATTAATACAAGGGCAAGAGATCAAACCCCAGGTCTGCACAACTCCAGAGCCACTCTTCATGAGTCATAAAATGAACACAATGAACGTGGGAGATGATTAGGCACATGAGTTTCTACAGAGAGTTGCATGCATCAAACAGTGCATAAACAGCTCCACGAGGCCAGGGAACAGCGTTTTGTCTGGCAAGTAATAAGAAACTGATGCAGGTTCTTTTGCAGAAGAGAGACTAAATTAATTCAAGAAATTAATTTTTCAGAAAAAAAAATTAATTTCTCAAAAGTGTGTAACACATACACAAAAATCAAGATGAACAGGACAGCCTCATTTCTGTTTAAATATATGTTCTGAAGGATAAGTTAAAAATACCAAGCACGGAAAAAAAAAAAAAAAATACCAAGCATGGTTATTCTTAGGAGTCTAATTTTTTATTTGTGGCTCATTTCTGGATAACTTGTAGTGCTCTTTATTTTTTTTTTTTTTTTTGTATTGCTCTTTAAAAGAAAAACAAAACTATTATTACTTTAAAAATAGGACAATAAAATCTCTCTTCAGATTTAAGTGTCTAACACAGGGTGAAAAGAGTGAAACTGCAGCCAAAAACTCCAGTCTGTGAGTTACAACAGAAGAGCAGGGGGGCGGGGGGCGGGGGGCATGCTGCCTGAGGACAATGGTAGTCCAAAGAGAAGACACTTGAACACGAAAGACAGTAAATGTGCAATAGTTCCTAAGCAAACTCACAAATGTCTGATATAAACTTAAACCATGAACAGATCCACAGGCACATTATTCAGTGACATTCCTTTAGGGGCCTGACAGGGGCACATACTTACAGTTGACTTTATTTATATTGCCTTGAATTTCAGCTTGAGTGAGCAGTTCCTCATAAACGTCCCTTTCTCTCTCAGAGCTTTCTGTCTGAAGATGAATAAAAGGTGTAGTTAAATTAGCTGAAGTCTCTAGGAAGACCAAAGAAATACATGTGTGTTCCTCCCCCACCATGACAGAGTCAAGAGCAAGAAAGGGTGTAGCTTAAAATTCTTAATAAAGAACAAAGCTACAGGATTGTGACCAAAAACATAAAAAGGAGATCCAATCATAAATAACAAGCTCAAGGGGTTCTTCCAGAATCAGGCAGAAGGAGACCCTGGTGAACCCTGCCCTGCTCATCTGGGAGCCTGAATCCTTGTCTCAGACTAGATCTCAGAGCCTCTCACAGGTTTGCACACAATTCAAGAAGAAAGTAGATGTCAAAATATAATCTAATACTGAAAGACTACATATTGGTAACTCCATTTCATTTATATAAAATTCCAAAAAAGATAAGCTAAAGTGATAGAAAATAGACCTGGAGTTGCCGGGGTCAGGGGTGGACAGAGGGAGGCAGTAGAGGTTGACTCTGAAAGGGAGATATGAGAACTTTGCAGGTGGTGGTCACATATCTGTATACACTGGTCAAAACTCATCAAACTGTACACTTTACATGGTTGGGTTTTATTATACATCGATTACTATCTCAATAAAACTGATCTTGAAAATGGAGTCATATTAAATAATGAAAGACTGTAAATCAGTTGTGAAAAGTGAAAGTTGCTCAGTTGTGTTTGACTCTTTGTGACCCCCACGGACTATACAGTCCATGGAATTCTCCAGGCCAGAATACGGGAGTGGGTAGCCCTTCCCTTCTCCAGGGAATCTTCCCAACCCAGCAATCAAACCCAGGTCTCCCACATTGCAGGCAGATTCTTTACCAGCTGGGCGACCAGGGAAGCCTGAGAATACTGGAGTGGGTAGCCTATCCCTTCTCCAGCAGATCTTCCCAATGCAGGAATTGAACCGGGGTCTCCTGCATTGCAGGCAGATTCTTTACCAGCTGAGCTACCACGGAAGCCCCTATAAATCAATTTAAAAGAGCAAATGTTCCATTTTTACCCTGTTTTTAGCATTTGCCATTTTGTCCTGTTTGGCCTGGTAAAGTACATCCTGGTAGGTAGAGGCCAAACATTCTTCAAGATTCACAAGCATGGCATTGGGATTTTTCAAAGCTGTGAAGGTGTCAGCTGGAATTCTGTGGTCAATAGCTTCGTTAATGGCAATAACAGCTGCATGTACTGAAAAAAAGAATTCAAAACACAGAACACTGAGGTTATATAAAGTAAAGGATGTACATTACACATTCAAACACAGCAATCCCCCAGCACAGACAGAGGCTGTTTTTCATAGACAGAGGGGTTAGAGGAATCCCCAGATCTTGTGAGCCCTGTCTTTTCCCTAACACACAAAGTCACAGCTCTGCCTATCATCCATGTCTGAAATGCTCAATCTGGAATCTTATGGGGAAAACATTTGTAAGGGACTTTGCAGGGAGCATCTGAGCATTTGTTCTGGTAATGTTCACCCTTAATTATCATGTAAACACCATTAGAAGATAAGAAACTAAAAAAGGCATTGAAACGTAGAATTTGCTTTCTAGTGCTTTTATTTTAATCAAAACTATTTGATTTTTTCTCACTTATTTCCAAATAACAGCATAAACAACTGTATAGCAGTGTTTGAAACTGTATCTACTGACCTAAAGAAAGAAGTAAATGTTAGTCGCTCAGTCATGTCTGACTCTTTGCAACCCCATGGACGGTAGCCCACCAGGCTCTTCTGTCCATGGGGATTCTCCAAGCAAGAATACTGAAGTGGGTTGCCATTCCCTTCTCCAGGGGATCTTCCCGACCCAGGGATCGAACTGGGATCTCCTGCATTGCAAGCAGACTCTGTCTTTACTGTCTGAGCCACTAGACACTTGCTGGCAAAATTCCTCATGTCCAAGACCACCATTATAGTATTAATCATTGAAAGCAGTAGCAACAACTCCACTTGAACCCACGAAATCACTCTCTTCTTACATGCGGCTTCATCCACTGACAGCTCATTAGCCAGAATACCCCCGATCTTGCTAAAGGCAGGCATCTGAATCCCATACTTCTCCAGTTCAATCTTCATGTTGTTGATTTCTTCTTCTACAGGAAAGAATTAAGACCCAAAGGTAAACACCTTTTCAGAACTTAGAAGGAAACAGATTCCTTAAACACAAAATGTACTGGATAAAATGACTTCTAACTCTTAGGATTGTTATAAGGATTTAAATAAGATAATATTAATACATGGAAAGCACTTAACCTAATATCTGGTATATAACATGCATTCAATAGACACACAACTATTATCAGTACTATCACAAGCATCAGAAATAACCATAACATGAGACTGGCTCTATAGAGAATAGTTTTCCCAAACTGCTACTAATGGCATTTCCTCTAATGAACTTATGAATAGAGCAACTTTAAAGGAACCTCAAACAAGAAGTGAATCCAAGTCACTAGCTACTATTAAACAATTTTGTGTCTAAGGCCAGAAGCCAAATGATACAGAAAACAACATGTTAAGGTTTGGCCCTTGCCCCAAGTCTGGGGAACAACTTCTCTGGAAGAAAAAATATCATAGATAATAGCTGTATTACCAATTTTTAAAGCTCCAAAGCCTATAAAATAATCACCAGTTCAAAAAGATTTGAGTCTATTTTACCCTTCACCAATATTCTCCCTGTTCTTTTTCTCCCCAAGCCCCCATCTCTTCAAGGATTTGACTATAGCAAATATACACAGAAACACCCACCCAAATAAACTAAAGTTTTAAAATTAGTAAATTGCCATCTTTGTATCATCTCACCCCTTCCCCCCACCTTCATTTGCCTGCAAATGATGCTCACTGGAAGGGAAAGGGAAAGACTGTCATAAAGTTTTTCTCACTGTATGTGAACATTTAATATTAGATGTTAATATTCTAATTTACATATAAGAAAATGGAGACTTCTCAACCACACCCATGTCATAACTGAGAGAACAGAGCGTGAAATCCCGTTTCGTGTTCCTTCCACCATACCGGGAGAAGCAGGTTCCTTGTGTTTTTTTTTTAATCACTGCTGGCACAGTGTTTTTAAAGCTCCACATCTTTAAGATTGGTACAGTTGACTCTCCAGGCTATTTCCACATAAATCAAGCACTTCCTGCCAGGTCTGGAACTTCTTACCTGTGAAGTCAACCTTTCCATACAGGTCTTGAATCTGAGGAGCCAGGCCTAGTTTGAACAGGTACAAACTAGAAGACAAAATACGCAAAAGAGTCAGGACTCCCAGCTGGATGTTCTGTTGCTCTAAAATCAAAGGGGAAAACCAGCATAAAGAACAGAAGCATTCTGAACACGGAGACTCCCAGGACTCTGCCATATTACACTC
Organism: Cervus canadensis; assembly: GCF_019320065.1. NCBI lineage: Eukaryota > Metazoa > Chordata > Mammalia > Artiodactyla > Cervidae > Cervus > Cervus canadensis. Next base: position 45,815,630 of record NC_057402.1, on the reverse strand, counting down.
AGCAGCTATGATACTTTATCTCAGAGCCTTCTTTTAGTTTTATGTAACAAGGAGGTCCTTAAAAGTCACATAATGTAATGCAAAAAGCACTGGGCTGGGAATCAGGAGACACAAGTTTAAGTCCTAGCTCCAGGACAAATCCAATAAGCAATCAGACGTTAATACAAATGTTAATATAACAAAGGTAAGTGAAGTCTCTTCATTTCTGTTTAACTTCCTGTGATCAGTAAGTTTTTTTAATTTTTTTGTGATCAGTAAGTTTTAAGTAAAAAGACATTTTAGAAAAGTCTCATGAAAATGACTCAGATAGCAAATCTTACTTAAGCTGAATTCATATTACTGACGGAAAAGTTTAATTCAGGTATTTTAAGAGTTTTACATAAAGTATATATCATAAATCTTTATTCTTTAAATAAAAATCTCCTAGACTCTAAGCCCCATGAAGTCAGGGTCAATAAAAGTCTTATTTACCAGTGCCTACCCAGAGCCTGACATATATTAATAAATAATAATTAATATTTCACAGATGGATGTATGTCTATAAACATGAATCAGATTAACCACAGACTAAGGCTCTACCAGCTCAGAATAAATTAGAAGAGATCAGAAAACCACTCCACAGGGATTAACATGAGCAAGACATTGACAGCCTAGTAATAAAAGAGGAAATAAAAAATATTGAAGAAACAAACCACAGAAACTCAACAGAGTAGCCTATAGCATTTGCAGATAATCTCTACATCTCAATGCTATCTACATACAAATATGTATCATGTACACTGCATTCACAAAACTGATCACCATCCAAACTGTATAAGATAAACCCAAATGCATAATCTTTAAAAAATCAAGTATTCTGAAAACACATTAGTATATGCACATCCACAGTAACCAATCATTTTCTCAGGTAAGTACAAATACAAATCATATGTCTACAATTATGGGCTTTTCTTTAGAATAAAATGCTCAAGATGGAAATAAAGTTCCTCTCTCCAAAGATTTTACATTATTCAATACAGTTTCCAAAGCCAAAGAGCTAATGACTTTCTGGACAAGTAATATGCTTCTTCATATACTTTTCCTGCACAGGATGTTCCATCTGCATTCTAAAATAGTAAAAATATTTTTCTCCAGAAGCTTCTTTCTCTTTTATTTCTACTGTAGAGCAAGAAAGTGGTTGCCACACTTCAACAAAAGCTTGAGCATGTTATTTTCACAGCCCCAACAAGAGTGAGTTCCTAAGGTCTTCAATGATAATCAAAGGCGTCACAATGCTATCACCAGTTGCTGTAAAAAGCAGAGAAGGGAAGCCGAAAGCAGATGGGCATTATCTTGCCTTTATCTCATTTTAATTATTAGGAATATTTTAAGGACATGATGGAGCTATAAATGGAATCCTAATGGCCACTTGGGTCCTCTTATCCAGCCTCGAAAGCACTTAACCTCACAGCTAAAACTTAAAATTCCTAATAATAAACATCACTTTCAGTTTTTGTTCCTGGCCTCCTGTGCTTGCTTTCACAAATAAGCTATCAGCTACCTATCACAATCAGCCTGTAATTGAGTTCAGATTTCTTTTCATTTTTTTTCCTATTTAAGTTATACTCTACAGCAATGAGGAGAAGAAGCTGTGTCAGCCCATCTGGATGCTGATTATCATCAATGACTGTGAAAGTGAAGTTGCTCAACTGTGTCCACTCTTTGCGACCCCTATGGACTGTAGCCCACCAGGCTCCTCCATCCATGGCATTTTCTAGGCAAGAGTACTGGAGTGGTTTGCCATTTCCTTCTCCAGGGGATCTTCCCAACCCAGGGATCAAACCCGGGTCTCCCACATTGCAGGTAGACGCTTTACCGTCTGAGCCACCAGGGAATACAAATCAATGATTGTAGAGTAACCTATGAAAGAAGTCATTATGCTAATCTCAAAGATCACTAACAAATGCTCTTAAACACAGCAGCTGATGAGGAAACACAACCTAGTACAGATCCACATCCCTTACCTAAATTCCCTGGGCCAAATATTAATTTAGGATTTCTCAGAAAAGTTGTAGAGTGTATGCAGCAAAATAAAACACCCCCAACAAGTCTTGGGGAAGCACCGCTAACCAAATACATTACCTTTTCTGCAGAGAAACATCTGAATAATCACATTAAGTAGATATACATTCTAAGTAATCTCAATTAATACTGATCAGATCTTGCCAACAAATGAGTTTGAACTGAACCAAAACTCAGAGTTTTTAGCATTTTTTTTTTTTAATTTAAGATAAACAATTATGGGCCAATTTAACCCCAAACTGAATTCTTAAAAAGATAAAGCATGCGGGTGGGGAATGGAAAGGAAGTATACAAATACACCTGGAATAATGGAGGAGTAGGGTCTCATCTGAGAGTGGAGTGTAAACTACAAGTGTAACTTAGTCTGACTGAAGTACAGTAACTATCTCAGGAATAATGCCAGTCAAGACTTGGGGGGGAAAAATACAGATGGCAGGAAGGGGGGAAAACAAGGAGATAATGCTTCTTTATCACTGTTGATCCAAAAGGGAAACAGTGCCTCACCCAAAACAGGTAGGTGAAGTGAGGGAGCTGCCTTGAACACTGTCCTGTGAGGGTAAACAAGAGCCTCAAGCACTTAGAAACACTTCCTACATATTATCAAGAGTGGCCAACCCACCCCTCAGGAAAAACACTGTAAGGGAGGAAAGAAATTGTAAATCACCAACCAGGACACACTGCTGTGTATATACTTTCTAAGCACGAACTGCCTATTGAAGAGAAATGGAGAACAATAGCAGGCTTCCTCCCTTTCTCATTCTGATTCCATCATGAGAAAGGCACAGTTAGTTCTTCAGTCTCTCTTCAGGGGATGTGACAGCCTGCGACCCAGGTTACATGGCAGAGAGCAGTAGCTACAGAACTAGCAGAGAGGAACTCTGCCAGCTTAGCTTCTCTGCCTGCCAACTTCAGATATCCACGGTGGGTACCGCCTTCACAAGACTATCAACATTGACAGACCTCATGGAACACTGAGCCAACCACAACACTTAGAATCAATCTGATTTTAGCTCAGACATATACATCTGAAATGGCTACATTCTGAAAACTCTCTGATTTGTCACCTATTCCTAAACAATGTTTTTAAATTCTCATTTTACCATTGTTAGTCCAACATTATGCTATGTACCTTTGAGAGAAAAAAAAAGTAAGGCATGATTTCTGTCCCTAAGATGCTAATAAATATAATAGGGAGAAAAGATATGAAAGAAGGAATATATAACTAAACACACACACAAAACAAAAAAATCCAGAGGCTTAGAAAAAGGTAAAAAGCTGTCATTATTGGAGAAACTTCACCAAGAAAATGAGAACTGAACTGAAACTTGACTGGATAAGTAGAGACAAACATGAAGAGCCCTTCCATAAAGACAAACTGCCATTTCCTTTTTCACTGACAGGTACAAATTATCCCCTTGGGCTGAAGAAAGGAAGGGAGATTTGTTATAATGTATAATTTGGACACACACGTTTATTGTGGTTATATACTAGGTATCTAAATACTAACAACACAAGGATAAAGAACAAAGGAAATACTTTTGCCCCTAAGGAGTCCACAAGATAGCCAAGCACAAACAGTAACCAGAGGACAATGTAACAAGTAAGATAAGTGGAGTGAGAGCTTTGTTACAAAATGCTAGAGGAGCACAAAGATGGTAAGTAGCTAACTCTGCTTCAGAAGGAAAAAGTAAGAGAAGATACTTATGGCAGCATTCTGAGGTGGCACCCGGGGAAGAGTACAGGTTAAACCAGGGAGAAAAGGGCATTTCAGGCAGAGGAAACAGCAGAACCAAACGCATGAGATACTAGAGGACAGATACACAGGAGGGAATGGCTAGAGGTGACACTACAATGGAATCATCAAAGCATTTTATGGAGTGTCTGGTAAGATGAAGGCTGTTTTGGAAAGACAGCTCTGAGTGCAGCGTAACAGATGGACCAGAAGGTAGAGAGTCGAGGGAGGGAAACTCTGAGGGGGTTAATGTGTCTATCAGTCCACACAAGAGGTCTACCAGCCCTCAGTTACATTCTCTTTTACGGATTTCACGCTGATTTCAGTGATACCCAGGGTCTGGCACACATTAGGTGCATATACAGGATGTGATATAAAAAGAACAGCGCAAGCGGAATGTTCCTTCTTATACTCACCCACTTGTATCACCTTCTGGTTTAGTCCTATGGCCAACCAGTAAATCTGAGCCATGCTGAAATACTAGGCTACTAGCACCTACCCTACTCCCTTCCCATCCCACCCTCCCTCCAGACATACAACCTCCTCCCTCCAATTTAGTACTGTGTTCCTTCTAAGGGCTGAGGACCTGAAATTAAGTCATCTTCCAAATTTACTATGAAACTGAGAAAAAAATTATACCTTGTTTCAGTTCTTATTTATCATATTTGCATTGTCATAAAAATTATTTAAGGAATAAATGTCTTATCAAGGTCCTAGATAACTAATTATCAATCAATCATTTGATAATTGCTGGTACTATGTTACCAATCAGTATCAAGACATAAGAGTATTATGTTCAGAAAGACTCACAAACTTAGAGAACAAACTTAAGGTTGCTGGGGTGGAAAGACAGGGGGAAGGTATAGTTAGGGAGTTTGGGATGGACGTGTACACACTGCTATATTTAAAATGGGTAACCAACAAAGACCTACTGTATATACAGCACAGAGAACTCTGCTCAATGTTATGTGGTGGGCTGGATGGGAGGGAGGTTTGAGGGAGAATGGATACGTGTATACATATGGCTGAGACCCTTCGATATTCACCTAAAACTGTCACAACATTGTTAACTGGCTATACTCCAATACTGAATAAAGAGTATAAAAAAAAGACACAGTATATTTTGTAATTCAGTTTATCAGGTTGAAACAAAATGGTAAACAGTTAAGTTTTCAAATATATATAGTTTTTTATAATTTTAAGAGATTTTAATTTAAAAGAGGGGCTATATCTCAAGTGAAATGCATAGTTCAGAGAGATATGGCTGACATAATAATGTTACATTAATTTCAGATGTACAGCATGAGATGATCACCACAGTAAGTCTAGTTAACTTCCATCACCACACATAATTACGAATTTTTTTCTTGTAATGAGAACTTTTAAGATCTACTCTCTTAGCCACTTTCAAATACATAATACAGTATTATTAACTATAGTCACGATGATGTACCTTACATTCCCAGGACCTGTTTATTTTACAACAGGGAGTTTGTACCTTTTGACCACCTTCATTCATTTCACCCACTCCCAAATCCCCACCTCTGGCAACTACCAATCTGTGCTCTATATCTATATACTGCTTATTCTACCAAGAAAATCTGATTACCTCAGTGCATGAATACAGTAGATACATCTTGGCATGTTCTTTCGATCATAGATATCTGTAGTTTCTGGATAAAAAATCTAAGGAGAAAGAAAAGAAGTAGAGTCAGGTATGCATCCACTGGGTTTCAGTTAATCATTCACCAGTCATGAGTAAAACAAGTAAAACTTTGGACAATTAAAAAAAGATCATCAGTGTTCCACAAATAACTTCATTAGGGTGAACAGACAATTCATCATAAGCAATGTAAGGAATCAACCTTACTAATGTAGGAATCAACCCTGAATATTCATTGGAAGGAATTCATTGGAAGCTGAAGCTCTAATGCTTTGGCCTCCTGACGCTAAGAGCTGACTCACTGGAAAAGACCCTGATGCTGAGAAAGACTGAAGGCAAAAGGAGAAGGGGGTGGCAGCAGAGGATGAGGTGGTTAGATAGCATCACTGACTCAGTGGACATGAATCTGAGCAAACTCCAGGAGACAGTGAAAGACAGGGAAGCCTGGCGTGCTGCAGTCCATGGGGTTGCAGAGTCGGACACGACTGAGCACCACCACCACTCCCACAATACGTATGGCTCCCAATAAGAAAGAACTGTGCACCAAAAGAGAGATGGGATGTACCAGAATCATCTCTTTTAATAATTTTTAAAATTTTATATGCTCATTTCCTAAGACTAAAATGTCTTCCCCTGAACAGTGAAAATCAAGGTCAAAATCAGTCATCCTTCCCCCCAAATATTACAGAATCCATTTTAGAAAGTAATAGAAAAACAAGGTTGGTTAGGTAGGACAGAGACAGATTATGAGGACTTTTGACAGTCAGACCAGTTTGAACTTGATACGCAGGCCTCAGAGAAGTCCTAGCTTCAAAGCCAAAGCTAAAAACGGAGCCTCAGGAAGATCTGACTGCAGACAAGACACAGAACACAGTGAACAGTGGAGACTGAAGCTGGAGAAACCAGGCCGGGAGGTTGCTTCAACAGATAAAGCAGACGCTGCGAATGACTGAGGAAGGCTGGGGAAAGGGCTCTGCTCGGGAGTCCATGGGAACGCCAAGGCTCTGAGCCTGGGTGACTGGGAAAGTGACGACACGGTACCACTTACACAGAGGAGAAGGTCACCAGGGAGAAAAGGCAGGTTTAGTTTTAGATACGAGACATTCCAAGCAACAGAAAGCTATCCACAGAGAAATGTCTAGTAGCCAATTGAAGACACTGTTTATCATAAAGCAAAGAGTCTTCAAAACAACTGAAACCATGAGAATGGGAGAATGTAGCTAAAAACAGAACTGCATCTTAAGGAATGCCTACTAGGATATAGAAGGTAGGAAAGCTGAAGAAAACAGAGGACTATTAGGCAGATTAAAAACAATTTTAAAAAGCAAAAACAATAACATGTTTCATAGAGAAGATGGCCAACAGCACCAATTATAATGAAGAGTCAAATGGATAAAAACTGAAAAACTATCACATTAAGTCTCTATAATTAGTCTTTATGTACCACATAAAGAGATTAGGAAAGACATCCCAATAAAACTATACATGTGTTGATATATGGCAGAAACCAACACAATACTGTAAATCAATCATCATCCAACTAAAAATAAATAAGTTTTAAAAAATACTATATAGGTATTGTCAGTTATTGATCACACATTATATTATGGGCAAAAACACATTTTTTTAGGCTAAGCATCTTTAGTCTACATTACTCAAAAATCTTCTGGACTTAAATCCTACAGAGCAAGGCTAATAGCCATGCGCTCAGTCACTTCAGTCGTGTCTGACTCTTTGCGACCCCATGGACTGTGGCCCACTGGCGTGGGTCGCCATTCCCTTCTCCAACTGTTCTGACAGCCTTTGGGGAATTCTGTTTGTGGTTCAGGACAAGGCACTACTGTGAGCAAACAAAAATGGTAATAAAATTAAATTATTAAAAAGGCATTTTTGTAGTAAAAATACTATTAGCAAGAGCAATTATTAACGAAGCTCTTAGTATCATTCATAAAGGTTAAACTGCCATTGCCCACTGGGCGTCCTATACAAAAGACAGGAACAGGAAGTTACAGGTGCACAGAAAGGCCTAGTGGCTGTAAGAACGTGAAGTATTGCATTTCCTGACATGTGTGGGACTTAATTCTTGAACGTACCAGTGCAGGGAAGAGAGCTTCAGCACTCTGCTTGGAACAAAAGAGGACACAAGCTAGCCTTCAGCCAAGACGCAGCTTTGAGTTAAACTCAATTCAACAGGTATGTGTGCGACAGTGAGCAGAGCACTCCTCGAAATGCCAAATGCTCATTTCCCAGTGGCTTCAGCCACCTTCTGATACTCTACATTTCTTTTGAATCTTTCTTTGGTTACAAAAATTTAGACTCCACAGGAAAGTATAGAGAATGAAAACCACCCCTTAACTCCATCACACAGAAATGAAAACTATTTCTGTCTGTGAATTTTTCCCAAGAACACTCTATTTTTAGACAAAAATCACAGCCTCATCTAAGCCAGAACACAAACTTGTATAATCTAAGCCTGATTTTATTTTTCACTTAACACATCACAGTTAGGTATACAGATTGACATCATCCTTTTTTAACGGCAGCAGTAGTATTTGACGGGCTGTAACATGGTTAATACCCAGAGTGAAGGAACATGTGGTTTGCTATCAATTTTTTACATCATAAGCAATGCTGAAAAGCCTTACATATACCTTTTTTTCCCTGCTTGTCTAATTTTTTTCTTTCTTTCTTTTTTTTTAGCTGGTAGGGTGTGAGTGGGGATAAATTCCTAGAAGAATAATTCTTAAGTCAAAGGATGGTGGGGGTGGGGGGAATAAAAGCTGTCCTTGCCTCTAACAGTGATACTACATCATGGCCTCTCTGGCTATTCAAGACAGGACTGGGTAGCTAGTTGTATGATCACCACCCAGGACAGTGATTCTCTTGCTTTCTGTACATCGTCTGCTCAACAAGTCCGTGCTTCACCTATATCCTAGTCATATGACTGACATTCCCTTTTAACTGTACACCCTGATCAGCAAATGCTAGTGACTATTCTAATCTTTAGATCAGAACAGCTCCACGATGCTAGTTTATCGAAGGGAAGACTTCTGCCCGAGCGACCAAGAGGGACATGACCCCCTGCTGCTTGCCCTGGGCCAAAGTAAGTGGGAAACAACCCCCCAGCTCCACCACCAACAGCAAAGACTGCTGCCATATTCTGCCTGCTCTCTGCAGCCCACGGCACGTTGTCACTCCAGAGCCTTGCTCCAGACATGAAAGATCCCCTATCCAATAAACCAGGGATGTCTCTGTTGCTGTCTCTGGGCTCTTCCTTCAGTCTCAAAGCTGGGCAACTGCAAGGCTTGCCAGCCTGGGAGGTGCAGCCCAACATTTGAGATGGCAATTTCACCAAGAGCAGCACCAAGCAAATGCATGAGCAAAAGTGCTCAAAGATGCTCCTCCCGTATCAGAGGTACCACCACGGGCGTTCCTGGTGGCACAGCCAAGAACCTGCCTGCCGATGCACTGGACTCTGGCTTGATCTCTGGCCCGGGAAGATTCTGCCTATCACGGAGCACCTAAGCCCGTGTGCCACAACTACCGAGCCCATGCTCTAGAGCCCGGGAGCTCCAACTTCTGAGCCCCCGTGCCACAACTACTGAAGCCCTCACGCCTAGAGCCTGCACTCTGCAACGAAAGGAAGCTCGAGGGCAGCAACAAAGACTCCGTGCAGCCAAAAAAAAAGCTACAGCATCATTCCAAACTCAAGATGTAAAAAGTAAATATGTGTCACTTTTCTGTCATCAATTATACCTCAGTAAAGCTGTCATAAACACAAACTACAGCCATCGCCAAGACCAGATACAAGAAGTAAACATCATTATATGGCCTACACAATCTGAAATATAAAATAAACCCTTCATACTCCGCACAGATTTAATTATTCAAAAGCTGGAAAATGATGTTTCTAAAATATTTCCTTATGTCAGACCTGGATGTAGCAATTCTGTGAACAAATAAAGTCCACTGAATTGTGTACTTTAAAATGGTGAATTTCATGGCACGTGATTTTTTTTTCCTGGCTACACCTCAAGGCTTGAAGGATCTTAGTTCCCCAAAAAGGGATTGAACCTGAATGTCCTGATTCCTAACCACTGGACCACCAAGGAATTCCCTCATGGTATGAGAATTTTAACGTTTATAATTTGGTGTAGTAAAAGTAAAGGACATCATAGGGAATTTCTCTAGGGTAAGGTGAGGCAGGGATGAGAAATATAAAAGAAAAAGAACAAAGCCAATTCCTAAAACAAACTGGAGAGATCTTTTAGCATTTAAAATAGAAAAAAAAAATTACACACACACACACACACACACACACATATATAAAACACCAATTGAGGATAACTTTATATGTTGAATGAGAACTGTTATGCCAAAACAGCCAGAACTAAGCCAGAACTGTATCACATTAATTACCTTAGGCAATCCAATCTCGCCCATGGCATTCAACCACTGAATCACGTTATCAGTATGTCTGAAGTGAAGGCCAGTTGCCTAGAACAAATAAAAGACCATTAGGCACTGTTTGGCAATACTGAAGCAAATACTAAACAAAAACTCTCCTTGTAAAAGCTTCTCTGTGAGACTTCGCATGGTCCCCTTAAACTTAAGGTCTATCTCCAGCATATGTTCACATTCTAATCCCTAGAAGCCAAACTCACACCTCAGCTCTTCTCAGTGAAGAACCATCTGGTGAGTCTTCTGAGTACAGTGTGCTCAACAGAACATGGTCTTGGGAATTCAATTATTCTGGATTCTGTTCCTGATGCAGCCATCTCTTGGTGACACTGGGCAAATCTCTTCACCCTTTTGAGTCTGAGTTTCCCCATCTTTCATGGAGAAGGACATGGCAACCCACTCCAGTATTCTTGCCTGGGAAATCCCATGGACAGAGTAGCCTGGCGGGCTATACAGTCCACAGGGTCATAAAGAGCTGGCCATGAATTTAGTGACTGACACTGTTACCCATCTTTAACATCTACTTTATGTCTGTCAGAAAGATTAACTGAGAAAATGTACATAAAACACTCAATGTGGTGTCTGGCTAGTAGAAGATACTCCCAAAGTGAGGTTTTCTCATACTTCACATACAAACTTCCCCCTCTGAACCTCTGCACCTGTTGTTTTTTTAGGAAGGCTTACTCTCAAGGCAGGTAGAAGAGTAGGCTAATTGCTTTTACTGCTGCTGCAGTCTCCAGGCCTCTCACGTCTATCTGTTCTGCACACATTTTGTAGACTCTTGACAGAACAACTCAGGAAGTATCTTCAGAATAACTACTTAGTTAACACTCCACATATAAATCTTTGCTTTTTAAAAAATTTTTAAATGAGGTTAGCATATTCTTTATTTATTTTTTGATTGCACTGTGCCGTGTGTGGGATCTTAGCTCCCCAACCAGGGATTGAACCCACACCCCCTTCAGTGGAAGCACAGAGTCTTAACTCTTGGACCAGCAGAGAAGTCCCAAGTCTTTGCTTTTTGATGAGGGAAAGTTTCTACTTGGGATGTTAATTTTGGCTTAAGATCTATATTTTCCTTCGAATTTAAACATAAAACAAAAATCTCTCTTGATTCTGTCTTCATTCTTAACCCTGAGCTCTGACCCAGTTCTGACAGTTGACCCTTCATACATTTGCTCTTGGTTTTGCAATCTTCCACTATCTTCTACACTTACCCTTTTCTAGATAAGAGCTCTTAGGAAAGCGCCCCACAGAAATTCTGTAGGCAATGGAATTTGGTCCTTATCAACATCCCAACTTACTTAAGGTCATCCTCTTTTTGAGGACTGCAAGAATCAAACACTCATCTCAATTTCCTGAAATCAGATCACTTTCCTACTTATCTTAAACTTTAATATCACGAGGTGATTTTCTTCCCTCCAAAGTTGCTAATGCTTTCAATTTGTCAACAAATCTCAGAGTTTGGTTAAAATTAAAGTAGTAATTTCCCTAGTTATTTCCTCTGCCTTCTAAGAAATAAAAACCTCATTAAGGACCATGAAAATCTCTCTATACAAATTACTCATTAGAATTGCACCAGGAATATGGTCAGCTCAGGTTCTTTTACTACTATATCTTGACTTTGCACTGAACTTTCTCCACTCTGCCAGGCATTTTATTTTGTTGGAACAAAGACATTTCCACATATTTCTCAGTAACTCTTTCATGGGATAAAGGATGCTAAACTCTCTCTGATTTATGGAAACTGAAGCACCAAACAGGGAAGGACCCACCTTGTATCTGGTCTGCTCTCGGTCATAGATCTTCTTCAGGGACACCACTTTAGGGGAGAAGAAGTTTCCCAGTTTGGCGAGGTAGACCCCATTCCTAAGCCCCTCTTCCAGTTCCGTGGTGGGAGGCAGATCTTCCCCAAGGCATGCTTCCATCCACCTGCACAGAAGGAGAGAGGCCTTGAGAAAAAAAGAGGGAAGGTCTGAACACTCTCCTTGGAGATCTCAAGCTCAATTTCCACTCTCCTTGGACAAGTTTATATCGAACATAGGCAACACTCTTTGAAGATTCAATTTCAGGGGCTTCCCTGGTGGCTAAGTGGTTAAAGAATCCACCTGCCAATGCAGGAGACACGGGTTTGATCCCTGATCTGGGAAGATTCCACATGACTCTGAGTGACTGAGCCTGTGCCCCACAACTACTGAGCCTGAGCTCTAGAGCCCAGGAGCTGCAATTACTGAAAACCGAGCACCCTAGAGCCCATGTTCTGCAACAAGAGAAGTCACTGCAATGAGAGAAACCCATGCAGCAATTAGAGAGTAGCTCCCCACTTGCTGCAACTAAGAAAAGCCCGTGCAGCAGTGAAGACCCAACACAGACAAAAATTAATTAATTAATTAAATTATTTTTAAAAAAGATTAAGTTTCACACACGTCCTTGTCCTGGCCCAGTCACATCTCAGGAGCCAGGAACTGAGGGAAATTCCTGAGTATAAATGCCGCCCTCTTTGCCCTTTTTTCCTCTCCTGCAACAAGATGCCAGCTGGCTTCCAGGTCCTCACTGCCCACGAAGCTCAGCCCAGACCCTCTCCCTCACTCCTTCAGTTGCTCCTGAAGAATTCCTAAGAAAAATCTTTTGTAACTGAAGCCACCATCTCTCAGCTGCTCAGAAACTTAAATTTGTAGATGAAGTTCTCTTCTGGTTTGAGAATTCAGCATCGACAGTGAATTTCTAGGTTCAGATTTTAAAGTTGTTTGGGGGTTACCAAAACAGTCAATCATCTCACCTAAAATACTTTAGGAAACTCCAATGGAACCAGTACAAATGAATTAAGTATTTTTTTAAGAGAGGAGAAGAAGTTAGAAAGGAAAAGAAAACTATACTGTCCACCTCAGATTCCTCTTATAAGATTTCAAGGAAGCCCAAGATAAAACCCTAGTGGATCAGATGGTAAAGAATCTGCCTGCAATGCAGGAGACCTGGGTTCAATCCCTAGGTCAGAAAGATCTCCTGGAGAAGGGAATGGCAACCCACTCTAGTATTCTTGTCTGGCAAATTCCATGGACAGAGGAGTCTGGTGGGCTACAATCCGTGGGCTCGCAGATCCACTTGACAGAGCAACATTTTCACTTTCAAGATAAAACAAAGCAAAATTTACTTCACACATTTTCTACCAATAGAAATGTAGGTAACTGCGATTCAGGGCGATGATTTTAAACTTTTCTTTTTTAGTCACAGAATCCTTGGAATATGCAAGGAAAGCTATAGACCTCCCCTCAAAAATGTACACATACTTAAGTTTATAATTTCAAGAGATTTCATTGACTCCATATTGAAAACCTTTAATTTAAAATTATGCTACTCAAACTTTACAAGGCTATTGTTATCCCCATGTTCTTCACCACACCAGGGGAGCAGGTAGGGTGGAAAGAGGACCACTATATGATGCCTGGTCTATTTCACTAGTGCCAAATATTTGAAAAGCCCAAATGAAAAACACAAAAGAACAAAGATGGTGGGGTGGGAAGAGTACCAATATATGATGCCTGGTCTATTTCACTAGTGCTAAATACTTGAAAAGCCAAGTGAAAAACACAAAAGAACAAAGATACAGCAGACTGAAGTACAAATTAGATTTACTGACAAATGAGACAACATAAAAATTAAGCGTTTATAATGTCAATGGATACATAAAGCTTAAATTAAAAGATAAATAATATTTCTTGTATTCCATCTTTTCAAACTTAGATTACCCCTCAGAATCTTTAAAAAAATAATAAGGGAAAGCAACAATGGCCCTGCTTTTCTCAAGTTCTATAGAATAGTTATTCATCCTCTTTCAAGACTATTCTGTTTCTAACTCAGACAGCACACTGTCTGACATTAAGTCGGTACTCAAATAAATATTAGTTGGACAGATGAATGGGCAAGAGACTTTTCTGATTACTTCCTATATCCAATGGTATTGTATTTTCTCCTCTGGCTTTTCTTTTACATAGTAGAATTGAAATGTCAGGAGGGGAAAAAGAAGAAACAGATGAATTTTCCAAGAGAGTCGCCACAGTAACTAGATACCAATTTTGTAACAACTATAAAATCCAAACCATGCTTCTCCAAAAGCCTAAAGACCAGGAGGGCAATGTAGGGAAGAACATAGGTCCATGGTATGAAAAAGAGCTGTAGTCATCATAAATAATCGTCCCTCCAATGTTTTACTGCTAAAAAGGATCCAGCAAACAGCTCCTGGCAACCCCTGCTCTCAGGGGGCAGTCTAACTTGTGTTCTCATTTAACAGGGACAAACCTGGAATAACTCGAAGCCAAACACAGCCCTTTACCACATAAGGGTGTAAAGAAAAAGTAACATTTTCCTCTCAAAATGGAGAAGACTGTGCACAAACAGCACACTAGTTCTCTTGCCTTGCATCAGAGCCAGCAGCCAGGGCTCTGCAGGCTCTCCTCTCGGAGACTAGATTACAATCACATTAAAAGGGGGGACCACAGCCACACCCCCCACAGCCCTTCTCTGCCTCCTCTCGTCTGACCGCTCTAAAACAGTCCCAACTAATGACAAGACTCGCAAGCTTCCTGGTGGAGCTGAATGCCCTGCATGCCACACAACTGTCAGGCCAGAAGAAAAGTCACCTGTGACCTGGTCACAAAAGATAAAGCAGAGAGCAGGAGCTAGAAGAAACAGGCGAAGCATACAAGTGTCTCTAAACATGCCCCTATCTGCACGCCAGTTCCCTGCGTGGCTCATTCCTCATTCTAAACTCTGCTCCACAGCAAAAGTATCCTCTGGTTTGTTTATAAACATAAAGTTAGTTAAATGAGGACCAAATTATTTTGGAAAATTAAGAATATTAAGTGATGTGCTATATTACTATCATTTTTAATCACAGCAGCAGTTTGAGTTCTACTATAATTCTGAGGAGATACAACAAACCCACCTGTCCTCTCCAGCCCATCTGAGATTCCCCCTCTGCCACTAATTCAAAGAACCACAAAATGCAAGAGCAAGGAGCTGTTAGGACAAATCCCTTTGGGTTCTTCCTCCCAGTATAACACACATCCATTATAGAAAACTACAAGACCTTTCTCATTATTTTATGAATATTTTCCATGTCTCTGAACACCCTGAGTCACATTAAAATTCTACTAAGTGCTTAATCAGTCACCTATGTTGGATATTTATAACATTTCTAAATGTTTTCAACTGTTAAATAATTCTCCAAGGAACATCTTTGTACACAATATTCTTCTGTATTTATAATTAATTGCTTCGGAAAGATCTTAGAAGTTTAACTCTGAAACAAAAGACGTTATTGACCAAAAGCTCACCCCAAGGTTGTACCAATCTGCACAACCCTCTAGTTTTACAAATAAGAATTAAGGTCTACCCAAGGTTACCTGCTAGTGACAAAGGTGGGATAAGAGGACCCTGATTCCTAGTTTAGAATCCTTCTCACTAAACCATTATTGCTCTTATCACATCACCCCAGAAGCCTAACAGGGCTAAGCTCCACAGAGCTGTCTAAACAGGACAGAGCTGCAACTCTCCCATGCAGGAGAAAGACTGGTATCTCTGCACGTTTTGTCCACTTAATAGGGTTTTAAATATTTCAGCTTAACTGTAAGTCCACCAGCATTTTTCAGCTCAGACACAAAACTTCCTTATAAAACATTTAACTGTATTTAACTGTATAAGTTCACTTTAGAATAAATCTATGCATTGATACCAATCTTATGCCAGACACAAAAAAATCAACTCAAAATGGATTAAAGACTTGAACACTGTAAATCTGCAACTGTAAAACCCCTTTAAGAAAACATAGAAGGTAAGCTCCTTGGTATCAGTGTAGGAAACAATTTTTTTGGAGTGTTTGACACCAAAAGCAAAGACATCAAAAGCAAAAATGAACAAGGAGGACTACGTAAAACTAAAAAGCTTCTGCTGCACAACAAAGAAAACCATCAACAAAATGAAAATGCAATGCAAATCATATATCTGATAAGGGGTTAATATCCAAAATATTTGAAGAACTCGACAACTCAACAGCAAAAAAAAAAAAAATCTAATTTTTAAATAGAGGAACTGAATAGTTTTCCAAAGGCATACAAATGGCAAATAGGTAAGTGAAAAGATGCTCTGCATCATTAAATCATCAGGGAAATGCAAATCAAAATCACAATGAGATATCACCTCATACCTGTTAGAATGGCTACCATCAAAAAGACAAGAGAAAACAAGTGTTGGTGAGGATCTGAAGACACCCTTGTGCACTGCTGGTGGTGTAGACAAAGAGTGTCAGTCATCGCCACTGCAGTAAACAAAGAATGTTGAGGCCATCAAGCCACTGGCCACCACGGCCGCACCCTAAGGGGAATCCAGGATGGAGGAGAACGGGTTGCCTCCCACCAAGCCAGCGGCCTCTACATCCACCCTCAATGGTGTACTCTGAGGGGATTCAAGACAGAGGAAAAAAAGGATACTGGCTCTAGATAGGCTGCATATCAAACAAATAATTTTGGACTTCCCTGGCGGTCCAGTGGATAAGACTTTGTGATTCCAATGCAGGGAACCACAGGTTCGATTTCTGGTTGGGGAACTAAGATCCAACACGGTGCACAGTGTACCACCAAAAAAAAAAAAAAGGAATAATTTCAATAACCTCAGACTCCTGCATCTTCCCATATGTAGAAAAGCACTAAATTTGTTAACTTGAGATGTCTGGGTGGTGGTGGTGGTGTCGATAGCAGTAATCTTATGATGTTCCGACTACCTAAGCATTTTGGGTTTTTTCCCCAAAAAACTCTCATTTTTTTTCCTGGCTCCTCCCTTACCTCTTTGAAACAGTCCTTCCGAGCTATCTGAGAGGCTGTCTCTCGGGTTTAAGTCAGCCGAATAAAACATAATTCTCAACTTTCAGATTGCACTTTTTTTCCCCAGCCAACAGTGGGAATATAAATTGGTACAGCCACTGTGGAGGCAATATGGACGTTCCTCAAAAAATTAAGAAGAGAACTGCCTTTCATCCAGCAGTCCCACTGCCGGGTGTACTCCCTGGGTATTAACAGGGTGGTTACAGGACCTAAATCTTGGACTCGGGTAAGACCCTAAATCCGAGGATGCTCAACTCCTGTATATAAAATGTCGTAGTATTTGCATACAACCTAAGCACACCCTCCCCATATACTTTAAATCATCTGTAGACTACTTATAATACCTGATACATTGTAAATGCTATGTAAATTATTGTAAATACAATGTAAATGCTATGTAAATAATTGCCACCAAGCAGCAAATTCAAGTTTTGCTTTTTGGAACTTTTCAGAATTATTTTTTCCCTGGATATTTTCAATCCACAGTTGACTGAATCCATAGATGCTGAACCTGCGGATACAGAGGGATGACTGTATGTCCAAAGGAAATGAAGACAGGATATCGAAAATATATTTGCACTCTCACAATCATCACAACACTATTCACAACAGCCAAGATGTGGAAACAAGCCAAGGACCCACGAATGCATGAACAGATAAAGAGGTTATGATATATGGACTGTTGCTCCTTTCAGTTGCTTGTGTCCGACTCTTTGTGACCCCATGGACTGCAGCACACCAGGCTTCCCTGTCCTTCACCATCTCCCAAAGTTTGCTCAAGTTCATGTCCATTGAGTTGGTGATGCCATCCAACCGTCTCATCCTCTGTCGTCCCCTTCTCCTCCTGCCTTCAATCTTTCCCAGCATCAGGTATGCACATACATACAAAGAAATATTATTCAGCCATGAAAATGAAGGAAATCCTGCCACTTGTGACAACATGGATGGACCTTGAGGGCAGTATGTGAAGTAAAATAAACCAAAAGGAAAAAAAAAATACCATATGGTATCAATCACACGTGGAATCTAATAAAATAAATAAATAAAGTCACACTTTAAGTGCTTGCCAGGAGGTAGGGCCTGGAGAAAATAGGGAGAGACTGGTAAAAGGATGCAAACTTACACCTGTAAGATGAATAGGGTCTGAGGATCTAACATAAAACACAGTGAGTATACTTGATAACACTGTATTGTATAACTGAAAGAAAGCAGAAATTTAAATGTTCTCACCAAAAAAGAAAGAAAAAGATAAACATGTGAGGTGATGGATATGTTAACTAGATGGAGGAAATCCTTTCACAATGTATACATACATCACATCACCACAACACACTTGCTTTCAAAGTCCTACAATTTTATATGCTACTTATACCTAAATAAAGCTGAAATCTAAAAAAAATAAAATAAAATAAATTTGGGACTTCCTTGGCAGTCCAGCAGTTAAGACTACACGCTTTCAATGCAAGAGGCACAGGGTGGATTCCTGCTGGGAAACTATGATCCCACAAGCCTTGCAGTGAGGCCAAAAAAACAAAAACTAACTGAATGAATAAATAAATAAAATCTATGCACAAAAGAAAAGTCATTGGCCAACACAATTCTCATGTTACCAACTCTCATGTTGAAAACTATCTTACTATTCATAGAATTTCACGGTTGGAAGGCTCATTAAAACCCTTCCGGTCTGCCCTAACTCCTCCACTCCCCTCTCACCTCCCACTCCCTCCCTCACTTTAGCGCCTGAATACTCCCAAAACATCTTGGTCAAATCATGCTGTAAACTGACTCTGGTGGCTCAGTGGTAAAGAATCCACCTGCAAGTTAGGAGGCACAAGAGAGGCGGGTTCAATCCCTGGGTTGGGAAGATCTCCTGGATTAGAAAATCCTACTCCAGTATTCTTCCCTGGGGAATCCCATGGACAAAGAAGCTTTGCGGGATACAGTCCACAGGGTCTCAAAGAGTCAGACAGGACTGAGTGAGCTCAAGTATATAAGCATCCAGGCTGACCCCTGATCACTGATGCTGACGTGGAATCACACATTCAAGTTATTCACCCATTTCATCTCAGGATTCTAGTAGCCAAAAAGCTTTTTATTAAGCCAGCATCAGCTCTCCATGAGCACCCTAAGCTGCCTTATGGAGCAAGACAACATATGGAATTAAAATATAATGTGTCCAGACATGGCCAGGGACTTTTAAAGACCTGGATTTATATCTTGTCTCTGTTACTCATCAAGACCAAAGTCACTTACCCAATTTCTTCATTTGTTAAAAGGGAAAAACAATACTTTCCAGATAGGTCTATTGTTGAGGCTTAAATAAGATTATATGTGAAATGCAGGGCTTAAGCACAGGGCATGGCCGGGTATTCTAAAAACATGTGTGCTTTTCCTCCTTTCCTC
Source organism: Cervus canadensis (assembly GCF_019320065.1). Lineage (NCBI taxonomy): Eukaryota > Metazoa > Chordata > Mammalia > Artiodactyla > Cervidae > Cervus > Cervus canadensis. Next base: position 45,796,435 of record NC_057402.1, on the reverse strand, counting down.
TCATATGATGAGCCACATGCTGACACTTCTGTCAGTAAGATGATTCCAGTTCCTTCAAGTGTGCCTCAAGAAGGGAACAGCACCCACCTCACAGAACGACTGTGAGGGTTAAAAGAGACAACCACACCCAGGGTTAAGAACAGTGCCTGGCATAAAGTTAGCACTCAGAGCGTCAGCTGGTGCTACCAGGAGTCTGAGAGGTGACTCCCTGCCCCTCGAACCTTCCTCATTCATCTCTGAACACTTACGTTCCAGGTGTGGTCTGACTGGCCTAAAATGGAACTGGAACATCACTTCTTCATTCTGAACAGACCAAAACCACAGACAAAGCCTTGATTAAATTACTGTATAACACTTTTCTAATCAACAGAGTTTCTTAGGATGTTTTCCCCTGAATACACAGCTGCTAAACCTGATCTCTGCAGCTCTGTATATTAGATTCTTATTTGCACTCATCTCTAGTACATTTCTTCCTGCTTGATTCAGCCCATTGTCCCAAATGTCAACATATTTGCAGATCCTAATTCTGTGGCCCAAAATATTACCTTCTCTCCCAGCTTCACATTATCCATAAATATTAGTGGATTTTGAAGAATGGTGAGGAGTCAACCAAAGGGCCACAGCAGAAAAGGCCTCCAGGCAGAATAAACACCACGTACAAAGGGAGGACTGAGAAAACACAGCGGTTATGGACCAGCTCAGCACTGACACTGCTGGAAGGGAAAGCAGGAGGTAATGGGGAAAAAAAAAAGAGCAGGTTGGATGGTGCAAGGCCTGTTTATCAGCTAAGAAACCTCTCCATCCCTCACAAGGGACACTGAAGGATTTTAAGTCGGAAGCGACCTGATCAGATCTGTGTTTTAGAAAATCGCTTTGGCAACTATATAGGCTTTTTAAATTTTTCTTCAAGTACAAATGTTTTAACAAATAAGTCACTTAAAAAAAAGAAGTTCTGAGAATATTATACCAACTGGGGACACCAGCACAGTCTTATCTGTGATGAGGTGTCTCCGCCAGGGCCACAGACAGACCTCAGTGACAAAACTCTTAACATTAAGGAAATGGAGAACAGAGTTAGTCCTTCCTCCCACAAAAAGGGGTATAAACTTTGAACATTTTCTCCTCAAGTTTAACCCTAAAACAGCTTTAACAAATCTAACTCAAATGAAAATTACTAAAACAAAAAAATTAAGTTACATCTTACCTGAAACACAACTATTAAACAGGAAAAGTAATTTTTAAATGGTTCGTTTTCTAGAAATAATGCTAAAAAAAAATCTCTTAACACCATGTTTTAATTTTGGCAGACATTAAGCTAACTACTTCACATGGGTTATCTCAGTTGAACCTTGCAAAACCCCTTAAGGTAAATAGTATTATTAGTCTTATTTTACTGATTAAAAAAACAAAACAAAACAAAACATGGGCTCCTCAAAGTAAAGTAACCTGTCCAAGATAACTTGTCTTGTAAGTGGCTGAGCTCACAATTAAACCCAAGTTGGTATGATTCTAAAGCTCAAACTCAACTGCTGCAATATATTGCCTCCTTTGAAAATAATAATAGTTATCATCTACTTAATACCCACCAATGAAAGCTCAAGTTCTGATGCTTCTTAAAGCATCCTAAACCACAGGGCATGGCCTTCATTAACAACCCTTATTCTAGCAAGTACCAAAAAAGAGACCTATTAAACACTGAAGTTGACATCCTTAGTGTGAAAAATACGTGCTTATATAAAAGCCCATCTTTACTATAATGGCATAATAATTCTTATAAATAGTCCTGATATAATTTCATATTTAGCCTATTTTGATAAAACTTTGATTTATACATATTTTTAAAATGTACCCTGACAGTTACGTACCCATTTAGGAAACATTACAGTGGCATAAAAAAGTGCTGAATACCTGGAGATCACCCCTCTGAGAAAAGAGATGCTTAAACTACCAGCTACAATAGGAGATGATATTTGAACTAGGCTTTGTAAGATAAATTGTATGTAGAGAGATGAAAACGGGAAAAACAGACACCGAAGATAAAGGAGACAGCACAAAAAAAGAGCAAAAAGGACTGAAAACAAATGGCATATTTAAGGAATGACAAATCCGTGTGGTAAAGGAATACAAGGAGATGTATCTGGAACATTAGAGTTTTAATCTGCAGGCAATGGAAACCACAAAACTTTTTGAGCAGAAGTGTAGCTTGGTCAGATCTGACATTTAGCGTGGTAACTAGGACAACAGCACAGAAGACAGAGTCAACAGAGAAATATTAGGCAACTATTTCAAGAATCCAGGTGATAAGGTCTTCAATTAGGGCAATAGCAGAAACAGAAAGAAAAATGATGAGTAATTTCAGAGAGAGAATTGACCCCATTTAAGGATCTGTTATATGGCTGAGAGTAGGGGTTAGAAGGACACTGAGGAAGATGAAGGTTTAACAGACAAATTGGGAGGAAAAAAAAAAGTTAGCTCCTGACCTTACATTAAATATCAAGTGGATTAGAGATTTAAAAACATTAAAAAACTAATGTTAAAATTTTTTAATGTTTTTAATATTAAAAATTTAAAACATTTAAAAAATAAACAAATGAATAATCGTATAACCTTGAAATGAGAAAGGCCTTTCCAAACAAGACTGTGGACACAGAAATCATTTTTTAAAAGGGGGAAATGAACTGGCTACATCAGTTAAACTTCTACAAGGCAATTAAAAAAAAATTAAAATTTGAAAGAAGACAGAGGAGAAATCTGCAACCCATAACAAGGAGCCAATAATCTCCCATAATCTTTATTTTTATTTTTTGGCCACATGCCATGCAGGATCTTAGTTCCTTGAGGAGAGACTGAACCTGAGTCCCACCCTCCACCGTGGAAGCATGGGGTCCTAAACATCGGACCATCCGGGAAGGCCCCTCTCACATAATTTTTAGATGCACATGTACACACACACATATAAATGCTTTAAATAAATAAAATGACAAATATCTCCCTAGGAAAATACTCTACAAACACAAACAGGCAACTCAGAAAAGAATACAAATAACCAGCAATTATGGGGAAAAAAATCTTAATCTTATTACTGATCAAAGGAATTCAAATTAAAGTAACAATAACACCATTTTCAGCTATCAGACTGGAAAAGATAAAAAAGAAGAATAGTAACTTATTATTGCCCAGTATGTAGGGAAACTTCACATTCTCACACTGTCCCACTGGCAACGTGTACCATCTATAGCAAACTTGCAAAAACTTCCGTAAAAGGAACAAGGTTGTTTTATTTTTAAGAGATGATTTGGTGTCTCGTGGAATGGATGGCTAAATAAAAGACAAAGCCATTAAACAAGGCTGGGGACCCCAGGGGAAGCAGCCCAGAATGAAAAGCTCATATCTGAAACATGTTCAACTGAAGAGGTCCATGAGACACCCAGGCAGAGATGTGTTGGAAGTCCAAGTCTGAAAAATTCAAGAGAAAGACCAGGTTGGAAACCCAGATTTGAAAAGTGGCGTCCCGGGAGTGGATGAGCTCCCTAGAGAAAGACTGTAGCAAAAAATTTTCAAGTTCCAGGACTGTGCCTTGGAAAACGCTGACACTTAAGAGGCAAATATTACAGAGAAAGAACACTTACTATGGTAAAATGAGAACTATGAGAGAATCACATGATGGCAATCAAGGAAGAAAACATTTTAGGAAACTGGGAGAGGTCACCAACTTCAAATGCTGCACTGAGATGGGTGGCAAGAAGAAAAAGACCTGGCAAATAAGAAAGAAGGTCATCTGGGACCCCAACAGGGGACGTCTCAGTGGAGCGGTGAGACAGGATCAGATTACTATTACCAGAAACGTCACTAGAGGTGGAGAACCAGAGACAGCAAGGGTAGAGTTCTTTCTCAAGAAATCTAAAAAGGGAAGACGAGAAACCAGGAGAATAAAGGGTTAGGACTTCCGTGGTGGTCCAGTGGTTAAGAATCAACCTGTCAATGCAGGGGACACGGGTGCGATCCCTGGTCCGGGAAGATCGCACATGCCGTGGAGCAGCTAAGCCCGTGTGCCACAACTACTGAGACCTGCTAGAGCCCCAGAGCCCGCGCTCCACCAGAGAAGCCTGCGCACTGCAACAAAGAGCAGCCCCCAAGCGTGGCAACGGAGACCCAGCACAGCCGGAAATAGAGAAAGGAGAGAAAAAGACACAGCTGGGGTCGCAAAGAGTCGGACAGGACTGAGTGACTGAACCGACTGAGCCTGCAGTGGTGGCACAGCCAGGGAAGGCATGTGTTTCCCTCTCTCTTTTTTAAATAATTGAAGAAGAGGCACTTATTTGTACCTCACAAGGAAAGAGGGACTAAAGACACAAGAAACAGAGATTAAGGAAGAAGATTCTGAAGAACACAGGGGGCAGTTATCTATGGAAAGGAACATACCCGCTTCCTTGAGAAAAGAGGGAAGGAAATAATGAGCAAGAATGACATACCTAACTATACCTCTCTGAGCTTCAGCTTCCTGTCTGTAAAGCAGGATTAGGAATAGCACCTATTCTCATAAGACTGCTGTGAGGATTAACTGAGATAACGCAAACAAGCGCTGCTGCTGCTGTTAAGTCGCTTCAGTCGTGTCCGACTGTGTGACCCCATGGACTGCAGCCCACCAGGCTCCTCTGTCCGTGGGATTTTCCAGGCAAGAGTACTGGAGTGGGGTGCCATTGCCTTCTCCAATACAAGTGCTAGTAGGCTCTAAATTTTGGTAGCTACGTGTTTGTGCATGTGTAGGGGACACCCAAATCCCAGAAATAAACCTGCTTCTAGAGTCTGACACCTGGTAACTTGTGGGCTCCCTGATAACTTTTGCCAAAGGGAGCATCTACGTGGCCCTACCCATCCCACCACTCGGCAAGATAAAGAAATGACTATTTGGAGGACTCTAGTGTGGTAAGCCTTGAAACAAGCCCAGACCAAGAGCATATGGAGAGAAGAATCAAGGTGAGAATCTGAATTAGGGGTCTGTGAAGAGGAAACCAGTTGAACAAGTTCCACCCAGCACATGACTTCAGCGGTTTCCCAGCTCTGTGCAATACAGAAGCGGAACATACCAATGCCGGAACTGACTACTCCAAACCACTGAGATTCGGTTCCTCCAGGAGCGGCTGGGCGGGTACACACCCAGCTTGCAGAGCAAACGCCCCCCCAAATGTCAGCATGACTCACCGAAGAAAAACCTCCCGAGTAGGTCGTCTTTCCTCATAAATAGGATAAGTACTGAGCCACTAACACATATGAGCACCATCTCAGCCCTGGAAACAGCCTCATATTTTCAACACTGTGTGGCAAAAACCCAGTCCTGAGAAAAAGGAGTGTAGATTATTCAAAAAGACATTCCTCACCATATGAAGAGGGAAGGGAATTAGGGCTGGGTTCCCAGAGAAAATGGCATTTATGTGTTAATGTGCGTGTGTGTGTGTCTGTGTGTCTTGATGGGGGGAACATGTCAAGCCAAAGGAAGAAACTGTAGAGAATCTTTGAAGGATTTGAAACAGGGAAGGAAGTGATTAGGTGTGATTTACAAGATCACTCCAAACACAATGGATTAGGAAGAGGGGCTATTAATGGGTGCAGAACTACTGAACAAAGGCAGGTGGTCACCCAGGCAAGACGTGACAAGGGCTACTTTCCCAAGCCATACACACAAAAGGAGAAATCTTGATAGTATCTGTTTTAAAAGAAACTTCTGAACATGAATTAAACCAATCTGAACAGCTATAGGGATAAGTGAGAAGTAGAAGGGAATTTTTTTTCTTCATCTTAAGTAACTTAGTTTAACCTCTGTGTTCCTTGGTACCTAATATAAACCCATCCCTGAACTAATCATTTCATTCTGCTGAACTGGACATGAGGTATGCTGGATTCACTTGCCAAAATTAAATGTCTGAATTTCAAAAGGGTCCCTCGTCTTAACTAGGGTGGTAGAAACTAGACTATGGTGATGGTTGCACTACTTGGTAAATTTACTAAAAATCACTGAGTTATACACTGAAAATGAGAGAATTTTATGGTATTTAAACTACACTTCAGTGAAAAGTTCCTGGGCAAACAGGATTAACTCACTTTCAGACCAAATCTTCAGAAGCTCAGCCTGGTGAAACATTACCTTGTTCAACCTATCCACCCATCCACCTCGACTTTACCATGTATCATAAAGCATGAAAGTCCTTTTAACCCTAAATGAAAAAAAAAACAAAACTTCAAAATAAGCTAAAGCCTCAGCCTTGGCACTGCTGATTGTGATCAGCTCTTGAGAAAAAAAAAAAAATCAGGTGAGAGTCCTCTACTAGGTGGAAGACAGGCACATATTTCTTTGCAAAAAAACCAATTCTCTGAGTCATTGCGACTGCAGCAGCTGCTAGAGCCCAGGGGAACAAGGAGAGCCTGCAGAGCAAGAATGCACCAAAAAAGTTAATGATCAGATCTAGTCGTTAGTGAGAATAATCAAGAGGCGGGGTTAACTGTGATAATCATGAAAGACATAGCCCTTGGTCTCTAAAGTGAAAAAAAAAGTCACTCAGTCATGTCTGACTTTCTGTGACTCTATGGACTGTAGTCCACCAGGCTCCTCTGTCCATGGGATTCTCCAGGCAAGAATACTAGAGTGGGTAGCCATTTCCTTCTCCAGGGGATCTTCCTGACACAGGGATCAAATCCAGGGTTCCTGCACTGCAGGCAGATTCTTCACCATCTGAGCCACTAAGGAAGCCCCTAAGGCTCACAGTAAATCAGATAAGAGACAAATATAAAGCACTATACTGTGAAAACTACAATAAAGACACTTGGGGGGCAGGAACTAAGGAGACACAAGAGTATGTGTGTGCTCAGTCACATCCAATTTTTTATGACCCCATAGACTGCAGCCTGCCAGGCTCTTCTGTCGATGGGATTTTTCAGGCAAGAATACTGGAACACGTTGTCATGCCCTACCCCTGGGGATCTTCCCGACCCAGGGGTCGAATCTGCATCTCCTGCATTGACAGGTGGATTCTTTACCACTGAGTCACTTGGGAAGTCCACAGAGACAAGAGAGGAGCACCTAACTCAGACCTGGAGTGAGGGTGAGTGTCCAGGCAAGCTTCTTGGAGGAGGCACCACCTAAATTTATTTTCTTAGACAGGCAATGTATATTTACACAGGTCAAAATTTTAAAGCATAAAAAGATACCCAGTTAAAAGGAAGAAAATCTCATGAAGTGAAAAGGCAGAGTGTCACATGCTGCAGAGATTAAGTAAAATAAATCATGAAAATTTTCCAGTGGACACAGCAATTCGGTCATTGGTGACTTGAGAAAGAGAAATCACAGTGGGGGGGCGGGGTGGGGGAAGGAGGGCACACAATCATACCCCCCTGAGTTAAGACACACCAAAAAAATGGGCATAGGGAATAAAGACAAGCTTTCCTTGAAGGAGAAAAGAAGAGGCAATAATCCTAGACAGGGTCTCGGATTGAGGGAGTCTGTCTAAAATGGGTGAGGATATTTATGTGCTAAAGAAAAAGAATGGGCGAAAGAAAAAAAAAAAAAAGGTCAAGTTATGAGCTCAAGTTAAGAAAAGAACACTGGATAAGAACGCTAGGAGACAAGAAGGGACAGGATCCAGACCACAGAGAGAAGATTGAATCTTAAGAAGAAAAACAGTTCTCCCATTGCTACAGGGAAGGAAGTCAAGATGGCATGATAAAGGAGATGGGGTAAATTTTTTAGGGCCAGCAAAAATGAGGGAGTTTGTAGAGAAAGCAGAGTTCATCAAGTTGTGACATGGGAAGCCAGGGATGGAGATGCGTACTAAGAATAAAGGTTGATAAAATTGATCAGCCCCGTCAATCTCTGACAATTCAAGTGGTACTTTCAAAAGGCACCTCTGTCCATGAACTCTCCTACCATCTACCACTGGAAATAATCTCTTCTTCCTCCAAACTTCCTCTAGACTTTCTTACTCTGTATCTCTTTACCTCTTAACATTATTTAAGAAGGTAAGGGTAGAATCCTTTTCTGATTTCTATTTGAAGCATGGTGCTCAGTAAATAACTGCTGAATGACACAAACTGTTCTTTCTGTCTTGCTTGAGGACCACAGTCCTGGTCTCAATGATTAATACAATCAAATAATGAAAGAAACAAGAAACAACCCTAAACTCTCATCATCATCAACAATGAAATTCTCTTAACCACCAGAGCCCCCCTATTCCACACAACTTTTCACCAATTCAATGGAACAATATTCTGAGCATCTACTTTGTGAAAAGCACTGTGGCAGGAGATGCTGCTGGACACCAAGAAGTGGAAAAAGACTCACCCCTAAAGGAGCACAAGAGAATAAGATGAACACACACAGTTTTGCTGTCCATTTCCTCCCATACTACTTCAGACTACATTGCAAAACTCAGCCATAAAAGAACCTCTTCCTTAGCTAAACCTTCACACATTAACTTTTTGCATCATTTCCAGGGCAACCTAGATTGCCCTGTGACATCAGTTAGATCTTCCATCCTTTGATGTTGAGTAATTTTTTAATAACTCTTCTCTTGTAGCTCGGTCGGTCAAGAATCTGCCTGCAATACAGGAGACCCAGGTTCAATTCCTGGGTCTAGAAGATTCCCTGGAGAAGGAAATGGCAGCTCATTTCAGTGTGCTTGCCTGAAAAATCCCATGGACAGAGGAGCCTGGTGGGCTACAGTCCACGGGGTCGCAAACAGTCTGACACAACTGAAGCGACGAAGCATGCAACATAACCATCCCAACTTTTTTAGCCAGGTCAAAAAATAAAATAAAATGAGCAATGGAATATTATCAAGTCATTCAAATTAAAAGCACCTTTTAATAATAGGAAATGGAAATAAAAACTATTTTAAGTAACTTGAGAAAGCCCTTAGGTTAGAACATAATCTTCCATTAACCGTTATACAGTCTGTACGTAAAAATCTGCGACATGCGTTTTCTCAAAGCAAGTTTTGGGAAATCTCTTCTTGTTACAAAGTTCTTCCTCATATTAAGCAGATTTCTATTGACAAGTTCTGTTCCTCTGGTACTGAACATGATAAATTGAAACCCTCTTTCATTTTTCAGGGATTTTTAAATAATGGCAGGCAAAACATACAGGTGAATAAATTCCTATACTGGAGGAGAGGTTGATCTTTTGCGATTCTATGATTCTGTGTTCCCTCTAAATTTTGTTTCCATATTAATGACCTCAGTCCTTTCAGTTACTCCCCAAGCACTGTAATCTCCATACTGTGCTGTGCTGTCACTCAGTCGTGTCCGACTCTTTGGGACCCCATGGACTGTACCCCAGCGGGCTCCTCTGTCCGTGGGATTCTCCAGTCAAGAATACTGGAGTGGGTTGCCATGCCCTCCTCCAGGGGATCTTCCCGACCTAGACCTTTCTTAATGCTGGACATGCTCACTCAACATGCTCTAGTCCCAGAGCGATAACCAAGTCTCAACTAGCAGACGGACACTCACTGACTGGGCGTGGTTCCCCAGGGAAGGATCCTGATGTTCAGCAGTGTCTGCTGTGGGTACCTATCGAGGCCCCTCCTGAAGTACGGCCTCCAGAACAGAACCCGGCCTCAGGCAGCCTCTGACCCTTACAGAGGCTGGCAGAACCACCTCTTCCTTTGCTGTGTAGGTCACATTTCTACAGTGAGTTAACAAACATCTCATATGTATACCTGTGGCTGATTCATGTTGATGTATGGCAGAAACCAATACAATATTGTAAAGCAATTATCCTCCAATTAAAGAAAGAAAGAAAGTCAGCAGCTGCATTAGCTCCTAACATAAAAAAAAAAATCTCAGGTCTGATTCATTTTGTTTTTCTTTCCACTAATCCTCTCCCTACTAATGCTACTTCTCTATCCTGTGTTACAGACACTCCATTTTTTGAACCCCAGCACAGGACGTCACAGTTACCATTATTAAATTTCATCATTACATTCAAGGTATTCTGAAAGCAAAATCTGTCATGTATTAACCATGTGCAGCATATTAACCATTCCAGCAACTGAAGTTTGATCAATATACCACTAATGCATTCACAAGTCCAAACACAAATGTTTTACATGTAACATGCCCTAACAAGTTATCTTTGAATTAAAAATCTAGCTGTTCCTTTTTTTGAGCTACAATGTATATTAGATAGATTCACCATTTTTTAACCATTTTACATAATGGAGTTCAGTGGTTTTTAGTATATTCACAATGTTGTGCAACCACCATGACTATCTAATTCCAGAAAATTTCCACCACCCAGAAGGAACCTTACACCCATGAGGCAGTCACTCCCCATCGAGCAGCTCTTCTGGAATGATTTATTCAACTGGCTACAAATCTTAATCACATTACAGTCTAGTCCACATGTATCCAATCTGCAGAAGCATCACAAGACAAACTCTCAAATGCCTTACTGAAATCTAGACATTACTCTGCTTCTCTGATTCACCAATCTGAGGACCCTGTCCAAAAGGCAATGATGTCATGGTGACAAGGCCTTTCACAGGAAGTCCTGGTTGACTCCTAAGGATCCCTTCATTTCTTACCATAAGCCATGTATACATGCTTAGTCTCTCAGTCGTGGCTGATTCTTTGCAATGCCATAGACTGTAGCCTGCCAAGCACCTCTGTTCATGGGATTTCCCAGGCAAGAATACTAGAGTGAAGAGTCATTCCCTTCTCCAGGGGATTTTCCGGACGCAGGGATCGAACACGAGTCTCCTGCACTGCAGTCAGATTCTTTACCGTCTGAGCCACCAGGGAAGCCCTCTATAATATATGACAGAACATATGCTATGGACTTTTGCCAGAGACTAGTTCACTAGACTAGAATTTGTGATATCCTCTCCTTTTTAATAACTAGTACATTTGCAGTTCCCCATTTTCAAAAACCACACTCCTGTTCTTCACAATGTCTTAAAGACCGATGGTGACAGTTCAGTAATTGTGCCTACCCAGTTCATACCATAATGTCTTTAGTTTAAGCTCTATAAACCAAGAACATGAGAACTCAATGAAGAAAGTAAAGAAACTACAGATAAAACATAAAACAGTTAAAAAGTGACCATCAACAGGTCTTGAATTCTTAATTGAAATAGTCCCTTGAATCCATTATTCTGAGAGAGAACACTGTTTCCCAAACAAGTACACCCTGGAACACTAGTCCTAAGAAAGACAATCTGTGAGGAAAGAATCTGATAGTAAACTAGGTTGGAGGAATATTGCCTACATGATCCTTGCCCTTGGAGATTCAGAATTTACAGCCCATGATAGTCTAACAGTCCACTAGTTACATAATCTGTTTAACTTGGTTTAATACAGTATTTCTGAAACATATCTGACCACTAAACCCTTTCCTCCTTAATGTCACATTAATAGAATACACCTCAAAATAGTGATACAGAGGTTAGCTACACAGTTTTCCAAAGTTCCTCAAAACTGTACTCTCCTTTAACACAAAGAATAAATTGTGAGTTTTACAAGTTGATTCATACCTTCACAGTATACATACATGTCAAAGTTGTCCATCCAAAATCTGTTTTCTCAAGACCAACTTCATTACACTATTAACCTTTCTAACATAACACAACTTGCTTGAAAACTCTCTGGGAACTTCTAGCTAAATTTTCTAAGAGGACATTTAAGCCATATGTTGCAAAATTCTCAAAAGTTGAAATGCTTTATTCTGAAAAAAAAAAAAAAGAAAAGCTAAATCTCAACTCACAGACTAAAGAGTTTGGCAAATTCCAGAGCACTTTTCATGGGAGAGTCATTCTTGGTACTCACTATCTAAGACTGGGGTCCTCAGCCCTGGGACCACAGACTGGTACTGGTCTGTAGCCCGTTAGGAGATGAGCAGCTGGCAAGCGAGTGAAGCTTCATCTGTATTTACAGCCACTCCCCATTGCTGTATCACCATCTAAGTTCCATCTCCTATCAGATTAGCATCAGCAGTAGACTCTCATCAGAGTGCCAACGCTACTGTGCCTGAATCAGCCCAAACCACCCCCCTCTAACCCCCATCCGTGGGACCGATCCAGGGGCCAGTTCCAAAAAGGCTGGGGATGGCTGATTTAAGATACTATCCAAATACCATCTAGAGAAAAAGAGTTTTACCTCACTCTTTACACCAAAATAAATTCCGAACGGACCAAAGGGTCAAATGTTAAAATTCTTTACATCCTAAAAATACTTGAAGAAAGCCTGGGGGAATATTTTTGTATAGAGAAGGACCAAAGAGTCCCTTTAAAAATGATACAAAGTCATAAAGCTAAAAAACAAAAGCTTAGTAAAACCAAATACGTTTTTAAAATTCTAAATTATTTTAAACACCTTAAAATTGAAAGTTAAAAGACAGTATCCAAAGAGGGTCAACCTCTTCAATATAAAAAGAGCTCTCACATCAATAAGAGCAATAATAACACACTAGAAAAATGAGCAGGACTTCCCTGGTGGTCCAGTGGGTGAGAATCTGTCTGCCAATACAGGGGGCATGGGTTCAATCCATGGCCCAGGAAGATTCCACAAGCCTCGGAGCAACTAAGTCCGTGCGCCCTGCCTGTAGGGCCCTCGAGCCACAACTACCGAGGCCCAAGTGTCTGGAGCCTGTGCTCCGCAACAAAAGAAGTCACCGAAGTGATAGAGAGTAGCCCCTGCTCTCCACAACTAGAGAATACCTGCATGCAGCAGTGAAGACCCAGTACAGCCAAAAATAAACAAATAAAAATATCAAGCGTTTAAAAAAGAAGAAGAAAAACAGGCAAAGAATTCTGCCAAAACAGTTCACAGAAAAGGAAACAGAAAGGCTTTTAAACACATGTAAAGATGCTCAGCTTCACTCAGAGTTAGGCAATCTGAAAAAGAAACTGCAATTACAACACCATGTTCAACTATGAAAACAAACAAACAAACAAAAAAAGTACTCTATGTTAGTTAAATCATAGGGAAAGCAGTCCTCTCATATATCACTGATGTACATATAGTCTGGTACAACCTCCAGAGAGAGCAGACTGACAATATTTGTCTGTAGAGTCAAAACTATGGTTTTTCCAGTAGTCATTTACAGATGTGATAGTTGGACCATAAAGAAGGCTGAGCACCAAAGAATTAATGCTTTCAAACTGTGGTGTTGGAGAACTCTTGAGAGTCCCTTGGACAGCAAGGAGATCAAACCAGTCAAACCTAAAGGAAATCAACCCTGAATATTCATTGAAAGGACTGATGCTGAAGCTGAAGCTCCAATACTCTGGCCACCTGAGTCCAAGAGCTGACTCACTGAAAAAGAGCCTGATGTTGGAAAAGATTGAAGGCAGGAGGAGAAGGGGATGACAGAGGATAAGATGGTTGGATGGCATCACTGACTCAATGGACATGAGTTCGGGAAAACTCTGGGAGATGGTGAAAGACAGGGAAGCCTGGCATGCTGCAGTCCATGGGGTCACAGAGTCGGACAGGATTGAGCAACTGAACAACAAAATGTGGCTATTCCCACTGACTCAGAAACTCTACCGTAGTACAATGTAACCAATGCAGTACTTCAACTAATGTACTGGGGCTTCCCTGGTAGCTAAGTGGTAAAGAATCCACCTGCCAAGGAGACTCAAGTTCAATCCCTGGGTCAGGAAGATCCCCTGGATGAGGAAATGGCAACCCACTGCAGTATTCTTGCCTGGGAAATTCCATGGACAGAGGAGCCTGGCGGGCTACAGTCCATGGGGTCACAAAAGAGTCGGACACGGCTTAATGACTAAAATAAAAAACAAGCCAATTTGGTTTAGATCATAGATTTGAGCCTAGATAGTCAAACTCCACCAGCACCTTGCAGGTGTGTAGCTTCCTATCTTAAGCAACTGTTAATGAAGGAGAGAGGAAATTAAATAGCATGGGATAGCACTGGGCTGGGGGAGGCGGGGTTATCTGCCTGTACATGATCATTGTCTTTAAAGATAAAGAATCACTTGGAAGAGATCAAAAGTGGATATGTGCATCCTCATCGTGTCAGACTCTGCGACACCATGCACTATAGCCCTCCAGGCTCCTCTGTCCATGGAATTCTGCAGGCATTAATACTGGAGTGGACTGCCATTTCTTCCTCCAGGGGAATATTCCCAACCGAGGGATCAAACCCGCATCTCCTGCACTGCAGGCGGATTCTTTACCGCTGAGCCATCAGTAAAGCCCAGGTGATAGGAGACCAGATTATCTTTGTAAATCAGTTAGGCAATGAGAGTAGCTTGAATATGGGAGGTGGCAGTGAGGATGGGGTGAGCTGACAGAAATAGATGGGGTGTGGGTGTGGGTGTGTGTGCACTCATGTCTGCACACGTACGTATTAAAACAACAATAAAAAACTGCATCAATTAGACCTGAAAGGTGACAGGAAAAAAAAAAATGTAATTTCTAGGTTTGCCTAACTGCATGTCTAGTAGAGCTGGCAAGTGAGGTTGAGAAAGAAGATAAACTGGAAGAGGGATGATTATAAATTCATCTTTGTAAGTTCTTGGGTTTGGATTTTTTTCTTTTTAATATCCATGGAGAGGTGTGGGTCCACAATCCCTTATTCCAATATTTAAAATTCAAGGTTCCTTGAAAATCAAATGATTTGTTCTCATAAATCTGTAGCAACTTGTTTAGCAATAAAGTGATCTCAAACAAAACCAAAAAAAAAGAAATTCCACTTCTAGAAACACATCCTACAACACTTGTAAGTGCAAGATGGCAGCCATACAAAGTAGCTAACTACACCACTACCGATGAGAGTAAAAGCTGGGAGGGATACGTCCACTGATAGGTTAAATCCATGCACTGGAAAACCATGCAACTGTGAAGGGGAAAAAGAAACAAATGAAGCACTATAATGTATTCAGCCATAATATATTACAAGATGCAAAGAAGAAAGTATAGTGTTATCACTTCTACACAAGGAAACAAAAGTGATTTTGCATATACGGAGAAGATCTGGGTGCCTGGGAAACAAGACTAGGCAGGCAGACTTTTTTTTTCTTTACTGAATATCCTAGCAGAGCTTCTGAATTAAGTATCATGTCCCTATACTACCTGTTTTTTAAGTGATTAATAGTAAAAGTGTAATTATAAAAAGTTAAAGACCAAATTTGCCAACACCTTTGTGGGTATTCTTGAGTTTTTAAAGGAAAACCCCCAAAGTCAAGCCACTGTCTAGCACAAGCTCGTCAAACTAGCAATGACTAAGCAGCACTGTCCAAAGAAACAACATAGTGATAAGTCTTCGGGGCAGGAAAACATCATGCTTTGGTAGTCATGGAAGTGATAAGTAACTTTTGTCTCCTTTCAGCTGTTTTAAACTTTATCTGAGATGCATGTTATTTGTAATAAAATGATCTGCTACACCAGAAGATTTTTTCAATTCAAATTTTTTTTTTTTTGACTGCTCTACTCGGCTTACCAGATCCTAGCTGTCCCACCAGGGATTAGACCCTCGCTCTCGGCAGTGAAAGCATAAAGTCCCAACCACTGGACCACCAGGGAATTCCCTTACATTTTATATTTATATCATTTTTCTATTTTTAATGATCATAGGTTTTTTTCCCTTTCAGGTTTTCTAAATGTGCCCCATTCCCTCTTTTTATACTTCAGTTTCTCTGCTTCAATTTTTAGGAACACTAACTAAGCCATTTCAAGGAAACAGTTTTTTATGTTGCTGATTAATGATCCCTAGCAAAAGGCTGATGCTTTCTACCTTACGGATAAACACCTATCACAACAATAGTATTTCCTTCCATTGCAAAAGCCTCACAATTTTTCTTAAATCCAGAGTCCTCTGAGTCCCCAGACTTCTAGCCCGACAGAAGCCAAGCCCTGGGCTGGCAGCCGCCTCTCTGATGCTCCTTCTGCTTCTCGTTAGGATTTCCAGTGAGTCAACAGGAAGGTATTCGGAGTAAGGAAGAAATAGAGGCCTGGAGACAGGCCTTTCCTCCACCCACAACACCAAAAAATACAATTCTTGCCAAACTGTCCAAGGCAATTTCCAATGCCACTCCTGTCTGCATGAGGTCACTATTGAAAAAATAAGCAACTGGGAAGGAGGAAAGCTTTTCTGAGCTGAACTGAGAAGAGGTGCTGGGTTAGGAAGAAGAAAACTAACCAGGCCCTCTCTCTAGTCTCCCCAGAGCTGCTATATGCAACCATGGGACCTCTACTGCGTCCACTTCCAATCCCGGGAGGCCATCTTAGTGAGCAGGAGTTAGGTCAAAAAAGTTAAACAGACACAAGTTTATCACAGACCAGTTATGTCTCTTGTTGTTGCTGTTTAGTCACTCAGTGGTGTCTGACTCTTCGCAACCCCATGGACTGTAGCCCACCAGGCTCCTCTGTCCATGGGATTCTCCAGGCAAGAATACTGGAGTGGGTTGCCATTTCCTCCTCCAGGGCATTTTTCTCACTCATGGATCAAACCTGAGTCTCCTGAATTGGCAGGCAGATTCTTTACCACCGAGCCTCCAGGGAAGTCCCAAGTTATGTTTCTAGACCCCTGTAAAAAATCACTTAACTTAATGTTTACTGCATTCCTTATAAGCATGCAGGCACAAATTTTTCCTCAATCAAGAGTCAGCAGTTACTCATGTATGCCTATCATGATCTTTAGCTTTGTAAGAAAAAGCATACTAGGCAGAGTCCGACAATTTGTTAGACGCAAAAATACATGAGACAAATACAGAGACCACCTATATGAAGCAGGTAAAAGAGACTGCAATGAGAAGCTAGAAACAGCTCATGTTCCCTCACCCACCTGACACCAGGAAGCTGTTTAATGTCTGGGAACTAGCTGACTGAATTGTGGACTTAAACGTTGCCCCTTCAGTAGAGGCTGACAGCGGTAGTGATAGTGTCACACAGAAGTGGGCTTGAGTTCCACAGATAGTTACGTGACCTTGAAATATGTGATACCAACTTATTTTTGTCCCTCTTTAAAATAAAAACAATGCCTATCTCACTGTAATGTTGTATGCAAGGAGATCAAACCAATCAATCCTAAAGGAAATCAACCCTGAACATTCATTGAAAGGACTGATGCTGAAGCTCCAATACTTTGGCCACCTGATGCGAAGAGTCAACACACTGGAAAAGACCCTGATGCTGGGGAAGACTGAAGGCAAAAGGAAAAGAGGGTGGCAGAAGATGAGATGGTTAGATGGCATCACTGACTCCATGGACATGAATTTGAGCAAACTCTGGGAGACAGTGAAAGACACGGGAGCCTGGCATGCTGTGGCCCATGGGGTTAGAGAGAGTTGGAGATGACTTAGCATCTGAACACACAACATACCATCATTCTGCTTAATTACTGGCAACTACTGTTGCTGGCATTAGATTTTGAAGCACAAATGGTTCGGCAGTGAGAGACTGGACCAGGGAAAAGCAAAGGCTTTGGAGTCTCACCAAGCCTGGAATCTGGATCTATCACTTAAAGAGATGGTGAGTCAAGCTCTCTGCACTTTGTTTTCTTTTCTGTTAAATGTAGATAAGAATAAGCACCTCACGTGACTTCAAGCACAGCTAACTAGACAACACATATGAAGGGCTTAGCACAGTACCCAGTATATGATGAGTGCTGAATAAATGGTACTGATGATGATGATGATGAAGAGGGAGAGGGGGGAAGACACTGGCAAACAGAAAATATTGTATATCATGCTGTCCATGCAAACCGCAGGGTTGGTTTTTGGTTTGGGCGGTGGGGGTTGTTTTGCTACCTCTTAGCTGGTGTAAAGGTATCTGAAGTATTAAAGTTTCTACAATAAAACACTGAAAAAAGTTAATTCTTCCTATCACACAATTAAAAGAAAAAAATTTTAAACATTCAGATTTAAGCAAGTAGATTTTCCCTTCAACATAAACCCTTTAACCAGATTTTTTCATTTATATATTTATGATTTTTTGGTTCACACACAGTCAAAGTACGGGGATCAATGAGATTATGAGGTCTTTCAGAAGAAAAATCAAATGGCAGCGTCTTTTTTCGATCAGGTAGGCAACGGAACTTCTGCATTCATGTGGCACTTCACTCAGCTTGCTCAGATACGGTCTCTAGGCAACCAAGTCCCAACTTAAACAAACAACCCCAGTCGCATGAATCACTTCCGGATGGTCTCACTTTGCCTACCAGCCCTTTCTTACACAAATACTTCCTGTGAAAGGGTTTACTTAGCAGCCCCAGATGGAAACAGCCATGCAACCATCAAATACCTCACAGTTTAAAAATATTCGAAACAGATCCTTCTACCATCAGGTATCCCCAAATTGCTAAACTGTGAAACAGAAGGAATCATGCAGAAATTAAGAGACAAAGTATCATGCAAAGCCAGAAAATCACATTCCTAAAACATGCCAACTTAGGCCTTCAAGTATATTTTTACTGTTTCTTAAATTGGGAACATCAAGACATATGAACAATTGCTGCTTTGACATCTAAGGCCAGAGAAATATGTCAGATGAGGTCAAACTAACTGCCCAAGACTTAGCCCAACCAAACTTTCCTAACCTTGACTGGCGAACAAACCGGTTAACACCAATTTCCTGTGGTCTTAACCACTCCAATACTTACTGAAAATATGGGGAACTGGCAAAGTAACCAACTCTTGGCTACAAACTCCTTTTTTCCACCTGCAAAGGATCCTAAATCACACTATTTAGTGATACATACAGGATCCTTTTCAGGTAGAAAGAAGGAGTTTGTAGCCAAATCAGAGACCTTTTGATCTATTAACAATAGTAGAGAGGGAAAAGGAGTTAGTAGGCCAAAATGAACACTGCAACAGGACAAAGCAACCACCATTAACAGACTCAAAGAGGAAAAATCAAGATGGCAGAAAACCAAGTTAATGAAACAGAAGATTTAAACAAACAAGATCAGCCATAAGACACTGAGATATCTAACCTACCAACAGGCACCCCCAAGAAAGACTACTAAATTAGAACCAATTATTAAAGGTATAACAATTTCCAAGAGCAAAAATAAACAAAAAAGATATGAAGATATAAGTTGAGAAGTGTCTCCGCATTCAAGGCAAAATTACTAAGCCAGTATCAACTGTAATATGTAACATGAGGACACTTTATAAGAAGTAAGAACCTTACAAGTTCCAAATTGTGAAATAGTATTTTTAAAATGTTACTTGTCTTGGAGCTAAAAATCAAGCTAGCTTCAAATGTTGTTTCTAAATAACAAATACAAAAAATGAAGTCATACATTTCTCTAAGAAAAATGAAATACAGTTCACCATAACAGAATAATAAGCCTAGAAAATAACTATATGTAATTCAATATATGACATAGTAGATATCAATTGCTAATACATAGTATAAAGATTATTTTTAAATATCAGAATGATTTAGAAACATGAAATTTAAAGACTTAGATGCCTAAAAAATTAAATCACTAAATCATAGAAAAGCTAACAGAAAACTTCAAATTTTAGCAAAGCCTTACAGAAATTAAACTAGATAGCAGAAATTGCAAAAAGATTAACACTTAAACTACATAAAATTTAAAACTTCCATACAGTGAAAGAATAAAATGGGAAATCAAGAGAAAATATAGCAATACGACAACCTGATACCCATAAGAAAGCTTCCAAAAATCAACAATATAACTCTAGAAAACAAATGCCATTGATAATTTGCAAAATAAAACAAACAATAAACAAATATATGGGAAAACGTTTAATCTTTTCAGAAATCAAGGCAATATAACTTTGGAATAAACCTAAATAAACTACAGACATCATGTACCCAATGAAAATAGTAATTAAGACAGCAATTACAAATTCTAAATTTCTTTACTGTCTGAGCCACCAGGGAAGCCCAAAATTTGTGATTACCACTATCTAAAAATTATATACTTGGACACTTTTCCCTTTTTCTTTCTTCTTTTTTCAATCAAGAGAGAACCTGGGCCCTCCGCAGTAAAAGTGCAGAGTCTTAAACACTGGACCACCAGGGAATTCACAGTTTTTCCTTTTTCTTAATCCATTCCTTTTTCATTATAAAATTCATGATCATTGTAAAAAGCATTTTGTTGCTGCTGCTGCTAAGTCACTTCTGTCGTGTCCAACTCTGTGCCTTAGAAGGCAGCCTACCAGGCTCCCCCATCCCTAGGATTCTCCAGGCAAGAACACTGGAGTGGGTTGCCACTGCCTTCAAAAAGCATTTTAGGTATATGGAAAAGCATTATGTAAAAAGGAAAAGTCTTCTCACACCCTCCAATACCTAGAAGTATCCTCTTGTTCTTTCAGACAACAGCTTAAGAATGAAGAGAAAAAACTAGAGCTACCAACCTTGAGAATCTTGAAAGTACCCAGAAAATTCCCTGGAAAAGTTTATGAATGCCTCAGCGTCTTCATATTAAATCTGCTTTTCCCCAAGGACCAGGATAAAGAATACGTCTATTGAGTTCCTACTGTACTTCACACTGTGCCAGGCACGTAACACTCACTCAACCCCCTAAAGTGCACAGCATTCTGCAAAGTGCAAACTTGGGCTCTGCCCCCCAAGGTTAAGAAACTTGCAAGACCAGAATCAGACTCACACCTGCCAAAACTGAAAGTCCTCATTCTTCACACTTCGAGTATTTCAACAGTCAAGATTTTCAAAGATGCTTTATTCAGGCTTTTAAAATGTGTTTTACTTAATTATAAGTATTATGAGACTATGGTCATATGACATGACTCTTCTTAGTAATCACAACAGCTAATAACTAGTAGACTGCCTAATTTATACCAGATTACTGTCCACATTTCTCAAATTGTAAATTTACTAAATGGCTCAGCTACACTGTAGGCAAGGTTTATGTGGCCTAGCCGGGAACATATCTGCTGATTTGTAACATTGTAATAATATGAAAAAGCACTCTTAGTTTGAATCAGTTTTATCACTTTTAAACAGCAACACACTTCTTACCATGGAGTCTGTCCAAGGCAGTTGCACTAGGTCAGTTTCAGAAAAAATGAGACTTTCATCTATGTCACCATTTTAAGAACAAATCCCGCCCCATACTTCTCCTTGATAATCATAAACACATGAACGCATCCAGCTTGTACTTCGAAAGTACCACTACAAAGCTACATTTATTGTGGCCTCTTAGTCACACTGGGCCTCATCAAACAATTAAATTTGTTTTCTCATCTGTGAAAGGAGAGCTTGGGTCAATCTAAAAATTACCCTCCCCAATCTCTAAGTGATATTCCTCCCTAAGGGAATTCTCCAAGCTGGTGGGCAAGCTTCTAGTTAAACGCCTTTAATTTCTCTTTTCATGATAGCAGTGTACCAGCCTAGATACATCCAGATGTAACTGGAATTCTGATCCCACTTACAGGAAAGGCGATCTGGAAAATATTCAATGCCAGCAACAAAGACATACATACATACAAAAGAGAATTTGTTCTCAAGGACTGATTTCTTTGCAAGATACTTTTTCAACGCCCCTAAATTACAGAAGGTAAAGTGCTTCTATTTAGTGTTACACTCTTGTTAACATCACATGGTTTTTGACAGTCTCCAACCAGCCACAGCCTTCACTTTCCCCACTTTGGGGGAGCGGGGGAGGAGTTGCTCTGCTCCCTGACTTAAGCAAGAGGAAGGAGACCCATGACGGGCTCAGAAGGGTGTATGGGCAAGCCTCTGAAAGAAGGAATCCTAAACTGTCAAACTTGGGGAAATGCTGGAATTAGCCTTCTTCCTGCGACCTTAAACCTAACTGGATCTCCTCCCATTTTTAGTCCTACTCATTCCTTCTCCTCCCCTGCAGAATATTACATTCCCTTCTCAGTTCTTTTCACCTGAACCTTCTGATCTTTCTATTACTGAACACTTACCACATCTCATATATTTAAACCTCACCTCCTTCAAACTGAGTGAAAAATGCTCTTTATCTCTACTGTACAACTGCTGCTAAGCCAAAACAAATGTAAAGCCCAATCAGAACAGGCAATAGGATAAAAATGAGCCCATATTTAAGCATAAATACAGAATGTACTGGGAAGACCCAGAGGAATCGGGTGGAGAGGGAGATGGGAGGGGGGATCGGGATGGGGAATAAGTGTAAATCTATGGCTGATTCATATCAATGTATGACAAAACCCACTGAAATGTTGTGAAGTAATTAGCCTCCAACTAATAAAAAAATTAAAAAAAAAAAAAAAAATACAGAATGTAAGAAGTCTCACTTAATAAAAAGCCCTTGGTCTGCTCTGTAGCCCTCAGCATAAAACTCGATGACACTGCATTAGAACACTAACTTAATTTCCGTATTGAAACTAGAGGAAAGCAGAATCTCTGTAGTTTCTATTTCCCAACCATGCCCAGAGTGTACACTTGTAGAGGATCACTCCTAAACTTTCCCACTTAACCTTTCAGGTTAAGCTCACAACACGCTCTCACTTATTCTCCACACATACTCTCACCTACACTCCCTGTTTACATGCTCTCTCCCTCCACACGCTCTCCTCTCTTCCCACAGCAGCGCTGCGGCGGGTACAGGAGAAAGCAGAGTGCCCTGGGACACACAACACAACGGGGCCACTGTGCTATAAGGTGGGGCTACTAGAGGGAGGGGCAGCAGCATTATAAATAGAACTAAAGAGGGGAACCTTTTCTCCCCTGGATCTCTCTGATCTTTCTTCCTGGCCTCGGAGTGGGCGTAAATTCCAGACCTTGGGACTCCTCCAAACTGGGAGGGGCAGAGGTTATGAAGGAAACAGGATGGGGCCAATCCAAAGAGGCAAAAAGGACTTGTGCCAGAGGTGCCTGGGCAGCACACAAGGAACATACAGCCCAGCTCACCAGGGCAGGAGACGCTGCCGCTGCTAATAACTGAAGCTGCAGCTAATAAGGAAGAGCGTGTGATCTGCCTGTGGCACACCTCGGACACTCTAGGGGTGGCAGCAGCCTCAATGGGTGGCCAGCAGGTATCCCAGTCTCCTTTTTTCAGCACAACATCCCCAGGCTTCTTGTCCTAGCCCTCTTTCGGTGTAAAGTCTAAAGAGGTGCTTCAGAAGTTGATAATCTAATCAAAGCTTTAAACAACAAAAACTACTGCATCCAGATCTTCTGTAACTGCCTCCATAAAATAAACCAGGCACATTTCCTCAATGTGGGGCCAAAGCGCAGAGTGTACAAGGACAAAAAGCCACTATTATGCTCTCCCCTATAGCCAAAAGCATGAAAAATCAAGACTGTCTCAAACGTCTCACCGCCTTCATCACTCCCTAAGTATGCAGAAGCACCCAACTGAAAAACGTCCCAGGAGATCATGGCTCCTGGATGGATTTTAAAGGAAATGGGAGCCTTTTTTATTCAAGAAAAAAAAAAAAACACCACCACCTGCCAGAAAAGAACATGCTCTGGAGTAGAGGGAAATGAAATGCCTTCCTAGTGCAGCACTTGAAGAAGAAAATGTGATAAAGAACACCATCCTAGTCAGGCTATCGTAATCTAGTGTAAGGGAGAGTTCTAAAATGTGATTTTCAATCTCATTTCTCTACTAGGGGGGACCATGAGAACCATTTTGCTGTTGTTGTTTAGTCACTAGGTCGTGTCTGACTCTGCGATCACAGGGACTGTAGCCCGCCAGTCTCCTCTGTCCATGAGATTCTCCAGGCAAGAATACTCGAGTGGGTTGCTATTTCCTTCTCCAGAGGGATCTTCCCGAGCCAGGGATTGAAACTACGTCTCCTGCATTGGCAGTTGGATTCTTTACCACTGAGTCACTAGGAAAGCCCAATCAGAACCATCAGGAGTTTTTAAAATATATAGTTATCTGGACCTTCTAGCCCAGATCTAATAAACCAGAATCTCTGCGGTAAAGTTCAAACAGCCACATTTCTTAAGCTCCCCTGACAATTCTGACATACACAGCTGGTTAAAAACCACTGTTTAAAATGACAGAAACTATTCTTCAATCAAGAAAACTGCACATGGCCATGGACATTCAGACCTCAGTTTCCTTACTGAAATGAGATGGCTGAACTAGATAAGCTGAACTGGGGACTTCCCTGGGCAGTTCAAGGGTTAGGACTCCAAGCTTTCACTGCCAAGGGTGCAATTTTGATCCCTCATCGGGGAACCAAGACCACACAAGCCACAAGCATGGCCAAATTAAAAAATAATAATAGTGGAACTGGATTAGTGGTCGCAAGGGAATGTTAACTAAAATACCCTCTTTTAAAAAGGGAATTTTACTGTGCAAATCCAATATTAAAAGCAGAAACATTTTAGACAGGGGAAGGAAGATAGGTTGGGGCCCCCTCTCTCATCCACAGGTCACCTCAACAAAGACACCAAGTCTTCACAGGGCAAAAGGTGGTCTTTCACATCAGCTACAGCTTTCAAATTCTTTACCTTCCACAACTAGATCTAAGTCCGTAATTTGAGTAACAGAGGACTTAATGTTTTTGTTCCTTACAAACTCTGCATGAGAAACATTCCCCTTCCTAATAACATATTCACCTCCTTCCATTTAGCCTTCCACTTAGAAAAACAAGTGTTATTACCATTCTCTCCACCTAAATCATCATTAATCCCCTCTCAGCTCCCCCAGTCTCAGGCAAGGGCTTTAAGCTCAGAAAAGAAGCCCAGATTCAAGAAGATGCATCAAATGCATATTAGAGGTAACCCCAGGAATAGAAAGAAGGAGAATGGGATCAGGGAGGAACACAAAGGGGACTCCAACTGTGCCTTTTTAGAGCAAGGGGGCATATCTGAAGGACTGACATTTGCTAGTTTTGGAATACATGATGTTTGCTGTATTGTTCTCTGGACTTTCCTGTAGTGTTTTAAAATTTTCAAAATTAAAAAGGCAAAACAAAAAAAAAAAAAAAAAGGCAAAACAAGACAAAAAAACTCTTGTTTATTAGCATCCTTTGAAAAATCCTGGATTTTCATTAGACTTTAACCACAAAACCTCTCATTTTCCCTTGCTGGCCTTTTCCACCAAAGCTCACTTATAGGATACATGATCTGTAATTACATCTATCTACCCCGCAATCTTGCAAAAAAAAAAAAAAAAACAAGCACCAGAACAAAAGAAATGAACTACTGATAGTAAATCGACACTCTAAAACCACAAGGTCTTGGAGCATCTGAAAATGGAAAACATCAGTTGCACATTAACTTCACAAAGAAAGCAGATGACACTGCCTTTGGTAAACAGTCTTTGAATATTGCCAAATGGATGGAGATACACCCAGAGCACTACCAAGGGGAAAACGGACCCAATTCACACATAAAGCAAAATCAGTAAATATCCAGTGAAATATTAAAGCCTCAAACTTGAAACCTTAAAAATGCTTTCCTCCCATATAGCTGGTAGTGCCCAAAACATGCACCATAAGCATAAAACTGAACAACACAAACCTGGAAATTCTTCAGTATACATAAGTGCCCACTGGACACGACTGAAGAGAATGAACAAAGTGTCC
Organism: Cervus canadensis; assembly: GCF_019320065.1. NCBI lineage: Eukaryota > Metazoa > Chordata > Mammalia > Artiodactyla > Cervidae > Cervus > Cervus canadensis. The sequence goes on along the minus strand of NC_057402.1, from coordinate 45,770,954 downwards.
CTCAGACGGTTTCATGATAAACTACAAATCAAGACTACTTGCTCCTATGAAAAAAATATCCTAGCTATACTTATTCCTTCAAACGACCTGCCTCCCACAGTCACACCTACAACATACTCAATGAGATCTTTATCTTTGTCCCCACAGTATCAGCTCCTTTCTCCCAATCTTCTCTCCAGCCAAGCTTTACCTCTTTGCTTCTTCCAAATGACAAAGGTATTCGTAGGCCACATTCTGACGTCTCCTCTCATCCATCTCCTCTGCAGTAAGTCTCTCATTATCCAGGACAGCTAAAACATAAAAGAAAGAATGTAAGCGCAAGACTCTGTAACCCTTCCTGAGCGATGAAAGAATGCCACAGCATCAAATTCCTGCTGGTCACCTGGAGAGTTAGGGTAACGTGTGGATAGCCAGGTGTAATATAATGACTTTCCTCAGATAGGAACCATTTTTCAATTGTTATATATTCATCTTAGTATTACTTAAAAGTACAATATTATGTACTTTTAAGTACAATAACATATTGTACAGTTGTTACAGTTGTTCAGTTGCTAACTTGTGTCCGACTCTTTCAACCTCAGGGACTACAGCCCGCTAGCCTCCTCTGTCCATGGGATTCTTCAGGCAATAATACTGAAGTCAGTTGCTATTTCCTTCTCCAGGGGATCTTCCTGACCCAGGGACTGAACCCACGTCTCCTACAGTGGCAACCTGGGACACCCCCAATATTATGAACATGTACTATATGTACTATATGACTTGAGATTTTGGTCCAAATTTGTGCTGATCTATCCGCCAGACTCTCAATCCAGAGCACTTCATGCTTTTTCACTTTTTTATTAATCACTAAAGCCAGCAATCATTGAGACCTAAGTGGCAGTAATTGTACTGTGCATTTTACATGCATTCTCCCATGGGAAGCCCCACAACAATCCTGTGATTATCAAATGATTTACAAATGAGGAAACTGAGGCTGAGTGATATTTGCCCCAAGGCTAATAAATGATGGGGGCCTATATTCAAACCCAGGGATCTGTATCAAAAGCCCCTAAGATTAACTTCAAAGCAACCTGCTTCCTTTATAGGCATCCAGGATACAGAAAAAATGCCTAAGTGCTGGGGCTGGCATTCAATGCCTTTCCCAATTTAGCCGCAACTACTTTTGGTAACTCTTCCCCCCACCACATCCACTGTGTACTCCACACAACTCAGGAGCCAACACACACAGCGCTCTTCTCTTCCCTAACTTAGTTCACGCTCTTCCGCTTCACCTTCATGTCTTGCCCCACCCTGCCCTGTCACAATGCCCAGCATCCTGCAAGGCTGTGTTCGAATGTCCCATCTGTGCTCCTACTGCCTTCCCCAAACCCCTCCTCTTCATCCACATTACCTTTTAAGCCTGGTTGGTTCACATGACATATTTATCTCTATCCCTCCTTATTAACATTAGATAGTTACACCTGTCTGCCTCCCTGATTAAAACGTTCTTTGAAAGCAGGGTCTGGTCTTACTCAGCTTTAACGTCACAAATTTGACATAACACTTCGCACAAAACTGTCGAGTGAAATTAGCCAAAAACACTATTCTCAGAATATCAAATAAAATCGGAAACCTCAAGACTCCAAAAGGCCCTCCTTTGGCCAGCGGTAACTATTCCACCTGCAGTTCAGTGATGTCCCAGGGCAGGGACAGAAAATGAGATTCGGAAAATGAGGAAGTCAGAGGTAATGTTTCTTTTTTTCTTTTTTGTGTCTTCACTTTTGAAATCCTGTCGAGGGAACTAAGCCCGAGAAAGCTGAAGTGACTTGCCCAGGGCCGCACCTCTCAGCTAGCCTGGGGCCGGGCAGGTCTGGACCCTGGATGTACCCGCAGGCAGCGCTCGGGCAGCGCCTTCCCGCGAAGCCAGAGCAGAGCCCGCGTCTCGGGGCTCCGGTTCCCGGGACACGCCCTGCACCGTCCTCCTGCCACCTCACCCTAGGCCGTCTCCCCAATCTCGGTCGAGCTGGGCGGCGAGAGGCGCTGGGTGGGGCCCTCCGGCCGCAGCGCCCGGGACCAGGCGTGGGGGCGGCCGGGGTCCTCCCCGCCGCCTCGGACACCGAGGGGGCGCGGGATGGGGGCCTCGCCACCCGCCACCCCGTCGCACCGGCTCTTCCGGGTCCGCACGGCCCACAGCCGCCCTGCCCCACCCGCCCGGTCAGCCCCCCGGGAAAACGGCGCCGGGGAGACGGAGAGCCCTCCCCGGGACCCCCGCACCGCGAAGCCCACACTCACAGCCATAGTGCGGCCGAGCCACGCCCAGTCCGTCAACCTCGTCCGCGGAGGACATGGCGGCCGAGCCCGGGTCTCTGCTCAGGAAGCGGCGAGACCTTGGAGGCGCGGGCGGCGGCGGCGGCAGCTACTGCACAGTGAGCGGGCTGCCCTGGTCCCCGAGGCTCCGCCCCGCGCCGCCGGCCCCACCCGCGGGCCCCGCCCCAGCGTCCCCGCCCCAGCGTCCCCGCCCTGCCGCGCCGACAGGAGAGGGCGGAAGGAGGCGGGGCCTGAGCCTCCCGGCTCCGCCTCTGGCCCCCTCCCTGCACCCACAACGCCCTCTGGAGGCGGAAGGAAGAAGGCGGAGCCTGCCCGCCAGCCCTACTCGCTGGCAGCTCCTCTCGACAGAGAAGACCCGCCTGGGCCTTGGATCTTTGCCCTCGCCGGCCGCCGCCCTATCCGCGCCACTTATCAAAATGCCGCCAGTGTCTGTAGCCTGACACAAAAAACGTGGGCATCTTCCGTTCCCCTTCCCGCCTAACCAAATTCTTCTGCACCAAAAGGCTCAAGGAAGGCCTCATTTGAAGTGGCCCAGTGTGTTCCTGTGGACACATGCAGGACCCAAACTGCCCCAAGGGGCCGCACACACTGGCAGTCGAGACTTCTCCCAGATTTCGTCAGGTCTTCCAGATTCGCCAGCTGTCGCTGGAGTTGAACTGCTTAACCTCTCTAATATCTGAGAAGTGGATGCTAAAGCCGGAGTGTTGTGTTTGTCCAGATTTCCTTTCCCCTAGATTCATTGCCACTGTTTTTTGCAAGTTCTTCCTTTTAGGGGACTCTTTACCTTTTTAGGAGTGCCTCCTCTCCTTGCAGCTTGTGGCCAGCCCTTAAAATATTGGTATGCAACGGAATTCTGTCCTCAGCTCTTTTCAGTTTTTTCTTTGCCCATATTTTTTCTGAATAACTTTATGCACGTTCACCTTAAATTGCTGAGGAGTCGTAAACATGTATCTCAGACCAGACTTCCTAGAAGCCCCAGTTCAGTATTTTCAGCTGTGTAGTGGACATTTTAACGTATGAATCCGGCAGACACTTAGGGTCGAACCCTGACCCTGCTCCTGTTATAATCCCTATTGTGTATGCCCAGTCGCTCAGGCTTGTCCCACTCTTTGTGACCCTATGGACTGTAGCCTACCAGGCTCCCCTGTCCATGGAATTCTCCAGGCAAAAATACTGGAGTGGGTTTTCATTTCCTCCTCCATGGGATCTTCCCCACCCAGGATCCTAGGAGGCATCTCCTACATTGGCAGGATTAGGCACTGTTAATTGACAAAAAGTCTGATATAACTATAAGATTAAGATTATCTGGATTTATGAAATATAATTTAAAAATTCAGTCCCAAGGACTCAACCTCTCTTTTTTGAAGACTTATTGAAAATATTAACTATTTGGGTGCCTGATTTAAAAGATAAATCTAGTATAAAGGCTAGTCCACAGATAGTCTGGCTCCTGCTTGAAATCTGGCCAGCAGCTCTGGGCACTATCACAAGCTCTGATAGCCGTTGTGACCTTCCATTAAGAGAACTCATGCTCTGAACACAGGTATGCTTTAGTTTAAACATTAAGATTTAATTATGACATCTGAGGACGCAATCCACAAAATAAAATCGCAATAGTTTTTTCTTCTCTTACAACGATCCAGTATATAACTCCTCCATATTAAACTACTTTTCCAGACAGATAGGAATTATATTTGCAAACACAGAATGAAATTGCTCAGGATGTTTAAAACTCATATTTGAAAAGAGTTCACAATATGACATCTAAGTTTCACAGAAGATCCTGGTGATCACCAGGAGATCTACTAAAGCCCAGTTTTTCCAACCCTAGCAGATCCGAACTTCAGGGAATAACTGCTATAAGTAGTGCTCAGTTCACAGTCGGGACACACCAGACTCCTTGTCTCATGTCTTATGTGCAGTTGGTATTATTTCTGAAGTGTCTTGCTTTTGTCTCTGTCTCCACTGTGATTACATCATCTCTGTTCTCCACTCTGCCAGCCAAGTCCCTGCAGTGACTTGCCTATTCTTTCTAAACTGCAAATGCGGTCGTATTCTTCCTTATTATGGTCTTTTCCTAATACTTTCTTCAGGATATAGTCCAAGTTCCTTAGCATGCCAAATAAGCCACTTCACAACCTGACTCCAGGCTTTTTGCTCTAGCAACTTTCATTTTACCCATTCTTCTTTTAAAATATTAAAGTGAGATACTTGATAAACTGTAAGTACAGAATATCTCCATTTAAAAAAAAAAATGGCCAAAGGTTTAATTTGTTACAAATTCAGAAATTAGTTCTTTTTTTTTTTCATTTATTTTTATTAGTTGGAGGCTAATTAATTTAGAATATTGTAGTGGTGTTTGCCATACATTGACATGAATCAGCCATGGATTTACATGTGTTCCCCATCCCGATCCTCCCTCCCCAGAAATTAGTTCTTTCTCAAACTTTTCAAAACAAAATCACTTTTTTAAAAGATGTTTTTGATGTGGACCATTTTTAAAGTCTTTATTGAATTTGTTACAATATTGCTTCTGTTTTATGTTTTGCTTTTTTTTTTGGCCTGGAGGCATACAGAATCTTAGCTCCCCCATCAGGGATGGAACCCCCACCCTCTGCATTGGAAGGAGAAGTTTCAATCACTGGACTACCAGGGAAGTTTTGAACCATACAGTTCCAACAGGTATTAAGTATTTAAGCTCATATCCCACTGAGTTTCAAATATCTAAAATAGCTTTTATCTAATTGTCACAAATTGTCATTCTTCTTAAGTAAATAAATGAAATGTACTGAGGCTTTACTGGACTTTGTATGCTATATTTATTTTCTCATCTGAACCTTATAATAATCCTAACAAAGAAATATTATCTCAACAATTTAAAGATGAGAAAATGGAGAACTAAGTAATTCAACTGAAGCCACACAGCAACAGGCAGAACTGGAACTCAAGTTTAGGTCTGTTTAATGACAGAATGGCTGATTCATATCAATGTATGACAAAACCCCCCCCCAAAAAAAAAAAAAAAAAGAATAAACATGCAACCAGGTTAAAAAAAAAAATAAAAATGACAGAATCCACATGCCTGTTCAATGAAAACAATTTCAGGGAAATGTACATTATGGTCATAACTGACATCAACATTTTCTTTTTTTTTATTTTTAATTGGAGGATAGTTGCTTTACAGTGTTGTGTTGGTTTCTGCCATATAACAACATGAACCAGCCCTAAGTACACATATGTCCCCTCCCTCTTGAACCTCCGTCCCACCCCTTATCCCATCGCACCCCTCTAAGTTGTCACATGGCACCAGGTTGAGCTCCTGTGTTATACAACTTCCCACTAGCTATCTATTTACACATGGTTATATGTTTCAATGCCACCCTCTCAGTTCGTCCCACCATCTTCTTCCTCTGCTGTGTCCACAAGTCTGCCTGCATCTCTTCCTGCCCTGCAAATAGATTCATCAGTACCTAATTGATCCTGTTGGCAAGAGGGTGAAAAAGCAACCTTTCTCATGCACTGCTGATTGGGCTGTATATTGATACAATCTTTCTGAAGTCCAACTTTGTGGTTACACAGCCATCCTTCAAATAAGGAATTTCACTTCTTGGAATATATTGTAGCAAAGTTATTTTTTAACGTGAAAAAATTTGATGATGAAGATGCTTATTGGAAAAGTCTTAAATGCCCATCACTAGGTTGTTTCTGTTTGCTTGGTTTATACTTAGTAATGGCAGCTCCACACAATGGGATGCTATACAGCCATAAGTAATGATTTATGGTTCCGGTCAGACTTGAAGAAATAGACACCCATTGTTTTTTGTTTGTTTGTTTCTTGTTTTTGGCCTTGCCTCATGTCATGTGGGCTTTTAGTACCCACCCCCGCAAGGGATCGAACCCATGCCCCTTGCCATGGAAGCACTGAGTCCTAACCAGTGGACCACCAGGGAACTCAAAAAACCCACTTTGTTATCTTTAGAGGAAAGAAGACTGAAAGGGAAGTATTTATAATAAACATATATAGACTAGAACACTGGAGCAAGAAAAAAATAAGACTAACAGAAGCCTGATGGCATGGCTCTGTCCGTCTGGGCATCTTGGTTTTTGCTACAGGCCTGTTCTAACCTCCTCTCTCTCTGACAACCAGCTTCCTCCATTCTAATTTTTTCTGCTCCCTCACAACTCTAACCTCTATTTGATGCAAGGCCATGGCGTCCTTACATTATCAGCTCCACTGAGGATGTCGGTTGCCCAATTCCATGATCCAGGGACATCTGATTGGCCCAGCTCATCTTTTCACCCCATGAGCATGTCTCTGACCACCTAGAGGTGGGCTGTCCTTGGGTCAGACGCCAAGCCTTTAGTTCAATCAGCTGGGGTCATGAGATCAAGTCAATTAAGAGTAGAAAACTATGAGTTGACATTATTTCCTTTAATGGGTAGGCAAGTAGTGATCAATATTTTTAATATGATGGTTAAGTAAAAATAACATTATGAACTAATAAACATACCACTTTTGCTTTAAAAGTATAGGTAGATAGATCATATCTACATATGAATTTTTAAAAAAAGGCCTGAAGCAATATAATAACAGTGGTTTCTCTAAATGGGGATTTACAACAGATTTGTGAGGGATTTATTTGCCTCTGTGTACTTACCAAGAGTTCTACAACAAGCTACTCATAATATTATTTTTTCAGTAAGTATATATATGAATAAAGTTAGTAAATATGAAAAGAATAGGTAAACAATAATTAAATGACCCCAAAAATGAGCTAATGGGCTGTTTTGGAGACAGAATTGGTTCATGACCTCAAGGAATTTACAGACTCTTGGGAGTGGAGCAATATTAACAGAATAGGTTCAGATAAACACCATAATAGAGATTTCTCTTGGCTTCGGATAGCTTTTAGCCTCTTATCTGCCTGAGAAACTCCTGCTCAACTTCCCAGACTCAACTCAAATGTCACCTCTTCCCCAAGCAAAATTAATCACTTCCTCGTTTATTTCCCATAGCACTTAGAAACTGCATGTCTTCAAAAAAAGAAGTCCCAATTTTTTTCACATTTTAATACTTCTGAAATCAGACAGCCTTACAATCAGTATTAAAAGAAACTAGCCAGCTGCCAGGTAAAGAAGTTGATGGGAAAGTACCATAATTGTTATTGCAGATGTGTTAATTTAGCTAATTTCTCAGAAAAGGAGAGAGAACTTTCAGAGCTGGAACTGATGACAGATTCATGCTTGATGATGACTAAAGTGAAAGTAAAAGTCGCTCAGTCATGTCTGACTCTTTGTAACCTGTCCTGTCTGACAGGAGTCCTGTCAGACTCCTCTGTCCATGGAATTCACCAGGCAAGAATACTGGAGTAGATAACCATTCCCTTCTCCAGGGGATCTTCCAACCCAGGTCTCCTGCATTGCAGGCAGACTCTTTACCATCTGAGCCACAGTTGTTGACTTAGGAATGGCTAAGTGGATCCAAATAGAGTTAGACTTTTCACAAAAAGTTTGACTCCAACTTTGATTTAGAGAAGAGCTAGTAAGTAATCCTGGTGATTAAGTGAAAAGTGAAGTCACTCAATCATGTCCAACTCTTTGCAACCCCATGGACTGTAGCCTACCAGGCTCCTCCATCCGTGGGATTTTCCAGGCAAGGGTACTAGAGTGGGTTGCCATTTCCTTCTCCAGGGGATCTTCCCAACCCAGGAATCAAACCCAGGTCTCCTGCACTGTGGGCAGATGCTGTACTGTCTGAGCCACTAGGGAAGCCTAAATACCAGTGATAAATATACTCTATTGTCAATTAATTTTTTTAAATCATATACGTTTGATAAGATATTCTCAATGTCCCAAAAAGCTGTTGGAAGATAATTAAAAATGTCTTCAGTTCCAGTGAATGAGGTACAAGGCCCTAGATATTGAAAAACTAATTCCTCTTCTTTAAAAATATAAGTTGAGAACTAAATATTAGTTCCATGGATAGCCTTTGCTACCAGAAATTTTATTCCTGCAAAAATCTCTTAAATGAAATGGATGGTCTTCGAGATATTCCAAACTGTGATAGAAATAATGCATTGAATTTGAGTAGGTCCCTTCTTCAGTCATCATTCACAGATGACTTCAGACAAACTTCATGATTCAAAAGAACCAATTCAAATCGAATGTGTGAACTTTTTCCCAAATGTTCTGTATGTATAGGCATAATGATTGTATGTATGTATGTATAGGCATAAAAGAGGTTTTGTTTTATTTTTTATTTAAGTTTAATTTAAATTTATTTCTATTTTATTTTATATTGAGTATATTATTTTAAATTATACTTCTATCATTTGACACTATATCTTATATAATATGCTGTGATGAAGGAAATCTGACTTTATCTTCTTTTTAATGTTTAATCAAAATAATTTTTAAGTTGTAAAAAATGTCTTCAAGTCTTGATTCCCCACTACAGATTGGGAACACAGAAAGTCGAGAAGGAGCTCAGAAAAGGGTGAGGGAAACAGGAAAACTTTTTCTTCTCTTTCCCTGCAGCAGTTGCAGGTTAAACAGCTGCATGGATGCCTTTGAAGGTATTTTCTCAAGATGCAGATGTGAGTTTGCGACGTAATATCCCCAGAGAAGACGCAGAGCAGGAGGAAGAAGAGGAGGAAATGGCAGCTCATCAGGGGGCTTCCCTGATGACTCAGATGGTGAAGAATCTGCCTGCAATGTGGGAGACCTGGGTCCGATCCCTTGGTGGGGAAGATTTCCCTGGAGAAGGAAATGGCAACTCACTCCAGTATTCTTGCCTGAAAAATCCCATGGACAGAGAAGCCTGGCATGCTACAGTCCAGGGAGGGCTGCTGACATTCCAGGATGTGACCATAGATTTCACTCAAGAGGAGTGGGAATGCCTGGACCTCGGTCAGCGGGAATTGTACAGGGACGTGATGTTAGAGAACTACGGGAATCTGGCCTGGTTGGATGAACAGGTCTTGCGGTCTCTAAGCCGGACCTGGCCCCATTTCTGGAGCAAATGAAGGATCCCTGGGATGTAAGGAGAATGGAGACAGCCATACACCCAGCTGTGTCTTCTCACGACACCCAGGGTTTGAGGACCCAAAAGCCAGGCTTAGAAGATTTACTCCCAACGGCAAAGCTAGGAATATATGAAAGATTTCACCTTAGAAATTTACATTTAACCAAGGACTGGGAATCTATGAGGGCATATAAAGAGCGGAGAGCATGTTATGATGGACACAACCAAGTTGGTACAGTTTCCCATAAAGTAAACATTACCGCCAAAAGAAATCAAGGATGTGAATCAAATAAGGAAAAACCAATTTCAGATGATGAATTTCAGTCATCAACATTTGAAGTTAAGTGTATATTTGTCAGCAAAGATCCACATCATCTCTTGAAACATGCATGTTCTCTGAAGGGAAATGTGGAAAATCTGGAAAGTCATCTAGTCTCTACTGCAAATACTCATTCAAACCTATACTCTGAGCATAGCTGTCTATTAAATATACATTCAAACATGTCTGAAAACCAGAAACTTAAACATGAGGGGAAAAATTCCCAATACAATCAATTTGAGGGATCCTTTAACAACGGTTACCTGTTCTTCAACCAGGAACTATTGTCTCCTTGTTCCAAAGATAACCCTATATGCAAAACAGAAAAAGAGACACAGAAGTACAGAACAGACTTTTGAACTCTGTGGGAGAAGGTGAGGGTGGGATGTTGCGAAAGAACAGCATGTATATTATCTATGGTGAAACAGATCACCAGCCCAGGTGGGATGCATGAGACAAGTGCTCGGGCCTGGTGCACTGGGAAGACCCAGGGGAATCGGGTGGAGAGGGAGGTGGGAGCGGGGATCGGGATGGGGAATACGTGTAACTCTATGGCTGATTCATATCAATGTATGACAAAACCCACTGAAATGTTGTGAAGTAATTAGCCTCCAACTAATAAAAAAAAATTAAAATATAGTTTCACCAATCCTCTATTAAAAAAAAAAAAAGTCTTCAGTTCCAAGAAGTGTGTACTTTTACATGGCTCTATTATAGCACTTAACTCATAGATCACAATAAGTTATTTACCTGTCGATCTTCCCAGACAGATCATTAACTTCTCAAAGACAGAAATTTGGGTAAATAAACTCAGTGTGAATTGTCAACAAATGCAGCATACTTACAGTTGGAATTTTAAGATTTGCTTTTTACATAGTTCATATAGAAAATTTCCAGAAGGATGGATTCCTTAAGTTAGATAGCAACATTTTTTACTGCTTCGGTTCCTTTTCTTGTATGAATACATATAGAGCTTGGATACAGATTGCTTCTTTTACAAGAGACTGGAAAATCTGAGGCTATAGCTTTTCAATACTCTTAAAGGTCAAAGGTTAAGGAATTTGACAGATAGCTTTTCAGGGGGCCGTAGCTATGCTCTGGTAAGCAGAATTCTAAGGTCAATGCCCAAGATTCTGCCCTTGGTTACCCATTCACACACTAATCTAGGGACTGTTTTGAAGGGCTCTTGCTGACGTAATGAAGGGTTACTAATCAGTTGATCTTAAGGTAGGGAGATTATCCAGGTAATCACATGAGCCCTTTAAAAATAATGTTTCTTTAGCTGGTAGCAGAAGTCAAAGAGATTCAAAGCACAGAAAGAATCTGATGGGCCATTGCCAGTTTTAAAGATGGTTGGGGCGACATGGGAAGGACCTGAAAAAAGCCTTGAGGCACTGAGAGTGACCTCAGACTAACAGTCAGCAAAGGAAACAGGGACTTCAAATCTATAAACCCAAGAATTTTGAATCTGTAAACGACTTAAATGAGCTTGGGAATAGATTCTTCCCCAGACGCTCAAAGTAAGTGCCCAGGCCAGTAAACATTCTTACTTTGGTCTTATAAGTCTTGAGCAAAAAATCCAGTCAAGCTTGCTCAGAATTCAGTAGAAAACTAATACATATGACCTAGGACACTTGCGTGTACGGCGAGGGGAATAAAGTGGTTCACAAGTTGTATTGCCAAATATACTGATGATAAAATTTTGCATTAAAAGGACTACGAGCTAGTTGGGCACCCTGTTCCTCTCTTACAAGATCATCTCCATAATGAGTCTTTTGAGCAGCTATGCTAAGTCGCTTCAGTCACGTCCGACTCTGTGCAACCCCATAGACGGCAGCCCACCAGGCTCCCCTATCCCTGGGATTCTCCAGGCAAGAACACAACAAGAAGGGTTGCCATTTCCTTCTCCCAATGCATGAAAGTGAAAAGTGAAAGTGAAGTCGCTCAGTCGTGTTTGACTCCCAGCGACCCCGTGGACTGCAGCCCACCAGGCTCCTCCGTCCATGGGATTTTCCAGGCAAGAGTGCTGGAGTGGGGTGCCATTGCCTTCTCCTTGAGCAGCTATAACCAATAATAAAAGTGAGTATTCCATTTGATCTATGCAGTCTCTGAACTCATTTCTCTGTCTTCCTATAAACTGAACAACTTGGGTAAGTAACCTAAGACTAGAGTAGAACAAAGGGGTCAACACAGCAAATTACAGAATACCATGAAGTGGGTCTCTATCAAAAGTCAGTTTTCATCTTCATTAAACCTTAAGTTTAAGATTTAAGTTAAGGACTTCCCTGATGGTTCAGTGGCTGAGACAGTACTCCCTATGCAGGGGGTCTGGGTTCAGTCCTTGGTCAGGGAACTAGATCCCATATGCTGCAACTAAAGATGCTGCATGCCACAATCACAACCCCGTGCAGCCAAATAAATGAATAAATATTTTTTTAAACCATAAGTGTTATCTATCACTATTTAACTCTCCTTTACTTCTTCATTGGAAGAAAACCTAGTTTGCCTTGCACTTCAAGTATTTAGATATTCCAGACCTTGTGTCTGGGCATATCTCCTGTCAGGTATTTTGACTTTTGACACATCTTCAACCTCACAGCTTTTCAGAAAGGAGCAAAATTTTTTTAACTATCTGTTTAAAAGAATCTGCCTGTGATGTGGGAGGTTTGGGTTCGATCCCTGGGTGAGAAAGATGCCCTGAAGAAGGGAACAGCTACCCACTCCAGTATTCTTGTCTGGAGGATCCCAGGGACAGAGGAGACTGGCGGACTACAGTCCGTGGGGCCGCAGAGTTAGACATAACTGAGAGATTAACACTTTCACTTCACTCACCAACTATTTACCATGTTCCGAAACATGCTAGGTGCTTTACTGTCTCATTTAATCCTCACAATAACCCTATGAAAAAGATATAATTATTCTCATTTTTATAAATGAGAAACATGCACAAAGAGGTGAGGTATTTTGCTCAAGGTCATAAGAATCAGGATGAGAAATCAAGCCTAAGTCTTTCTGATTCTAAAATCTCTGACAAATCACCATTCAACACCAGCTCACAGATGATAGACAGCATGTCAATGAGAAGGTGTTCATTTAGTTCTTGTGCATGCCTAATTGCCTCTGGAAACCTTTCAGCAAACATTTCTGAACATCCATGTCCTGGTCTAGGGACAGCTGACCACGACAGGCTCAGAATTTGCAGAAGGAAAGCCAGGAAGTCAGCACAGCAAGGAGTTGGGACACTGACTTCCTAACTGGGCTTAAAATAAGCCACAAGGCATTACTGCAGTCTCCAGGCTATTGACAAAGGACAATACAAGGACTATCAAGAAACATATTAGGATCCATCTGTTCAGGAGGTAGCTAGACCAAACTGTGGAGAGAAGAGGGGTAAATGGGGCAAAGAACACCAGACTCCCTCATGGGCCTGGATGCTGAGATAAGCCTGCATGAGCTGGTTTCCCTCATGGCAAGCTTCTTAAACATCTACAAGGATAACAGTGCATTACTAGTAACAATAGCTAACTTGTGATGAATGTCCTCCAGGTCCACTTCTAGATGTTTTGTGCACTATCTTTTTGATCTTTGCAACAGGCCTATGAGGCAAGAACTACAACTGATCCTTGAACAGCATGGGTTTAAACTGCACAGATTCACTAAGATGCAAGTATTTTTCAACAGTAAATACTACAGAACTACATGGTTGGTGGTTGACTGAATCCTCAGATGCTGAGGAACTGTGAATATGTGTGTGTGTGCGTGTATGCTCACTCAGTTGCGTCGGACTCCTTTCGACCCTATGAACTGTAGCCCACCAGGCTCCTCTGTCCATGAAATTCTCCAAGCAAGAATACTGAAGTGAGTTGCCCTTTTTTCTGTAGGGCATCTTCCTGACCCAGGGATCAAACCCACGTCTCTTATGTTTCCTGCATTGACAGGTGAGTTTTCTTACCAGCTGAGCCACCAGGGAAGCCCCATGAGTTGTTCAAGGGTCAACTATAGAAGAATTCTCCAATCTAAGGAAGAGGAGGGAGTTCCCCAGCAGTCCAGTGGTTAAGACTTTACCACTGAGTCACTAGGGAAGTTCAGCAGAATTCATACAGGGAGCTTAAAGAAAGTTTAAGACCCTGCCTTGCAGTCATCTATTTATTCATATATCAATTGCTCTAAGTGACACTTCCTCCAAGGAGTCTTCCTTGACTCTCAACATAGTCCCTTTCGGACTTGCCTGGTGGCTCAGTGGTAAAGAATCAGCCCGCCGATGTAGGGGACACAGGTTCAATCCCTGCTCCAAGAAGGTTCCACATGCGGGACAACTCAGCCCGTGCACACACTCCTGAGACTGTGCACTCTAGAGCCTGTGCTCCACAACAGGAGAAGCCACAGCAACGAGAAGCCCGTACACGGCACCTAAACAGTAGCCCCCGTTTGCCACAACTAGAGCAAATCCACATGAAGTAGTGAAGGCCCAATGCAGTCAAAAAAAGAGATGCCATGTGGGACAACTAAGACCCAGTGCAGTCAAATAAAAAAAAAAAAAAGACAGCCCTTCTGTGGCTCCCATGTTCTCCTTTGTATTGAAAATGTGTGTCTGTATGTCGGTCTCCTTCAGCTACCTTATGTGTTCCTTGAGAGAACTGTCGTGTCTATATCTATACCCCTAGCACCTTGGACTGGGCCTGGATGTCATAGGTGTAAAATAAGTATTTGCTGAATTAAATTGAATCAGTTGGGGAGATACAATGTGGATTGGACATGTATCCATATATTCTGTTTGTGATATGCCTTTGACTCTGAAGAGGTAGGGCAGGCTGTGTCCAGGTTTGGACTGTAGGCTAAGGTGTTGAAGTTAAGTGCTTTGGGTTTTCTTCAGTTGAGCCTAAATCACCTGGATAAAGAAATATATACACACATAGTACACAAATGACATATTCAGGGCAAAACTCCTGCTCATCAATAAAAGCAAGCTTTTAATTTCAGGATCCCTAAATTTTTCTGTTTAGTAATCTGATGTGCAGCTAAAACAGATGGGATCAACGTTGCATCCTGACTGCGAGGAGAGAAGCCAGACATTTGAATACTGGGACCTCACTGTGGATGAAGAATCCAGAATCTGGGGCAGAAGGTATGGTCATCTCAAGAGGAGAGTCAGGAAGGAAAGTTGTTTCCAGAGCCCATGTAAGGATCTTACATGCTCCACTAAGGAGATTCAACTCTCTCCTGTAGACAATAGGCAACTAAGATTTTATAAGCAGGGGAGGAATGATTTGATTCAATAAAGTTTTATGAAATGTTGTACTAGGTACTAATGAGGTCATAAAGTTGAGTTAAACATAGGCTTTGCCCTTTAGACGGGTACACAAAACAGAGTACAAGGTAAAATAAAAAAGTGAGTGAAACCCAAGACATACCAATAGAAAGGGTTATGGAGATTCCACCTGCTTGATGGCGGAGATGTGGAAATATTTCCTGGAGAGGGAGTGTTTTAAAGGGAATTTAAAGAATAGATACTTTATGAACACAGAATTCACTGAACAGCCAATAAACTCATAGAAGTTGTTCAACTTCAAGACTAATCAGGAAAGTGCATATTAAAACCACAATGAGATGTTATTTCACACCTATCAGACTTGAAAAATTCAAAAGTCTCTAAAACTCAGGGCCAACAAGAAAAAATAGTAAAGGTAATATTTACACCCTGGTGGTAATGGTGGAAATTAGTACAGTCATTTTGGAGAATAATTTGGCAACATCCAGGTAAAGATGCACTCACCCTGTGACCTCAGGATCTCACTTCCAGGTGTGTATACGCAGAGAAACTCCTACATATTGCAAAATACACAAGGAGATGTACCCAAAATAGGCAGAAATACCTGTGACAGCAAAAACCAGAAATGACCTAATAGCTATCGTCAGGAAAACAGGTGAATGTGGTATAATTATATACTGAATGTTAAAGTAAGGAAATCAACTAAGTTCAACATGGAAAACCTCACAAACATAATATGGGGGAGGGGGAGGTACAGAATTCTTAACCTTGCTACTCATTTATATACAACATAAACAAGTTTATGCAAACCAGTAGTATACATTGCTTAGGGATATATATCAGTATCTCCTTATAAATATATCTAGAGAGACAGAGGGCATCAAGAAATGCAAAGGCACAGGAGTGAGAAATACCAAATTCAGGAGCATAGAATATGGGTTGGAGAAAGGCTGTAACTGGGGAGGAAGTCACAGGAACGTTTAAGTGTAGTGGTAAAATCTTCTTTCCTTTTTTTTTTTTTAATTTCTTAAGCCGAAGGGCAGGTACACAGTTGTTCTTTCCTCTCCTCTTTGTAACTTTTGTATACCTTTTTTTTTTTTTTTTTTGCTATGCTACCACACGGCTTGCAGGATCTTAGTTCCCTGACCAGGGGTGGAACCCCAGTCCACGGAATGAAAGGGCTGAGTCCTAACCACGGGACCACCAGGGAATTTCCCCTTTTGTATAGCTTACATACTAATTAAAAAAAATAAATAAGTGGGGCTTCCCTGGTGGCTCAGTGGTAAAGAATCTACCTTCCAGTATGGGACACACAAGTTCCGTCCCTGGTCTGGGAGGATCCCACATGCCGTGGAGCAACTAAGCCTGTGGGCCACAACTACTGAGCCTGTGCTCTCGAGCCCGGGAGCCCCAGCTACTGAGCCCACATCGCAGCGACTCCTGAAGCCCGCCCGCCCCAGGGCCTGTGCTTTGCAACAAGAAAGCCCACCGCAAACAGAAGCCTTCACACTGCAACTGGAGAGTAGTCCCCGCTCTCTGGAACTAGACCATGAGCACAGCAACGAAGACCCAGAGCAGCCAAAAATAAATAAATAAAATTATTTTTGTTAAAGTGGATGCTTGTTTATTCAGAAGAATTGAGCAGAAAGTCATTCTAGAGGGAAGGATGTTCCGGCAGGCTACATCCAGGGAACAAAGTACCACCGTTCTATTTGGCACGGTAAAGGGTGTTTTATATCATAAGCACAGCAACTTGTAATTATAAAACATCCTGTACCTTATAAATCACTTTCACCTACACCAGCTCATTTAATTATCAACTTGAGAGACAAGTATTCCCATTTTATAAGTGGGGGAAAATGCTCAGAAAGTTTAGGTTGTTAGAGAAGAAGTTAAAAGGATATCCAATTAACAGTAGTGGTTATCACTGGTAGGTGGAGTAGCAGCTGATTTTACCTTTCTTGTTTGCTGAATTCTATTTTCTGATATTTCTAAAATGAACATTTAAAAAATAATAAAGCAGGGAGGGGAAGGGAACAGGAAAAAAGTAACTTCCTGAAAGTCAAATAGTGGAGTTCTTTGATTCTGATCCTATATCCTAAATAAACAAATGACAACAGAAGAAATAAAGAAGCTGACATTGGAAAAAATGTTTAATTTCACTGATAAAGAAATGCAAATTAAAACAATATGTAAGGATCATGTCTATTGTATTAGCAAAAGTGTTTTTCAAGGATGAGGGTGTGGTGAAACTAGCAGTCATTTATGACTGGTAGCATTGTAAATTGGTACAATTCACTCAGAAAACGATTTGGCAGCTAGCAACGAGAGCTGTAAAAGTGTTCACACCCTGTGGAAATAATCCAAAATGTGGAAATATTTTTTTTCTGAGAGGAAAAAATAAGGATGTTCTCAAGAGCATTATTAATATAGCAGGTCATCCTCCATTCAAACAGAGGGTCTGAGTTTGGCTGTTTATAGGAGGGTAAGCCTGTAATCTTCTGAATGCTTGTTTGCACTAATTGATGTACATAAAGGGAGGGTTTGTTTTTTAGCTGAAGGAAAAGTGACAAAGTGTGAGTGTGTGATTTAGAATAAATGGAGGAGATTTTCCTGGTTGGTGTCTGTTTGGACTCAGGCATTCTGGACTGTCTTTTTTTTTTTATCTCTTCTTAGTGTAACTCATCTCTATGAGATTTAAGTGGAAAAGATTTGTTTGTGGAAGAGTATTGTTTTCTTATTTGCTTTTTTTTCTCTTGTGAAATATCTTATAAAGTCAAGCGTATATAAACAATGCATATTAATTGATCTTTTAAAGATTTTTTTAAATGTGGATGGACCATTTTTTTAAGTCTTTATTGAAATTGTTACAATATTGCTTTTGTTTTGTTTTGGTTTTTCAGCCGCTAGGCATGTGGGATCTTAGCACCCTGACCAGAGATGGGACCTAACCACCTGCTTTAGAAGGTGAAGTTTTAACCATTGGACCACTAGGAAGTTAAAGAATTATAATTCTATGATTAAAAGAATATCTGTGCTTAGCATCCAGCTTAAGAAATAGAAAAAAAACCTGAGCATCCTTCTTCCCCATTCCAATTAACCTCTACTTTGAATTTTATATTAATAAACCCTTTGTTTTTCATGACAGTTTGTGCTTATTGCTTAAGCAATATAGTATTTGGTTTTGTCTGTTTTAATCTGTATTGTATTTTGGTCCTTACTATATGTATTTTCTGCATCTTATTTTTCGCTCTCAATATTGAGTTATTGAGGCCTATCTATGTTAATAGATACAACTATAGTTTATTCATTTGTCCAGATGTATTCAACAATTCCACTGTGTGAATTTACCATATTTGCTGGAGGTGGGGCCACTAAATCTGCATTTTAAACAAGCACCTCAGTAGGAGGAATGCAGGTAGTTTTCGACTCATGCTTTGAGAAATACACTTAGAGGTTGAGGCCAAGCTATCACTTTTTAGTCTCCCAGCTCTCTACCTCTACCTTTTAATTTTATTTAAACTGCCTGCCTCCCACTTTCCAACAATATTTTTCTTCTTCTTCTTCTTCTTTTTTTTTTTTTTTTGGCTGTGCTGGGTCCTCACATGCAGACTCTGTAGTTTCAGTTGCAGGCTTGGTTGCCCTGTGACATGTGGAATCTTAGTTCCCTGACCAAGGATTGAACCTGCATCCCCTGCATTGAAAGGTGAATTCTTTATCACTGGACCAACCAGGGAAGCCCCTCTTCACCTCCATAATTCTTATTCTTTGAATTTCCTCTTTAAACTATAAACTCCTACAAAGCAAAGATGAGATCATTATCATTGTTGTTATCGACATTTACAGAACACACACAACATACCAGGTACTATGCAAAGAGTTTGCTATGTATCATCTCATTAATCCTCATCGACCCCATAAAGGCTTATCCCCACTTTACAGGTAAAGAAATAAGGATCAGAGAGAGTAACTTGCCCAAGTGTAACAGCTTTTTAAATGTGGAACTCTTTCATTGTTTTGTCTTTATACCTCTTGTATCTGGTGTAGGACTTGGTGTATCAGTTCAGTCACTCAGTCATGTCCAACTCTTTGTTACCCCATGGACTGCAGCACGCCAGACTTCCCTGTCCATTACCAACTCCCGGAGCCTACTCAAACTCATGTCCATTGAATCAGTCATGCCATCCAAGCATCTCATCCTCTGTCATCCCCTTCTCCTCCCGCCTTCAATCTTTCCCAGCATCAGGGTCAGCTCTTCTCATCAGGTGGCCACAGTATTGGAGTTTCAGCTTTAACATCAGTCCTTCTGATGAACACCCAGGACTGATTTCCTTTAGGATGGACTGGTTGGATCTCCTTGCAGTCCGAGAGACTCTCAAGAGTGTTCTCCAACACCACAGTTCAAAAGCATCAATTTTTTGGCACTCAGCTTTCTTTATAGTCCAACTCTCACATCCATACATGACCACTGGAAAAACCATAGCCTTGACTAGACGGACCTTTGTTGGTCTAGGTTGGTCATAACTTTCCTGCCAAGGAGCAAGTGTCTTTTCATTTCATGGCTGCAGTCACCATCTGCAGTGATTCTGGACCCAAAAAAAATAAAGTCTGCCACTGTTTCCATTGTTTCCCTATCTATTTGCCATGAAGTGATGGGACCAGATGCCATGATCTTAGTTTTCTGAATGTTGAGCTTTAAGCCAACTTGTTCACTCTCCTCTTTCACTTTCATCAAGAGGCTCTTTAGCTCTTCTTCACTTTCTGCCATAAGGGTGGTATCATCTGCATATCTGAGGTTATTGATACTTGGTGTATAGCACTCAATAAATTTTTGGTATTTTTTTAGTTGAACTGAAGAGAAATATCATTGAGAACAGATGAAAAACCATCTCTTTAGTTTAGAGGCTGGAGTGTGGATGGAAAACAGGAGCTAGGAACAAGATTTGGGATGCCAGATGATTACAGGGGTGAATTCTGGGGAGTGACATTGTGGGAAGGAATAGGAAAAATCGAGGCATTTTCTTTTCTTTTCTTTTTTTTTTTTACTGTGGGCGCTTCTGTACTGTTTGGAGAATTTTACAAAAAGCACATTGTGCTTTTACAATTAAAAAGGTGGGGGGCAGTGTGGAGACAAGTTCCATGACTCAGCACCAGCAAAATACAGGAAAGAGGGGGAAAGAGAAATCTAAGCCAAAGGTATCGTGGAGGTGAGATGCTCAATTAAAAGAGCCTGGACATGATAGCCCTGAGAATATGATACATATTAATGGAAGTTTGACAAAAAGGAGAGGGGGACTTCCCTGGTAGTCCAGTGGTTAAGAATCCACTTTGCAAGGCAGGTAACACAGGTTTGATCCCTGGTTGGGGAATTAAGATCCCATGTGCTGCTGAGCTATTGAGCCCCTGCACCACAACTAGAGAGAATCTGTGTGTCGAATGGAAAGATTCCCATGACCCAGTGAAGATTCCTTGTGCTGCAACTATTTATTTGGCTTCAACACAGCCAAATAAATAAATAAAATAGTTTTAAAAAATATAGTTAGTCTTCACAGACATAGAAAACAAAATTGTTTAAAAAGGTTGGGGAGGGGAGGAATGTGACAGTAGGGTTTAGGAAGAATTCTTTTGAGGTAGAAAGAAGGTTTAATGGTCTTGCCTTTTTGTTCTGTATCTCCCAGTGCCTGCCACAGTGCTTGGTGATTAACAGTCATCTATTGGAGAGCTACTATGGGCCAGACACTAAGCCCTTGATATCATGCATTGAGGCAATGCTTTTCATTTTTCCCTGTGGAATGTGATTTACACATGGCTGCCCAATCAAACTTCCTTAAACAATGATCATGCCTCTCCTCTATTGGAAAACCATCATTGAGGACAGACACTCCATTCCCCCAGAGAATAATATCCACACTCAGTTTGGCAACTAATAGCCTCCCTGGTGTAACTCTCACCCATCTGTCCCTCTTCGTCTCACACCACTGCTTTTCCAGCATGAGTTCCTTGCCTATGAGCATGCCTCCAAGAATTCATCCAATGAATGTTTACTGAGCACCTAGTACATGCCAGGCACTGTTTTAGGTGCCAGGGAAAGAATGGCAAGTAGGAGAGATGGCTCCCACCTACCACTGAAAGTTAGTTGCACAGTTGTGTCCGACTCTTTGTGATTCCACGGACTGCAGCCTGTTCCGCTCCTCCATCCATGGAATTCTCCAGACAAGAGTACTGGAGTGGGTTGCCGTTTCCTTCTCCAGGGGATCTTCCCCACCCTCCTACCATGATGTTTACCAAAACAAGTAAACAGGAAAAGATCAGACAGGTATAAGGGCTTTGATGAAAATAAAATAGGATATGGGACTTCCCTGGTTATTTAACATACTGATTGTATCTGACTTAGAACAGTGCTTGGATAGATACGATAAATGAAGATGATATGCTCATATAGTACCATGAAAGGGCTGTAAAACCATTCCCAGCTAATGGGAATGTAATTTCCTCTCCTGTTTTCAGGCCTGGGTCAAGAAATACTGAGTTGGCCAAAATTTCCCTTCAGGTTTTACTGTAACATCTTATGGAAAAACCTGAACCAACTCTTTGGTCAACCCAATATTAATTGGCAACTTAGCAAGTCCATCCCTAAGGAATCACTCAAGTGTTTTCTGAGCTCTTTAGCACATGGCTTTCTGGAGAACCTAGTCAAACTAGAGGGGTATAAGCAGGAGAAAAACATCAGAGGCCATTAGAAGAAATTTATTCTGAGACTTATGCATTTATAAATGTCCTGTCAGAGCAGAGTCTCTCACTGGAAGGCATTTAAAATCTAAGGCATGGAGGCCCACATTTATATAGTTTTATTAAGAAGAAATCAGAGGGGTTCTAACCAAGCAACTGTTGTTCCTATACAAGCTGTACCTCAGGGAAACCAAATAGTTGATTGAGGGAGTTCTCTTTAAAGAAGTATTTCAAAAAAGTAATAAAAGCTTGTTGCAAAAATGAGGAAAAAAAAAAAGTATTTCAGCTAATAGATGAAGAAGGATGACAGATATAAAAGCATTTGGCAAACCCAAGTGAAATAAGGGCTTATCAATGGTTGCCAACTTCATAAGAAAAGAGACAAAAAGAGGTATCAGGTGCTTCCTGACAGAAGTGCATAAGATCACTATGGAGTGTTATTGCCCATATTGTTGTTGTTGTTTAGTCACTCAGTCATGTTCAGGTCTTTGCGACCCCATGGACTGGAGCCCACCAGACTCCTCTGTTCTCCATTGTCTCCCGGAGTTTGCTCAAATTCACGTCCATTGAGTTGGTGATGATATCCAACCATCTCATCCTCTGCCTCCCCCTTCTCCTTTTGCCTTCAATCTTTCCCAGCATCAGGATCTTTTTATTCCCCAGGCAACAATACTGGAGAGGGTTACCATTTCCTTCTCCAGGGGATCTTAATGACCCAGGGATTGATCTCACATCTCCTGCATTGGCAGGCAGATTGTTTACCACTGAGCTACCAGGGAAGCCCATTCTTGCCTTACCCTTCCCTAAATCTGAATCTGATCAAATTTACAGATCCAACTACCAACATTAGGAAAGCAGATGATGAGGAGCATGTTAAAGGATCCCATAGGTTGAAATTAGCAAAATACAGACCTGTAGACACTTAAAGGACAAGTTTTTTGTTTTTGTTTTTGTTTTTCCCAACAAATGAAATACAAGGAAAGAAGAGAGAAGAGGGATGACTTCTGTAAGGAACATATCAACCAGTTGAATGCAAAGATCTTATCTGGATTTTGATTCAAAACAAACTGAAAAATAAAAACGGGGACTTCCCTGGTGGTCCAGCGGTTAGGACTCTGCCTGAGTTCAATCCCTGGTCAGGGAACTAAGATCCTGAAAACCATTCAGCACGACCAAAAGACATGTAAAGTAAAAATAAAAATAAAAAAACATAAGATAATTAGGGAAATGTGAACACCGACTGCAGTATTTGTATTAGTATTTGGAGTATTACAAAATCTTGTTAATTTTTTGTAGGAACAATAATAGTACTGTGGCTGCCTTTAGTAGAAGAGCCATCTTTTAAAGCTGTGGTTCTCAAACTTGGGCATGCCTAATAGTCACCTGGAGGGCTTATTAAAACACATATTGTGGGACTTTCCTTGTAGTCCAGTGGTTAATACTTTGCCTTCCAATGCAGGCAACACAGGTTTGATCTGTGGTCAGGGAGCAAAGATCCCATGGAGCTTGGGGTGAGAAAACCAAAATTTAAAAAAAAAACAAAAAACAGAAGCAATATTGTAACAAATCCAATAAAGACTTTTTAAAAAATGGTCCACATTAAAAAAAAATCTTTGAAAAAAAATTTTAAATAAAACACATATTGTTAGGTCCCACCCCTAGCTTCCAATTCAGTAAGTCTGGGATGGGGACTTAGAACTTGCATTTCTAACAAGTTCCCAGATGATGATAATGCTGCTGGGTCAGGGATCACATTTTATGAACTTATAGCACTGAATTAACCAGATTTTTTTCCCATTCAATTATCTATTTTTTAATACTTTCAGTTCAGTTTAGTCACTCACTCGTGTCTGATTCTTTGCAACCCCATGGACTGCAGCACACCAGGCTTCCTTGTCCATCACCAACTCCCGAAGCTTGCTCAAACTCATGTTCATCAAGTCAGTGATGCTCTCCAACTTTCATCCTCTGTCGTCCCCTTATCCTCTTGCCTTCAATCTTTCCCAGCATCAGGGTCTTTTCCAATGAGTCAGTTCTTCGTATCAGGTGGTCAAAGTATTGGAGTTTCAGTTTCAGCATCAGTCCTTCCAATGAATGTTCAGGACTGATTTCCTTGAGGATTGACTGGGTTTTTGCAGAGTTCCAAAGAATAGCAAGGAGAGATAAGAAAGCCTTCCTCAATGATCAATACAAAGAAATAGAGGAAAACAATAGAATGGGAAAGACTAGAGATCTCTTCAAGAAAATCAGAGATACCAAGGGAACATTTCATGCAAAGATGGGCACAATAAATGACATAAATTTTTTAATACTTATTTTTATTTATTTGACTGCACCAGCACTTCATTGAGGCATGCAGAATCTTTAGTTGTGGTATTTGAATGCTTAGTTTCGGCAGGTGGGATCTAGTTCCCTGACCAAGGACAGAACCTGGACCCCCTGCATTGGGAGCATGGAGCCTCAGCCACTGGACCACCAGGGAAGTCCCCCTGATCAATTATCTATTAAAGAAAGTGTTTAGGTCATCATCTGAGTTCTATCCCCTGTTTTAGCACTCAGATGGCACTCCATATACTGGAAGAGAACTAGTGTTCCAAGGCTGATCTATTAGTCTGTATTGACATAGGAAAGCTTGAAAGAAAAACCAGTCTCCCACTTTTCTCTCCAGAGTGTTCAATACTCAACTCCCTCCTTACCCACTTACATCTTCCATGAGGATCAAGGACCCCAGCATCGGACCCTGTAAAGTTGTTGGGAACCTAGGCTACCTCCCCACATCATCTCCAATTTCAGAGTGGTTTAATGGACATAATATGGTTCCTTCAGTTGTGTGGTGTCTCAGAGATGCTCTAACAAATCCCAGAGCTGGTCTGTTCCATGTTGTGGAAGAGGAGACCTGCAGACAGATTCTGGTTTTTCTGTGAGTTAATTACATGACCCATAATGAGTCATTTAGGGCTTCCCTGTTGGCTCAGCGGTAAAGAATCTGCCAGCAATGCAAGCAACCTGGGTTGGATCCCTGGGTCAGGAAGATCCCGGAGGAGGAAATGGCAACCCACTCCAGTATTCTTGCCTGGAGAATCACATGGCAAGAGGAGCCTGGTGACCTACAGTCCCATGGGGTCGCAAAGAGTTAGATAGGACCAAAGGGACTTAGCACACACACAATGATAGAATGACTACATTTATCTCACTTCTCTTTTAGTAACCAGGCATCAACCACAAAACTCACATTTCTCTATGAGTCAGTCAAAAACACTGAAGGAATGCTTTTTGTGTTTAGAACACTGTTTGGACCCTCTAGGTTTATCCTTGCCATGAAAAAACAGAAAAAGAGAACAGATTAGGGCCTGACATGAGCTACCAATGCTCAGCTTTTCTCTATTTGGAGCACTTAGAGATAATAGCGGTGGGACCTCCTGGTGGTCCAGTGGCTGAAACTCCGAACTTCTAATGCAAGGTTTGACCCCTGGTCTCCATCCCTGGGTCGGGAAGATCCTCTGGAGAAGGAAATGGCAGTCCACTCCAGTATTCTTGCCTGGGAACTCCCATGGACAGAGGAGCTGGTGGGCTACAGTCCATGGAGTTGCAAAGAGTTGGACATGACTGAGCGACCGAGCATGCACACAGGGAATTAAGGTTCCATGTGCCTTGCAGCGCAGCCAAGAAGAAACAGAAACAAAGACAACAGCGACGGAAATTTGGAAGGGAGGAGAAGCACGAAAGACTATTTCCTACATCAGGTGAGTGTTCTGATGGCACAAAAGGTGTGCTTTCTGCCGGAAGCTCTTGTCGCATTCACTGCAGTGAAAGGGTTTCTCTCCTGTGTGCGTTCTCTGGTGTGTGAGGAAATGGGAACGCTGATTGAAGGTTTTGCCGCACTCGGGGCAGCGATAGGGTCTGTCTTCCAAGTGGATCCGCTGGTGCGTGATGAAGTGAGAGCTCTGGTTGAAGCTCTTGCCGCATTCGCCACATTTATAGGGTCTTTCTCCGGTGTGGATCCGCTGGTGCTTGACCAGGGCAGAGCTGTCGGCAAAACCCTTCCCACAGCCATCGCACTTAAAAGGCCTCTCGCCCGTGTGTGTCCTCTGGTGCGTGACCAGGTGCGAGCTCTGACTGAAACTCTTGTGGCAGTAAGGACAGCTGAAGGGCCTTTCTCCCGAGTGAGTGCTCATGTGGGCCACAAAATGAGAGCTATCTCGGAAGCCCTTCCCGCACTCGGGGCACTTGAAGGGCCGCTCTCCCGTGTGGGTCCGCTGGTGCTTAATCAGATCCGAGCTCTGGCCGAAACTCTCCCCGCAGTCGCGACACCTGTAGGGCTTCACTCCGGTGTGGGTCCTCTGGTGGGTGATGAAATTGGAGCTCCGACTGAAGCTCTTGTGACACTGAAGGCACACGTAGGGCTTCTCCCCCGTGTGGGTTCTCTGGTGCACCGTGAGGTGCGGTTTCCGTGCAAAAGTCTTCCCACACTCGGGGCACTGGTGGGGTCTCTCGCCCGTGTGGGTTCTCTGATGTTTGATGAGGGTCGAGCTGTCGCTGAATTTTTTCTCACACCTGTGGCACTGGTAGGGTTTCTCTCCTGTGTGTGTTCTGCGGTGGGTGATGAGGTCTGAACTCTGTTTGAAGCCTTTCCCACACTCCATGCACTTATAGGGCCTCTCGCCAGTATGGGTTCTTCGGTGCCTTATGAGATAGGAGCTCTGGTTAAAGCTTTTCCCACATTCCACACACACCAGCTTCTTTCCTATATATCCTTCCAGGAGCTTGTTTAATTCCTTCTCCTGTGAAAAGGGCCCCTGCTGACCCTCTCCCAAGAGGGTACCATGCTGCCCTTCTAACTCAAGACCCCTCTCCCAGTTTCCTCCCCAGCTAGGGGGAGGAGAAATATCTTTATTGGCCCCTTCTGAGGATGTTCCACATGGTTCTGCAGTTTCGGAAACGTCCTGATCGAGTTGTACCACCTGATGCTTAAATTCTGTAAAGTTAACAGAAGTAACACAGGATGAAGTTATTACTTTTCAGGAAAGATCATCAGAAAGCAGCAAGAAAGAGTAAAATTAGTATTTTTGCTACAGACCACATTTAATCTGACTACTCTCATTCTGATTCCTGAAGAGTATATCCCTGGTGGCTCAGTGGTAAAGAATCCACCTGTCAATTCAGGAGATTCAGGATCAATCCCTGGGTCGGGAAGATCCCCTGGAGGAGGATATGGCAACCCACTCCAGTTTTCTTGCCTAGAGAATCCCATGGACAGAGGAGCCTAGCAGGCTACAGTCCATGGGGTTGCAAAAGAGCCAGACACAACTTAGCGACTAAACATCAATCAGGAAAGATCAGCAGAAAGCAGTAAGAAGATTAAAATTAGTGTTTTTGCGACAGACCACATTTAGTCTGACTACTCTCATTTTGATTCCTGAAGAGTTTACTGAAGATCACTGAGCTTCCCATTCATGACAGAAGGAATTCCCAAGCCCTTTTTATTTTAAGATGGTCCAATGAACCCTGAGGTGACCTTGATATCAAGAGTAAAGCACATATTGTCAGAACTGGGTAACTTTTTTCAATGATGTTAGAGTCTAGACAAAAGTGAAAGGTTTAATTTAAATGAAGGCTTTATTTGGTCAATGACTGATGGTCCAGGAAGTCAAAGTTAAACTTCTAATAGCAAGAACAAAGTTGAGAGCAGGGTTTCCCTGCTGGCTCAGTGGTGAAGAATTCGCCTGCCAATGCAGGGGATGCAGGTTCAATCCCTGGTCAGGGATATCCCACATTCTGCAGGACAACTAAGCCTGTGAACCACAACTACTGAGCCCACGAGCTCTAAAGTCTGCACATTGTAACAAGAGAAGCCACTGCAATGAGAAGCCCATGCACCGCAAGTAGAGAGTAACCCCTGCTCGCCACAACTAGAGAAAGCCCGCATGAAGCAATGATGACCCAGCACAGCCAAAAATAAATAAAATTTTTTTAAAAGTCTAGGGCAGCATTCCAAATTCCTTAACTAAACAGGGGCTGAAATGCTAGATTTCTACCCTCCAGGCAACACATCTCACCTGTGTGACTTTCCCTCAGGATCTTCCTTGCCTCAAAATTTTGCAGTGGAAGGACCCATGCCTCTTCTTTCTGCTCCAGCTGGGAGATTACACTTGGTTTCGAAATCCTATAAGGAAGGTGAACACAGGATGTTAATTTGAGCCATCACATAAGGCTTGAGAAAATGCAAGCCCCTCTTCTTCCCCAGGTAAAGGAGACCACCCCAGGAAATGCTAATGTATTTTCGGTGGTCCAGTGGTTACAAATCCACCTGCTAATACAGGGGACACAGATTAGATCCCTGGTCTGTTTCGGGAACATTCCACATGCTGCAGGACAACTAAGCCAGTGAACCAGAATTACGGAGCCCTGCAGTGAGAAGCCCCTGTAATGAGGAGACTGTGCACTGCAACTAGAGGAAGCCTGTGTGCACCAACAAAGACCCAGTGCAGCCAAAAATAAATACATAAAAATGAAAAGGGCAGCCATGATGACGTGATAAAACAGGGTGATCTCCCAAGAGGCTGAGAAAAAGCTCTTTGCTTCCCATTTAAAAAAAAAAAAAATCAGACTTGGGTGATAGGAACTCTAGAATAAGCACAATAACTCATCCCTCAAGGCACAAGGCTAAACTCCTGCGGAGAGATAAGTTTATCAAAACAAAGCCGCCATGACCTCACCCTTAGAAAGAATCAAGGAAGTTAACTATAATGTTTGGTTTTTAAATTTTCCCAGAAGGGCAGCAGTCAATATAACCATGAGAAAAAGACAAACACTTGTAGTGGGAAAAAAAAAAAAGGACAAAGGACATGAATGGGCAATTCACAAAAGAAAATAAAGCAGCCTATAAATATGTGAAAAACTTTTAACTCATCATTAGCCAAAGAAATTCAGATTAAAACAATGACACACAGGGAATATAGTATAAAGGTAAAGAGTGCAAACTCAGGAGTCTTATTGTCTGAATTTGAATCCTAACTATGTCTCTGACTAGATGTGTGACCTCAGGAACGTTACTTAAACTCCCTGTGTCTCTGCGTCTTCATCTATAAATTAGGGATAATGATAAAACCCACCTCAGGGCTTCCCTGGTGCCTCAGTGGTAAAGAATCTGACTGCCAATGCAGGAGACATGGGTTTGAACCCCCGGTCTGGGAGGATCCCCAAGCCATGGAACTACTATGTCCCTAAAGTCACTAATACAGGGAACACAGGTTCAATTCCTGGTTTGGGGGAAGATCTCACATGCCGAGGGGCAACTAAGCCTGTGCACCACAACTACTGCGCCTATACTCTCGAGCCTGGGAGTACTCTAGAGTCCATGTGCCGTAATTGCTGAAGCCCAAGCACCCAAGAGCTCGTGCTCTGCAGCAAGAGAAGCCACTGCAATGAGAAGCCCTTGCACTGCAACTAGAAAAAAGTCTGTGCGGCAACAAAGACCCAGCACAGCCAAAAATAAATAAATACACTTCATTTAATTAAAAAGACCTACCTTACAGACTTGTCATGAGGATGAAATGATTAAGTCCTCAATAAATGTTAGCTATCACTATTATTTTACCTACACTCTTAGATTATGATACCCCCTGTGATAGATAGAATATGAAGAAATAGACACTTCATATAATGCTAACAGGAATAAATAAATTGATTCCGTCTTTTTGGAAGGCATTTGGCAAAAATACCAAATATCTTAGAAATGTATCTATTCTCAAACCCAGAAATTTCTAGAGAGTCTAAAGAAATGAACAAAAGTAAACAAACAAAAAAAGGACATTGTGCAAAAATATATATATTAGCTAACTGTTAACTAATTATTTCAATAAACAAGACTTTTAAAAAGGCAGTTAGTTAAGAGAGCATCATCACAATACTAGTGAAAATTTAAAATGACCCAAATAGCTCCCAACAAAGAAATAATTTCATTTGATTGAGCCATCTGAAATTGCCAGTTTATAGGTTAAAAGTAGCCCAAAAATGTATGGTTCAATTTTATGTAATTACTGTATTCCATATAATAAAATACTAAGTAGTTACTTTAATGTACAGATATTTATTATTGTCAAAATATATTCACAGTACATTGTGTAAGAAAGTAAGATATACCACTGAATATTCAGTATGATCCCAATTATTTTTATTTCCTTTTTTTTTTAATTGTATATATGCTTAGATCATAACTCTTCAGTAGTGGAATAGATGACTTTTGTTTTCATTTTGCTTATCTTTCCCTTTAGTGAATATATATTACTTGTGTAATAGATATGAAGTAAAGCAGAAAGAAGGAGAGACATCCCAGAAAGAAGGTGATCCAGTGATTAAGGATCCGTGCTTCCACCACAAGGGACATGAGTTCAATTCCTGGTCAGGGATTTAAGATCCTGTGTGCCCCATGGTACAGCCAAAAAAAAAAAAAAAAAGGCAGAGTTGCCATGGTATTTTAGAAAGAGCTCTGGAGGGGTCGGTTTGTTTGTTTAAGTGATGGAAAAAAAATCTCTGGGGAGAGCACCTTCCCTTTTCCACAAAGACCTGGGCTGGGCTCACTTTTGCTACTTAACTTTAAGTCTCAGGGTCCTCAGCTGGAAAAGGGGAATGAAAATACATATATCAAAGGGCTATGGTAAGATATCAATCAGACAGAAAAATATCAAAGAAATCTGAAAACCACTAAGTGCCATAAAAATAGAAGTCATTCTTTTTCTGCCAGGGAGGTGTCAATTACTCTCACACAGAGCTGGAGCTCTAAGAGACCAACATCCCCAGAGACTTCTCAGATCTGGGCCCTCTCAAAGTGTTTAAGATAAAGGGACTTCCCTGGTGGTCCTGTGGTTAGGACTCCAAAATCCATTGCATGGGGGCATGGGTTCAATCCCTGGTCAGGGAACTAAAATCCCACAAGCCACTCAGTACAACCAAAAATTTTAAAAATTATATTAATAAAGCTAAGATGAAGGAAAATTGCATCCTTACCCTTTGGGAGCCCATTCTTGTATCTGTGCTGGGCGGCATCCCTGAAGAGGACTCTCTAAGCAGTGTCCAGGTAACCCACTTGTCCCTGAAGTCCCCAGCCACATCACTGAGGGTCATCAGTTCCTAAAGCAAGAGATCTCAGTATACATCAAGAGTTCTCTAGACATTCTCACCATTATCTCAAAACCGAAAGACAGCCACCACCATACCCAAACAAAATCCCCTCAACCAGAACAGCTCTGAGGTAAATGCTGAAAAAAGTCCGTAAAGTCAAAGCTATGGTTTTTCCATTAGTCATGTATGGATATGAGAGTTGGACCATAAAGGAGCTGAGTGCTGAAGAATTGATTATTTCAAATTATGGTGCTGGAGAAGACTTGAGAGTCCTTTGGACAGCAAGGAGATCAGACCAGTCAATCCTAAAGGAAATCAACCCTGAATATTCACTGCAAGGACTGATGTTGAAGCTAAAGCTCTAATATTTTGACCACCTGATGCAAAGAGATGACTCACTGGAAAAGAGTCTGATGCTGGGAAAGATTGAAGGCAGGAGGAGAAGGGGCCAGCAGAGCATGAGATGGTTAGATAGCATCAACAACTCAATGGACATGAATCTGAGCAAATTCAGGGAGATACTGGAGGTCAGGGAAGCCTGGCATGCTGCAGTCCATGGGGTTGCAAAGAGTTGGACACGACTTAGAGACTGAACAACAACAATAACAAATGCTGTCAACAACAGAAGGGATGCTCTTCTTTTCTCTTTTTACATAATCATTCCTTTGGCCAAATTTCTCATCACAAAGTGAGGACTGGGCCTCCAAACACATCTGTAGAACCCTCACTCTTTTGAAGACATGAATGTTTTGAGGAAGAAATTGTCCACAATGGACAAGAAAAACAGAAGGGAGTGTGTGGGTATAACTCGATTTCTGGAAAGCACTGGATTCTCTCCAACAACATTTTCCTCAGTTAGGTAAGAGATTTCTGACTTAATTAGACTCAGATTAGTTATGAGAAAGGCTGACTTTTCTTGTCTTGTAGATTTAGTGTCAACTTCAAGGGCTAACTGTGCAGAAGCCCAAAGGGAACTGTTCTAGGTATCATTCTATCTCAAGGTTTAATGCCGTCAGAAGTGGGACTCAAAAGACATGGATTGAAAAGACCAACATGGATAAACTGTAAAATTAAGTGAAATTTAATGGGGATAAGCATAAAACAAAATATTTGGGGGCTGAAAACAATCATTAAAACATTAATAAAATCAACATCAGTATCATGAAGAGATTATTTGGGGGGAGATGGTCAGGTTACTGGATGAATCATTAAGTTATTCAGTAATCAATATGCTGTAAGGCAGTAGGAGTCACAAAAAATATATAAGATAATGTTGGGTTTTTTTTTTGTTTTTCCACTTAAAGAGTTTCCAATAGAAACAAATACAAGTCAGCAAGCTGAATCTGCTACAAAGAATTCTGCATTTCAGTGCAGAATGGACTAGACTGGGGTGAGGAAGTTTGACTCTTTATCATCTTTTGTCTTACCTGTCGAAGCACCTGGTACTACTAGAATACACAAACACTTTTCCTGGGAACACTGATGCATTTACAGACATTGCTATTGGCCACTTAGAATGTACTGGGAATACATATCATCTCTCTGGTTTAAAACCTTAAAAAATATATATATATTGTCATTAGGATGTGAACACTATAATGAGTCTGAGCAAACATTTTATTTCTACATCCATTACAAACCCACAGCAGGGCCCCCCTGCAGGAGACAGCGGGATGGAGAACTCTTAGGGTTAGACAAACGCTGTTTCCCACCCAGTCTGTTGCCCCCTGTACAGGTGACCTCAGGTGACCTCAAAGGCCCTAGAGGCTGTGGTGCTGTGACTAAGTGCCATTGTGAGAAGCACTAGTTGGTTCCCTGGTTTTATTAATAGGAACATGACCGCACCGCTAGGACCGAGACCCATTCTCCTCCCTCGCGGTGCTGCAGGCCCTAATCTGGGTGCAGCGATCAGAGGGTCGCAAAGCTAAACTGAAACCAGAAGACCATCACCGAGGAGCAAAAAAAAAAAGGGAGAGAGAGAGAAAGATTAAGAGGATGAGCCATCCCGACGCCGGCAGAGAAAAGTGTAGCCACCTCTCCCCACTCCTCAGCAAGACCCGTGGGCTCTGAAAAGCGAGCGCAGGGACCAGGCAGGGACAACCTCGGGGCGCTGGGCGAGCCCTATCCACGCCCCTCAGCAGCTCCAAGGCTGCAGCCGCAGTCTCCTTCCCCGGATCACTCACCGCCCCCGGGCCCAGCCCCGGACGGAACACCGAGCGAGGGTCCTCCACCACCGAGCCGCAGCCGGCCCGCTACGCCGTGGCGGTCCTGCCCAGAACCCGACCGGGATTCGTGACAGGACTGTGGGGACACAGGTGGGACTCCCGGCAAGGCAGCCAGCAGCCGGAAAATACCGCCCGCGTCCTCTTGCCATTGGCCTCTCAGCCTTTAGGCCGAGAAGTCTTCCCCGCCCATAGGCTGAGGTAGCTTTCAATCACCGCGGAGCCTTTTGGGAAATGTAGTTCTGAGCGAGACCGCAAAGTATTGGGAGTCCCGGGCCGGGTTCCCAGCGGTGACAAGTATACTAAACCCACTTCACGAACTACCTCGTCGCTAGGACCGCCTCTTCGGAGCTGAGAAGGGGATCCAAGGACTGTAATCAGAGAGGGATCTGAAGATGCGAACCTCCGGGCCTCACCTGACTGGCGCAAGAGCAGCCCGGTACCAAATACGGCATCTCCAGCGCTCTGCCACCTAGCCTTCCAGACAGAGAAGCAGCTCGGCGCTACGACCTTGGGGTACAGACTCCTCTGCCGGGTCCCCGCCCTAACCCGGGGCGGCCAGAGCCTGAATGGTGTGTCCCGACGCCAAGTTCAGGGCAGACTCAGACTGGACGTAACAGACCCCAATCAGGAGCCGTTAGGTGAAAACCAGACTCTGCTTCCCTCTATTAGCAGCACAATTCTAAGGCGAATCTCCTTTCCATTATTGCCAGAGGAAGCCTGCGAGAGCGTCAAGTATTCTAGGAAAGGTGGTATCGGGTTCCAAACTGTGAAGACGCCTGGATCTTACCTGAGAGCCAGTGTTCCCTTGGGGGCCAGTGTAGAGGGGGTGTGGGGGCGGCGGGGACTACATAAAAAATAATGAAAGCCTTTCTTTACAATGAAAAGGTATGACTATCTACTCTGTTGATTCACTGCAATTTAAAAAAAAAAAAAAAAGAAAGTACATCAGCAGAAAACTGAAAACAGAATTACCATATGATTCAACAATCCACTCCTGGGATTATACCTAGATAAAACTGTAATTCAAAAAGCTTCATGCACCCCTATGTTCATAGCAGCACTCTTCACAATAGCCAAAACATGGGAACAGCCTAAGTGTCCACAGACAGATGAATGGATAAAGATGTGTTATGTATACACCATGGAATACTACTCAGTCATTAAAAAGAACAAAAGAATGCCATTTGCAGCAACATGGATGGATCTAGGGATTATCATGCTAAGTGAAGTCGGAAAGACAAATACCATACAATGTCACTTAAATGTGGAATCTGAAATATAACACAAATGAACCTATCGCTGAAGCAGTAATAGATTCACAGACACAGAGAACAGACTTGTGGTTGCTAAGGAGTGGGGGGAGAGGGATGAACTTGGGAGTCCAAACAAGGGAGAGTTTGGGGTTGTCAGATGCAAACTACTAACATTACATTTAGAATGAATATACAACAAGGTCCTACTGTGTAGTGCAAGGAACTGTATTCACTATCCTGTGATAAACCATTATGGAAAAGAATATTTAGGTATATTAGATATAACAAATATATATAGGAATATGTTAAAGTTTTAGTCACCCAGTTATGGCAGAAAGTGAAGAGGAACTAAAGAGCCTCTTGATGAAAGTGAAAGAAGAGAGTGGAAAAGTTGGCTTAAAGCTCAACATTCAGAAAACTAAGATCCTGGCATCTGGTCCCATCACTTCATGGCAAATAGATGGGGAAACAGTGGAAACAGTGTCAGACTTTATTTTTCTGGGCTCCAAAATCACTGTGGATAGTGATTGCAGCCATGAAATTAAAAGACGCTTACTCCTTGGAAGGAAAGTTATGACCAACCTAGACAGCATATTAAAAAGCAGGGACATTACTTTGCCAACAAAGGTCCGTCTAGTCAAGGCTATGGTTTTTCCAGTAGTCATGTATGGATGTGAGAGTTGGACTAGAAAGAAAGCTGAGTGCAGAAGAATTGATGGTTTTGAACTGTGGTGTTGGAGAAGACTCTTGAGAGTCCCTTGGACTGTAAGGAGATCCAACCAGTCCAGCTTAAAGGAGATCAGTCCTGGGTGTTCATTGGAGGGACTGATGTTGAAGCTGAAACTCCAATACTTTGGCCACCTGATGCGGAGAGCTGACTCATTTGAAAAGACCCTGATCCTGGCAAAGATTGAGGGCAGGAGGAGAAGGGGAAGACAGAGGATGAGATGGCTGGATGGCATCACTGACACAATGGACATGGGTTGGGTGGACTCTGGGAGTTGGTGATGGATAGGGAGGCCTGGCGTGCTATGGTTCATGGGGTCACAAAGAGTTGGACACGACTGAGCAACTGAACTGAACTGAACATGTCTAACTCTTTGTGACCCCATGGACCGTAGCCTGCCAGGCTCCTCTGGATATGGCATTCTCCAGACAAGACACTGGAGTGGGTTGCCATTCTATTCTTCAGGGGATTTTCCAAACCTAGGGATCAAGCCCCAGTCTCCTGCATGGCAGGCAGATTCTTCACTGTCTTAGGCACCAGGGAAGCCCATTTAGAAATATATATAGGTATAAAGAATGTGTATAGGTATATAACTGACTCACTGCTGGAAAGCAGAGATTGGCACAACATTGTAAATCAACTATACTTCAGTTTTAAAAATAGTAATGATAAAAAGATAAATAAAGCAATAGATAGGGAAAAAAAGGAAAAGTACATTTTGTGATGGACTGCAAAAAGCTGAGAATTACCAGCCAATGAGCTAACCGCAGAAGACACCTTTGATGTTAATTCAACCATTCTCCAGCAAACATGCATGATGCATCTTCTAACAGATATTCACTGGGAGTGTTCTATGCTCAAGAACACTGTGGTTACCCACAGAAATCACACATGGCCCTTGCTCTCATGAAGCTCATGGCCTGATAGGGGAGATAAACCAAGACGCTAAAATACGAAGCTAATATTCTGTCTTTTCTTCTTTGTTTCATTTAACCAGAGGGATTCAGTTAGTATCTGCAACATAATTGTAGTCATCTGCAAGGTAATCACAATAGCAGTTTAGAGCTTTCTGTTCACTATAAACCAATGGCTGGGTTTACTTTTCAGCAACAGCAGGGGACATCCAGGAAACCAAGAGTTTTCCAGGAGTCATGGGGCTGAAGCACTGTTCAGGCCCTAGAGAATTAAAGGCACCTCTCGACCTCTCAGGGGTCTTTCTGGTATTCTGCCATTGATGGGGTGGGGGGAGATTCCGTAGCTCTCCAATCAGTAGGGAGTGTGAAGGGAAGATGAGGGAAGACTCACAGAACCTGGCTGATGCTTATCCCTGCCTCTTCTTTCTCTCTCTGACTTGTCTCTCTTGTCCAAGTCTTTTTTAAAAACTAATTTATTTACTTATTATTTTTGGCTGCACTGGATCTTTGTTGCTCCATGCAGGCTCTCTCTAGTTGCAGTGAGCAAAGTCTACTCTCTAACTGCAGTGAGTGGGCTTCTCATTGCAGTGACTTCTCTTACTGTGGAGCAGGGGCCTTAGGGTGCTCGGACCTCAGTAATTGCAGCTCCCAGGCTCTAGAGCACAGGCTCAGCAGCTGTGGCACACAGGCTTAGTTGCTCCAAGTTACATGGGATCTCCCTAGATCAGAGATCGAACCCGTGTCTCCTGCATTGACAGGCGGATTCTTTACCCCTGAGCCACCAGGGAAGCCCTGTGCTGAAGTCTTTTAGTCACCAGCATCAGATACGTGGGGGAAAAGTGAAGACAGGGTTGGGAGAGCAGAGAAACTTGGTGTCCACAGGAGCAGTCAGTAGAGGAAACGAGACCAGGTACCTCAGGTGGCTGAGAGGAGGGGAAAGAAACTGTCAAAGTATCTCGTGGAGGAAGATTTTCGGCAGGTGCTATAACTGAAATTTTTAAGAGAGGGAGTATATTTGTTATCTATGGCTGCATAACAAACTACCCCCAAACTTAGTAGTTTAAAACAGCATTTATTAATATTTATTTATTTGGCAGGATCAGGTCTTGATTGGCTCAGGCTTAGATGCCTGGTGACATGTGGGATCTTAGTTCCCCAACCAGGGACGGAACCCACATCCCCTGCATTGGAAAGCCGATTCTTTTTTTTTTTTTTCAAAGGATGTTTTTTCTTTTTCTTTTATTTATTTATTTATTCATTTTTTTCAGTGGGTTTTGTCATACATTGACATGAATCAGCAATAGATTTACACGTATTCCCCATCCCGATCCCCCCTCCCACCTCCCTCTCCACCCGATTCCTCTGGGTCTTCCCAGTGCACCAGGCCCGAGCTCTTGTCTCATGCATCCCACCTGGGCTGGTGATCTGTTTCACCATAGATAATATACATGCTGTTCTTTTGAAACATCCCACCCTCACCTTCTCCCACAGAGTTCAAAAGTCTGTTCTGTACTTCTGTGTCTCTTTTTCTGTTTTGCATATAGGGTTGTCATTACCATCTTTCTAAATTCCATATATATGTGTTAGTATGCTGTAATGTTCTTTATCTTTCTGGCTTACTTCACTCTGTATAATGGGCTCCAGTTTCATCCATCTCATTAGAACTGGTTCAAATGAATTCTTTTTAATGGCTGAGTAATATTCCATGGTGTATATGTACCACAGCTTCCTTATCCATTCATCTGCTGATGGGCATCTAGGTTGCTTCCATGTCCTGGCTATTATAAACAGTGCTGCGATGAACATTGGGGTGCATGTGTCTCTTTCAGATCTGGTGGAAAGCCAATTCTTAAACACTGAGCCACCAGGGAAGTCCCCCAAACAACAAACATTTAGTATCTTACAGTTCCTGTGAGACGGGAATCTAGAAGACCTTAGCTGAGTGTCACTGACGGAGGGTCTCTCACGAGGCGGCTGTCTAGATGTTGGCTGGAGCTGCCGTTATCTGAAGGTTTGACTGGGGCTGAACCTGCTTCTGAGATCACTCATAGAGCTGTTTCCTCAGACAGGCCTGTCTTCATCACATGGCAGCTGGTTTCCGCAGAGTGAGTGATCTAAGAGAGGAAGGAAGAGGAGCTAACCTGGTCTTGGAAGCGACATACCACCCCTGGTACAGTGTGGAAGAGGACTACACAGCACGTGAACCCCAGGAGACGAGAGTCATTGAGGGACTTCCCTGGTGGGCCAGTGGTTAAGAGTCCATGCTCCCAATGCAGGGAGCTGGGCTTCAATCCCTGGTCCTGGAACTAGATCTCGCATGCTACAGTTAAGACCCAGCACAGCCAAAGGTGGGGGCGGGTAGGAATCACTGTGGCTTTCACAAGTCTAAAACAGATGTTAGGACATTTTCCTTGTGACTAATCTCAAACTCCTGTGACACCCCTTTTGGAAACTTATAGTAGAGATCTATACGTATGGGGAAATTAGGGGTGGGGTGTGGTCACAATGTTCACACTATGAGCGAGATGTGCAAATTTTTTTTAAAGTATCTCTGTGATGGCTCAGATGGTAAAGAATCCACCTGCAATACAGGAGACCCAGGTTCGATCCCTGGGTCAGGAAGATCCTCTGGAGAAGGGAATGGCAACCCACTCCAGTATTCTTGCTCTGAGAATTCCATAGACAGATGAGCCTGGCAGGCTACAGTCTATGGAATCACAAAGTGTTGGATATGACTGAGTGATTAACACTTTCACTACTTCCACATAATTGAACTTAGATTTCTCAGAAGACTTTCTTTACAGGAAACTTCAGCTTACCAGCTAACAGTCTCTTCTGGGTTTAAAAAAAGCCAGTTTGGGGTAAATCTTAGTCGATTTGAAATTCAAACTCCCTCTGAAACTGTCTCCTCCAAAGTTCTTCCCTCCACTTCTTCTTCCAAAGATGTTATTTCTGTGCAAGGGGAAAGGACCCTGGTTCTCCGGCTGACCTTCTCCCCTGGCTCCTGCTCACTCCCGTGAGGTACAGCTCCCCTCACCACATGTCTGCTTTGGCCTCTGTACTGGTCCCACCCCCGCCTGACCCATGACTTCAAGCCTGAAGTTCTGTTTTCTCTGCTGCCTTCTTCGGCTGCTGCCGGGAGTCTTGGGTATGGTGGTGATCCTTTGGGATGCTTCCTAGCTCCAACTTTAGCTACCTCAGTTGCCTCACTGGGAGCTCATAGGGACTTCTGAAACCCTTCATGCTTCATAGCATTAAAGAAGCCTTGGGTGCTACCTCTAACCCTCTTTCTGCTCAATTCACCTGTGGCTGCCATTTCCATCTATTGTAACTGCCTCGTGGATGCTCTATGAGTCAGTTTCCTTTAATAGTTCAAAAAATAAGTAGGCTGTACTTTCCAAGTTTCAGCTTCCCTTTCAACCTCTCTGGGGTTCTTATTATCATTTCCCACCCCCCTCACTCATGATAAATTCCCTGGCCTACTTTTAGTGGCTGCCTGGAAGTCCTTTTATAAGGAACTGCACTTGGCCATGGGTAGGAGGAACCTGACCACTGTGGTTTAGCCACATCAGGGGTTATTTTTCTCATGTATCAAGAAGTACAGGACTGGTGCAGGAAGTCTGGGATGACATCAAGGATCCAGGCATGGACTTCCCTGGCGGTTCAGTGGTTGGGACTCCACACTTCCAATGTAGGGGGCACAGTTTGAGGAACTGAGATCCCATGTGCTGCACAGTGAGGCCAAACACTTTTAAAAAACAGGATCCTGGCATCTTCTGTCTTCCTGCTCTGCCAAACTTAGTGTGTGGCTCTTATCCTCATGGTCACTTCCAGACATCATGTTTACATTCCAGAATATAATAAAATACTATTCTGTCATTAAATGCTATTATCATGGAATTTTTTTATGAGTGGCAACACAGTTATTGAAATATAATCCCGTTTATATGTAGTATTTGTCATTTGTCTACCAGCACTCTATCCTTCCATGGGCAATGGCACCTGATCTTTCTTTCTTTCTTTTTAAAAAATTTACTTATTTGGCTGCACTGGGTCTTAGTTACAGCATGTGGGACCCTTTTAGTCGTGACATGTGGGATCTAGTTCCCAAATCAGGGATCAGACCTGCACCCCATGAATTAGGAGCTCAGAGTCTTAGTCACTGGACCACAAGGAAGTGAAAGTCACTCAGTTGTGCCCAACTCTTGGCAACCCCATGGACTGTAGCCTGCCAGGCTCCTCTGTCCATGGGATTCTCCAGGCAAGGATACTGGAGTGGGTAGCCTATCACTTCTCCAGGAGATCTTCCCTACCCAGGGATAGAAACGGTGTCTCCTGCATTGCAGGTGGATTCTTTACCGGCTGAGTCCCAATCTTTCTTTAGAAAACGGCACCTAGTGGTTCAGATGGGAACTGCCACGTTATTAGGCCACCTCTGTCTCTGGGTTTGGATTAGAGGTGGAACTTGACCAGCCTTGAGGCAGTCACAGCACTGGGTCACTTTTCACATGATGATTTGTCAGGGAACATGCGAGTTACCCAAGCTGAGCCTATGAGGGACCTTCCCTGGGACTTTTTAAGCTAAAACCAAAAGGGAAAGACCTTTCCCTCTTTGGAATTGAAAATGAGAAGATGTGAATTTGCAGGGCAGTGGTGTCTCTCACAAGCCCAACTGCAGTCTGAGAGAATGAGGTAAACCCGGAGAGAGGAAAGCCAAGAGCAGGAGCCCTGAGGCAGTCCTGAGAATATTTGAGTCTTTGGTTACTGAGGCCAGAAATAACCCTGAAGGTTTCTTTTATGAGTCAGTAAACAATAGTCCTTTCTTGACTAAGCTAGATTGAATGGTAAAGTTCAGGCACAGGAATTTTTTTTTTTTTGTCTTCTCTGATGGTTTTTATTCTTATTTTAAAATTTTAATTGGAGGATAACTGTTTTACAATGTTGTGTTGGTTCTGCTGTGTAACAACAGGAATCAGTTATGAGTATATGTACAACCCCTCCATCGTGAGCCTCCCTCCCACCCACCCCTGACTCTTTTTTTAATCATTATTTTAAAGAAATTTTGCTTTGGCCACACCACATGTGGAACCCTCACTCCCTGCACAGGAAATAGAGAGTCTTAACCACTGGACAACCAGGGAAGGCCCCTAGGCATTCAAAATTTTAAAATTCCCCACTAATGCCCCATTTCTATTTAAAAAAATATCCAAGCATGTGTAGACACACAAACACACATGTATATGCACATAAACATTTGCTCATCTGCATCTTAAATATTCCTCAATGAATACAATAATTTTTTAATGCCATGTTTTACAATGAGCCATTTAAGCTAAGTGAAAAAGATTCAGATAACTCACATAAAAGGGAATAAAATTAGAAACAAAATGAGCAACTTTCATCCTTTTTAATAATAAAAAATAGTAAAAAAAAAAAAAGTTAAACCCTTTTAAGCCGAATCATTTCCAGGATAATTAACCAATTCAGCTCCTTGGTAGAAATTCAAAAGAAAACATCTAATGCCTAGGTCTACATGATAAAAAGAATCAGGCAGGGATTATCACCAACTGGTATATAGTAATGGGGTAGTTCTCTTAAGAACCCCCTCTTTACTGAAGATGGAGTTCAGCATGTCCTCATTTGAAGGGAAGCCCAAGGTTTCTAGAGGGCCTCCCCACCACACCCCCTGCCAAGATCTGGAAACCAACTTCATTTCCTGTCTCTGGTAACCCGACAGCCCTTATAAAAAGACTTTTCTGTGCACTGTGAACCTGAGAAGGGCTTTGTGACCCTCAGAGGCTAACTTCTACAAGACAGAAACTCTCTATTTAAAAATGTGTGTTGAAATCACATATTCCATCACCATGGGGAGTTTCTTATTTTCTCTAACAAAGGACTTTTATTTATTTTTATGAGTATGTGAGTAATATGAAAAACTATTTGAAACACTAGAAATGTAGCTCAATGAGAAGAGAGAAATCTTATCACCCATTAAAAACCATTGTTGATATCTTACTACCTATCAGTGTGTGTGTGTGCGTGAGTGTGTGTGTGTATGTGTGTGATAGGAAATTTTGGCTGGGCAGAAGTTAGAGTTTGGATATCTCAGGGGGGAATAGGAGGCTCCTTCCTTTCTTTCCTTACTGCATTTTCTGTTAAGTGTGTGGGCATCAGGTGTATTTTCTTTTTTTATTCAAATAAGAGAGGAGATTTTTGACTCAGAGTTGCCTGGGGCGGAGGAGAAGCGAGGAAGACAATTTAAGGAATGGTGTGGTATCTGCTTTATTTTTTCTTCCATTACAGTAGGCCAAGAAAAGGGCAGAACTGTTTCACAGAGGCTGACCTTGATCTTGGCCACTGGCAGTTCTCTTCAGGGCACAGGTGAAGCAATGCAACCCAGACCTGGAGCAAGGATGTGTGTGTGTGTGTGTGTGTGTGTGTGTGTGTGTGTGTACCTGCTCAGTCACTCAGTCATGTCCGGCTCCTTGGGACCCCACGGACTGCAGCTCGCCGTCCATGGGGGCTCTTCAGGCAAGAGTACTGAAGTGGGTTGCCATGCCCTCCTTCAGGGGATCTTCCTGATGCAGGGATCAAACCCTCTCCCGTGTGTCTCTGGCATTGGCAGGTGGACTCTTTATCACTGTGCAGATCCTCTCTTAGTCCATGGGCGATGGTGATGCTGCCTGATGGAGCAGCCCTCTGAATCAAGGCCGTTTCAGACAGGCCGGGGTGAGGAGGAGGATGTGGGATCCGCAAAACAAGAGAAATAGTGCCATATCTGAGGATTATGGAAAAAAGGGAAGAATTTCCTGGGTGAGGGTGGGGAAGGACTCTGAGGTCTTGTAGTCTAGGAGACGGGATTTAGAGCAATGCTCTCAAACTTGAACATACATACGAATCATCTGGGGAGAAAGCTTTTTTAAATTTTACTTTTAAACACCTCTTATTATTTTGATTGTTTTTCCTTCAAGGACATTGACGACAACACTCTATTTATAGGGGAATTTTTACTTTACGTTCACTTACATGGATGATCCAAAATAAATCCCAAAGATTTTTAAGCTGTACTACTTGGGGAACAATAAATATCAGATGACATTTCTTTCTAATACAATGATTTAAGCAGCATTTTCTTTTCCTATCCTGTGGGAACAAAAGGAAGCAATACATGATTTTTTTAAAGGTTGCAGGTGATGTGGCTTTACTTCTAAAACTTTTTGGAGATAAAAATTTATATAATGTAACATTCCAAAAATTTAAGTGTACAACCCAGTGGGGTTTAGTATATTCACAATGTTGGGCAACCATCACCTCTACCTAATTCGAAAATATTTCCATCATCCCCAAAAAAACCCCTTACTCATTAGCAGGGAATTCCAATGCCTCCCTTCTTCCATTCCCCATGCAAACTCTAATCTACTTTCTGTCTTATGGATTTGCCTATCCAGGACATTTCATATGAAGGGAATCATACAATATGTGGCCTTTTTTGCCTGGCTTCTTTCACTTAACATAATATTTTCAAGGCTTATCCATGTTGTAACATATATCAAAATTTCATTCCTTTCTATGGCTGAATGATAATCCGTGGTATGGTTGTACCAGGGCTTCCCTGATGGCTCAGATGGTAAACAATCTGCCTGCAATGTGGGAGGCCCAGGTTTGATCCTTGGGTTGGGAAGATCCCCTGGAGAAGGGAATAGCAACCCACTGCAGTATTCTTGCCTGGAGAAATCCATGGGCAGAGAAGCCTGGCAGGCTACAGTTCATGGGGTCACAAAGAGTTGGACAAGACTGAGTGACTAACACACACACACACACACACACACACACCCACAGATACACCATGTTTTGTTTATCCACTCAGCAGGTGATGTGGAAGCTTACATTTTCTTTTTTTAAATATTTATTTATTTGGCTGCGTCAAGTCTTATTTGTAGCATGTGGTATCTAGTTCCCTGGCCAGGGATCGAACCCAGGCCCCCTGCATTGGAAGCGTGGAGTCTTAGCCACTGGCCCACCAGGGAAGTCCAGTCCTGGAGCTTGTATTTTAAATACATATCCGAATTCAGTAGGGCCTGAGGTTCTGCATTTCTGGCAGACTCCCAAGTGTTGTCCCATATTGCTGGTTCAAGGACTTCACTTTGAGTAGTGAGGATTTAGAAATCAAGACTACACTTTAGAGCATCACAATTTGGGATATTAATATAAACATGCACCTGAAACATACTGGTTAAACACTCTCATACACACTAAAAAACAAAAGAGTTGAATCATGCTGTTACAATTGTTTCAGCAAAGCTGATCAGGATTTTTCTTTTCTTTTTTGATGAGGTATTTATTAATCTTTAGCATGGAGTTCTGCCTTCTTTAAAGTTATTACTCACCATGAACACATGAAAGAACTGTTGTT
This sequence comes from Cervus canadensis, assembly GCF_019320065.1. Lineage (NCBI taxonomy): Eukaryota > Metazoa > Chordata > Mammalia > Artiodactyla > Cervidae > Cervus > Cervus canadensis. The sequence goes on along the minus strand of NC_057402.1, from coordinate 45,726,654 downwards.
TCACACCTTGCACTTGACCTTAGCAAACATTTGCAGTTACTGATACCTATAAGCAATGGATGGTCATATTAACCATGCGTGAGTGCATGCTAACTGGCTTCAGCTGTGTCCAACTCTTTGCGACCCCACCAGGTTCCTCTGTCCATGGGATTCTCCAGGAAAGAATACTGGAGTGGGTTGCCATGTCCTACTCCAGGAAATCTTCCCCATCCAGGGATTGAACCTGCATCTCCTGTGGCTTCTGCATTGACAGGCAGGTTCTTTACCAGCTGAGCCATTGGTGAAGCCCCATATTAACCCCATAATTAAGGGAAGTTTCTTATCAACAGTGGAGATTTGACCTCCCTGATTTATGAATTCGCTAATCCCTTTTCCTTGTTACAGGTATTTCCCATAGGAGATGGGAGCACCTCTTCTGTGAGAACATTTCTGAGCCCAGGGCACCGAGGGACATGTTGATACACGTCAGCCTAAAGAAATAAACATATTTCATCTAACCTGCCACTTATGTACCTCTGAGAAAGGGAATAAAACTGCCAGTTACACTCTGATATGTTGTCACCTCGAAGATGCATCCTGATTTCAGTGATACTGAAAGGTAAGATGTGTGCCTTCCAGAGTGAGTGAAACATGGTGGTGCTCTCGTCTGTACCAGACTCGGACTCTGTGCCATTACAAGCCCTGCACTTGCTTGCATTAGAAGCACAGAGTATTAACCACTGGACCACCAGGGAAGTCCCATTCTAGAGCTATTTTGAGTGGATTTCCATTCCTTGAAAACAAACATTCCCTAAATAAGTAAAACAATGGTAACTGAAAAAGCAAGTCAGAGGGAACTCCCTGGTGATCCAGTGACTATTAAGACAGTGCAGGGGGTGCAGGTTTGATCCCTGGTTTGGGAACTAAGATCTCACATGCCACACAGCATGGTCCAAAAAAAAGCAAGTTAGAAATATAATCTTTGCAATCCAAGGCAGAGAACACTGATAATGTCCAATCTCAGTGGCCACAGATTAATATCCTTGGCCTTTAATTCATAGGGCTCTTTTCTTCCTTTTAAAGTAGATAATACATTACTACACTTCCATGGCCAAGATCTCAAACAGTTTGTGAAAACTGAATACCTACTCCATGCCTTCAACAACGCTGCTTTTTTCTCTACTCCAAGGTAACCATTGTGACTGGTTTAGTGAATGTGAGACTTTTTCGCTATTTATATGTGTACTTTTCTCATATATAGTACCACACACTGGGAAACATAGTCTTGTAGGCCAAATATAGCCTATAATGGGTTTTGTTTGACTCACACAGAATTTTTTTTGATTTGAAATAGAGGTCTTCCCTGGTGGTCCAGTGACTAAGATTCTGCACTTCCAATGCAGGGGGCCTGGATTTGATACCTGGTCAGGGCAACCCACTCCAGTACTCTTGCCTGGAAAATCCCATGGACGGGAGGAGCCTGGTAGGCTGCAGTCCATGGGGTTGCTACGAGTCGGACATGACTGAGAGACTTCACTTTCCCTTTTTACTTTCATGCATTGGAGAAGGAAATGGCAACTCACTCCAGTGTTCTTGCCTGCAGAATCCCAGGGACAGGGGAGCCTGGTGGGCTGCCGTCTATGGGGTCGCACAGAGTTGGACACAACTGAAGCAACTTAGCAGCAGCAGCAGCAGCAGGGGAACTAGATCCCACATGCTGCAAGTAAAACCCAGTGCAGTGTGTATGCCCAGAAGTGGGCACTGGGAAGATCCAGAGGAATCGGGTGGAGAGGGAGGTGGGAGGGGGGATCGGGATGGGGAATACGTGTAAATCTATGGCTGATTCATATCAATGTATGACAAAACCCACTGGAAAAAATAAATAAATAAATAAATAAAGGAGAAATGGGGAAAAAAAAAAAAAAAACCCAGTGCAGCCAGATAAATAAATAATATAAATATTAAAAATAAAAGAAAACTGGAAATAGTCGTCAACATTTTAAATTGGGATAGTTCATGAAAATCTTAAAAACCTGGAGATAAGTCATCACTGGGTGCCTACTTCTGCCTGAAAACAATTGACTGTTGCTGAGCAATGGGCTGCCCCCTGCAGCTGGGGTGAGCGCTCCTCTTCCTAGCCCCCCGTCTTCCCAGATGTCTTCCCTTAGTTCACCCCACCATTTATGTTACCTGCATGGCCCAGATAAGCATTCACTTTTTTTTGTTTTTAACCTTTATACATATTGTTCTGTAACTCTCTTTTATTTTTATTTTTATGTAACTCTCTTTTTTCACTTAAAAACATCCCAGGGGCATCCTGCATTGCAAATACATACTGATATATCTTATTCTTTTTTTTTAAATTATGTATTTATTTTTGGCTGAGCTGGGTCTTCTTGCTGTGCTCGGGCTTTTCTCTAGCTGCACTCTTTTGTTGCGGTGTGTGGGCTTCTCATTGTGGTGGCTTCTCTTGTTGTGGTTCCCAGGCTCAAGAGTACGGGCTCAGCAGTTGTGAAACATGGGCTTAGCTGCTCCATGGCACGTGGCATCTTCCTGGACCAGGGATCGAACCCCTATCCCCTGCATTGGTAGGTGGATTCTAATTCACTGAGCTACCAGGGAAGTCTGATCTTACTGTTTTTACTAGGTACAATCCATTCTCATTGTCCATGGATTCCGTACTTGAAAATTTACCTATTCTCAAAAATTATTTGTAATTCCAACGTCAATGATCATTGCACTTCTAGGGTCATTTGCAGACATGTGCAGAACTGCAAAAAATTTGAATCATTTGACGAGAGTGTTCCAGCTGAGGTTGAACAAGGCCATGTTCTGCCTCCAGCTTCAGCTGTCATATTGCAAACGAATATCCTTTGTGTGTTTCATTTAATGCCACTTTTTTTGTTGTTGTATTTTGTGGTTTTTGTTGTTGATTTCCCTTCACCAGATCCCCAGGGTGGGAAGCCTGACATCGGGCTCAGAACCTTCACGACAGTGGGAGAACTTCTTTGGTATTATTGTTCCCCAGTTTTGTGGGTCACCCACCTGGCAGGTATGGGGTTTGATTTGATTGTGATTGCACCCCTCCTACCGTCTCATTGGGGCTTCTTCTTTGTCTTTGGACGTGGGGTATCTTTTTTTGGTGGGTTCCAGCGTCCTCCTGTCAGTGGTTGTTGAGCAGCTAGTTGTGATTTTGGTGCTCTTGCAGGAAGAGATGAGTGCATGTCCTTCTACTCTGCCATTTTGAGACAGTCTCCTGATTTCACTTTTTAAATGGCTCCCAAATGTAGTGTTGACGTGCTGTGTACTGTTTCTGGGATCCAGAAGGCTGGAATGTGTCTTATGGAGAAAATATGTGTGTTAGGTAAGCTTCCTTCAGGCATGAGTCACAGTGTTCTTGGTTGTGAGTTCCATGCTAATGAATCAACAATACCTTACACCTAGAACAAGGAAGAGAAACTTAGCTGACCTGTATATGAGGCTGCTCCAAAAAGTGCTAAAGTAACATTTATAGTGTGTGATAAAGTTATAGAAAAGATGGACTAAATGTATAGATTCATGAGATGACAAGCAGTAAAATAGCACAGTGACAGCACTGTTGTGAGGTTTGAAAGATAAAGAAATTTATAGTCACATTGACTCAGGAAAATGTTAAATCTTTTCAGCAAGTGCTGGCTGGCTCAAATATTTCAAAAGTCAGTAAGGGCATGAAAAATATTAAATTTTCAGGCAAGGCTGGCTGTGCAGATCAAGAGGCTATGGTAAAAATTTTTTTTAAACCTGCTAAGTGTTATACAGAAAAAGGGTTATATGGAAGAGTAAGTTTACAATGCTGATGAAATAAACTTGTTTTATAAGGATGTTGGCAAATGAACCCACACAACACAAATGGCCTCCAAAGTCTTGCCTTTAAATCATTGAAAGACCATGTGTTCAATTATTTGTTAGAAATATATATTAAATAAGGTGACTTTAAATAGAAACACACACAAAACAAGGTTATATGTTGATGCATACACACATGCTAAGTCCCTTCAATCATGTCTGACTCTTCGTGACCCTGTGGACCATAACCCACCAGGCTTCTTTGTCCATAGGATTCTCCAGGCAAAAATACTGGATGGGTTTCCATGCCCTCCTCCAGGGAATCTTTCTGACCCAGGGAATTGAACCTGCGTCTCTTACGTCTCCTGCATTGGCAGATAGGTTCTTTACCATTAGTGCCGCCTCGAAGGCCATATATAATTGATGGGTTGATGAAAATGTGGTTAGATGCCCCAAGGAACCTAACCTATTTCTGGTAAGAACAATGGTCCTGTATTTGCTAATTCAGCTTTTCAGTGGCTTTATAGAACATGATGATGTTGTTAAGAAACAAAATTCAAGTGAGTAAATTTAAAAATCAAACTGGCTTTATTCAACAATGAATGAATCAAGTGGCATTCCATCTAGACACCAGAAAGGAGCTCCAGAGAGCTGCAGGAAGAGCAAGGTTGTTATAGACAAAAGGGGCAGTGACCAGGAAAAAAGTGGATGACCTCTAGGGGATCCGAGGTGTCTACTAGGCAGGTTACCACACTACTGTTGACCAGGAATTTCCAAGAATTCATCAAATTCTTAAGACTGACTGGTTAAGGGCTTCCTTGGTGGCTCAGATAGCAAATGATCTGCCTGCAATGCAGGAGACACAGGTTCACTCCCTGGTCCAGGAAGACCCCCACATGCCTCGGAGCAGCTGAGCCCACGTGCTGCAACCACTGAGTCCGGAGTGCCCTAGAGTCCATGGTCCACAGCAAGAGAAGCCGGAGCACCACAACCAGAGAGTAGCCCTTCATAACACAACGAGAGAGTAGCCCCTGCTTGCCACAACCTAGAGGAAAGCCCGTGCAGCAACAAAGACCAAGCGCAGACAAATAAATAAATAAAATATTTAAAAAAAAAAAGACTGACTGGTTAAGGTGACACACCTGCAGGAGATTGAAATTGCAATTAGGTTGGGTACTAAGTTTTGGCTTGGTGACATGGGCTTAGAAAAAGTAACTTCATTTTGAGTCTATGCTCTTTTTTTATTTAATCATTAATTATTAGTATTACATATCTGAGGATTCAGAATTTTTAAAAACTTTTTATTTCATTTTGGAGTATAGCCAATTGACAATGTTGTGATAGTTTCAGGTGCATAGCAGAGTGGCTTAGTCATGCATCTATGTGGATCCATTCTCCCCTAAAGACTATAAAGAAAGCTGAGCGCTGAAGAGTTGATGCTTTTGAACTGTGGTATTGCAGAAGACTCTTGAGAGTCCCTTGGATGGCAAGGAGATCCAACCAGTCCATCCTAAAGGAAATCAGTCCTGAATATTCATTGGAAGGACTAATGCTGAAGCTGAAACTCCAATACTCTGGCCACCTGATGTGAAGAGCTGACTCATTGGAAAAGACCCTGATGCTGGGAAAGATTGAAGGCAGGAGGAGAAGGGGACGACATGGCATGACTGACTCAATGGACATGAGTTTGAGTAGGCTCTGGGAGTTGGTGATGGACAGAGAAGCCTGGGTGACATGGTCTTGCATGAGTCTTTTTTTTTTAATTGGAGGCTAATTACTTTATAATATTGTAGTGGTGTTTGCCATACATTCACATGAATCAGCCATGGGTATACATGTGTTCCCCATCCTGCACCCCCCCACCTCCCTCCCCATCCCATCCCTCAGGATCATCCCAGTGCACCAGCCCTGAGCACCCTGTCTCATGTATCGAACCTGGACTGGCGATCTGTTTCACATATGAAAACATACATGTTTCAATGCCATTCTTTCAAATCATCGTACCCTGGCCTTCTCCCAGAGTCTAAAAGACTGTTCTTTACATCTGTGTCTCTTTTGCTGTCTCACATATAGGGTCATCATTACCATCTTTCTAAATTCCATATATATTGCATGGGTCTTCAGGAAGCTCTAGGTTGAGCACTGTCAATGGCTTCCTGATGTCACCCAAAGCCTAGGTTCTTTCTGTTTTTATGCTCTGCCCTCTAAGGCTGCCTCCTACTCTTGCCATGTCATGGCTGCAACAGTTGCAGACACCACATCAGCCAGGAAAAATCCATGGAAACAACGGGACCATCTCTTCAGAGTATGGAAACTGTTCCCAGGAGCCCTCATGCAGATTATCTTTCTCATCTCACAGGTCAGAACTGTGTCACTGTTCACCATTTAAACCAGTCACTGGGAAGGAAAACAGGATCAGAAAGATTGGCTTAAAGTGAAATGAAGTGAAAGTCGTTCAATTGTGTCTGACTCTTTTCAACTCCATGCACTATAGCCTGCCAGACTCCTCTGTCCATGGAATTCTCCAGGCAAGAATACTGGAGTGGGTAGCCATTCTCTTCTCCAGGGGATCTTCTCAACTCAGGGATCAAACCTGGATCTCCTGCATTGCAGGCAGATTCTTTACTGTCTGAGCCACCAGGGAAGCTCCCAAAAGAAAGTGAAAGTGTTAGTCACTCAGTCTGACTCTGTGACCCCATGGACTGTAGACCGCCATATTTCTCTGTTCATGGGATTCTCTAGCCAAGAATACTGGATGATTGGCTTAGAGTCTTGGAACAGGCCTTCCAATCCTGACCCAGGGGCCTTACACTTACAGTCTTCTGCCTGGAATGCTCTTCCCTGAGGTATCAGCAAGGCATATAGTCACTTGTCTTCTCCCAGTCTTTCTCTATTTCTCATCTTATCAGCAAGCCTTTTTGTGACCATCTTGTTCACAATTATACCTCCAGCACTCTCCATGTGTTTTCTCTGCTTTAGTTTATTCTTACCTACCATGTGCCAATACAGAAGATGCAAGAGACCTGGGCTCAATCTCTGAGTACAGAAGATCCCCTGGAGAAGGGAATGGCAACCCACTCCAGTATTATTGCCTGCGGAATCCCATAGACAGAGGAGCCTGGTGGGCTACAGTCCATGGCATTGCAAAGAGTTGGATATGACTGAGCAAATAAACACACACACACATCATGTGCTTTACTTATTGTTTAAAATTTTTTATAATTTTTAAAAATTCATTGTTCATCTCTTTCAACCAGAATGTTAGCTCAATGAGGGTAGGGATTTTGTGATTTTATCCATTGCTCAGTCATTGGCACATCCTTCAGTGTTGCTGTTCAGTCCCTCAGTCATATCCAACTCGTTGCAACCCCATGGACTGCAGCATACCAGGCTTACCTGTCCTTCACCATCTCCTGGAGTCTTCCCAAGTTCAAGTCCATTGAGTCTGGCACATATAAATAAAAATAAATATTTGCTGAATGAGAGCAGTCTATCTGAATGAATTCCACCTGAATCCATCTCTCAATTAATGCTAAATTCAGGGGAGGGCAAGAGGGGAGTTGTTTAATGACCACCCCCAAACTCCTGCAATAGTGACATACCAGAAGAACAACCACAGGACCTCCCCAGTTTCACCCGCCAATCTCTGCCCTGCCGAGCACTGCCATGTAGATTCGGGTTGCAGCTGTTCCATGGATGGCGGCACGACACAGCTCCTGATGCTGACCATGCTGCCCCAACATCCCTCCCAAACTGGTCTTGGGTAGGACTTCCCAGGTAGTACAATGGTTAAGAATCCACTTGCCCATGCAGGGGACACAGGTTCGATCCCTGGTCTGGGAAGATTCCACATGCCTTGGAACAATTAAGCCTGTGCGCCACAACCACGGAGCCCAGTGCTACAACTACTGAAGCCCACACACCCTAGAGCCCATGCTCCACCACAGTGAGAAGCCCATGCACCGTAACTGGAGAATAGCTGGCCCCTGCTCACCACAACTAGGAAAGTCTGCACAGCAATGAAGCCCCAGAGCAATCAAAAATAAATAAATTAAATTAAAAACAAGAACCTTTAAAAAGAAACTGATCTCAGGCGGCCTGAGCATGCAGCAGCATGATGATTCAGGTTTCCAGCCAGAGACTGAAGTCAGGCCGAGGCAGCTAGAGTACTGAATCCTAGCCACTAGACCATCAGGGAGCAGTGGTCAGTGACAAGGCCCTGTCCGGCCTGCTGTGTAGCAGTGAATTTCCACCTCGAGACTGAAATGAGTGAAACAAGTCGAGTGTTTACTAAAAGGAAAAAGAGTAGGTGTGTATAGGCACATAAATGGACTCAGAGAGTCATGCCCTCGTGGTAGTTTGAATCACTTATATGGAGCAATTCTTCTGGGTTTCCTTTGGCCAATCGTCTTGCTTTGCCTGGTTCTGAGTCTGTATTTGGTACATCGCAGTATCCCCGCTGTGTGCACCTGCATCTCTTAGCCAAGATGGATTCTAGCAAAGAGAGACAAGTACTATGGGGTGGTGCCCCCCTCTTTTGACCTTCAAGGAGCCTTTCTGCACACGTGTAGTCGGGAAGATACCCTTAAGAATGAGGAATACGTGGTCTTTTATCTTGTATCTGGGCAGGACTCAGCTCCTCTCTCGCTCCTACTATTTTGGGGCATCTGTCCGCAGAGGAGAAATTCCAGCTACTCAACCTGGGGCTCATCTCTCTCCTGCCTCAAAAGGACCACACCGCATGGGTGCCAAGCTTAGCTGGGAGCCTCTGCTCCTGGCCATGCTGCAAGCTTCGCTGATGGATGGCTTTGGGACCTGGCTCCCCAGCTCCTCTCATCCCTGGGTCTGGCCCTTGCCCTCAGTGGCTACAGAAGCAACACTGATCACATGTCCATCACCTGTGCTTATGGTCCCTTCGCCTACTCTGCTCCAGCGCCTTCCACCCCCATCTGATCAACCTCCGAAGGCCTGGCCATGTCGCAACCTGCTTCCACTTCAGGACCTCAGCCCCTCTCTCCTTATTCCATCTCTCCTTGCCCCTTATGGTAACCAGATCTGCCCTTTCTCCTCACCACTGCCTCTTTCGCTTCCTTGCTTATTGTTCCCTTTCAGCCTCCTACTCAGTCTAGACCCTGTGGTAGGCTTTTTAATCATGTTCTTGCTGGTGCCCTGGAATTCCTGTTTTTCGACTTTCTCATCCACCCACATCCGGGGGTTCCTGTCATGTACTTGCACAGCTCCAGGTCTGGCAGAAGTGGCCGCCACACTGCCTAGCTAGAGGGGCTTGTCCTCCCACCCCATTTCCATCTGTCACTCTTTTTCCTCCTGGAGTCCTGGGTTCTGCCATGTGACTGGCCTGCAGAGCGGGAAGGAGATGGGGAGACAAGGGAGGAACATAAACATCAGGGCCTCAGTGTTCTGGGCTGCCCGCCTGGGTGGGTGGGTGAGGGGGTGTCTTCTGTCTTCTTCCTCCTTGAGGCCTGTACAATTCCCTTCTGTGTGTATTAAGTCATTTTAGTCATGTCAATCTTTGTGACCCTATGGACTGTAGCCCACCAGGCTCCTCTCTCCATGGGATTCTCCAGGCAAAAATACTGGGGTGAGTTGTTATGCCCTCCTCCACGGTATCGTCTCAACCCAGGGATCGAATCCACGTCTCATGTCTCCTGCATTGGCAAGCAGGTTCTTTACTTTCCCTTAAATTTGTATAAAAACTTTCATGTCATTAGGGAAATTGCTTAATTTCACAAATGTTTTGAGTCAACTTATTACTAGACATGCTTGCCCTCCAGGAACTCCTTAGAAGTTCATTGGAGTTTTAAGACCTCAATAAGACGCTGGAGTGAAAAACAAAAAAAAATACAGAAAGACTACAATGTGTGGACTCCACCCTATTTTATTGAAAATTTAGAAATGTACACAAATATATTTCTTTATGCTTTCTGGGCATCCCTGGAGGCTCAGATGGTAAAGAATCTGCCTGCAATGCAGGAGACCGGAATTCAATCCCTGGGTCAGAAAGATCCCCTGAAGAAGGGAATGGCTACCCATTCCAGTATTCTTGCCTGGAGAATTCCTCGTGAATATATTTCTTAATGTTTTCTAAGCACAAGAAGGAATTCTAGCTTTCCTTGTTGATTCATAGTTAAAGAACTGTTAGGTCTTGTCCTAGCCTTTTTAAATAAACTCAGCTGGACCTTGAAAATAAACTGGTTCCAGAATGAATCCAGACTGTAACTTATTAACTCATGCTTTGAATATGAGTGATGGTTAAAGATAATTTTTATTGGAATATAATTGCTTTTCTCTGCTGCACAACAAAGTGAATCAGCTATATGCACATGTATCTCTCACCCCCACCACCCCAGCCCTCTGGGTCATCACAGAGCACCAGGCTGAGCTCCCTGAGCTATACAGCTCTCCACCAGCTCTCTGTTTTACACACGGTAGTGTATATGTCTCAATAAAGATAATTTTTGAAGAGGACATAATCATGACTCTCACACAGATTAAAAATGAACACATGTCAAGGATTTTAATTTAGCTCATTAATTAACCAGGGAACCAGTAAGATGTTACAACTAATTCACAAGAGAATTCAAAGAACACACACGAACACACAGGTAGAAAGGGAATGCTAAAATTAATTTATAAATAGATGCAAATGTATATCTATCCACAGGGCAATCAACAGTTGCTTTCTACCAAACATGACTAATTTGAATTTCTATGAACAAGAATAATTTGTATTAACAAAGGTTTTCTACAACTTACAGAACTGTAAAATAGATCAAAGGCAATAAAAAGCAGAGATAATATGGAAGACTGCCTTAGATAAGGCAGCCAGTAATTTTTTTTTTTTTTTTTTTTTGTTCATTTCAGACTTTCACTTTTTCCTAACAGTGACCATGGGAGGAGAAGACCAAAAAATCTAAGTAAATAAAAATTTAAAATGTGTACATCACGGCATATATATTTGTTGAAACCCTTTGATATGTGTACTTAAGATCTGTGCATTTCATCATGTATATAAATTTTATCTCAGTTAAAAATATTTTTAATCTTAGAAAGTTCTAAACTCACAAAACTTGTGACCATTAAAAACATGATTAATAAAATTAAAAGCTGATTAATACGCTGAGACTCAAGGAGAGGGAGCTGCAAGGATTGAGAACTAAAAATGAAGCCCTAGGAGCTGGTAAAAGACTCCTTCTGCTGAGGGAGTGGAAATCACCTAACAGGCCTGAGTCTGAAGGACTGGCCCGCAGGGTCACCTTGGTGGGAATGCGCAGGAGCATCAAACAGTGACACCTTGTGGTAGTGATGAGAAACTGCAGGAACAGCCGCTGTCCAGGGTTTGGAGGTCTGGGCTTCTCTCCCACCCGTGTCAGTGTCCACAGGACTTCTTTGTGGGTTGTGTAAACCCCAGGGCTCTGGGCAGTCCAGGAGAAGGGCGAGCTTCAACTAGGAGGTAATTGGCTAATTTAGTGGTTAGAGGCTTGTGTTCAGTCGCTAAATCGTGTCTGACTTTGTGACCCCATCGACTGCAGCGTGCCAGCTTTCCTGTCCTTCACCATCTCCCAGAGTTTGCTCAGATTCATGTCCATTGAGTCAGTGATGCCATCCAGCCATCTCATCCTCTGTCGTCCCCTTCTCATCCTGCCTTCAATCTTTCCCAGCATCAGGGGCTTTTCCAATGAGTCGGCTCTTCGCATCAAGTGGCCAAAATATTAGAGTTTTGAGGCTAGAGTTAGTTTTAGCTTCATTTGCTTTGGAAAATGTTTAAAGACATCCAGATTGTCCACATTCATATGCATAGAAAAAAAGAATGAAAGGAAATCCACTAAAATGGTAACAGTTTATATTTGGGTTGAGATTATACACATTTTTTATTATCTTTTTAAAGGTTTCTGTATGTTCCAAAATTTCAACAATAAGTATATATCAGTTCGCTGTTTTGTTCTGACAGAAATATTTGTTTTTCTCATAAATGGTGTACATGGCATACTACTGTGATTTTTAAATTTTTAGTTATTTTTATTTTTGAAGACAATTTTTTAGAACAGTTTTTCGTCTGGCTTGTTCTTGTCTTTTCTTTTTTGCAGTGTTGTGCAGCTTGTGGGGTCATCGTTTCCCAACCAGAGATTGAACCCAAGACCTCGGAAGTGAAAGCCCAGAGTCCTAACCACTGGACTGCCAGGGAATTCCTTTGAAGAGCTTTAAGTTCATAGTAAAATTAAAAGGAAGGTGCAATGGATGGACCTAGAAATTGTCATACAGAGTGAAGTCAGACAGACAGTTAGAAACAAGTGCCATATAGTATGGCTCACACGTGGAATCTAGAAAAATGGTTCAGATGAATTCATTTGCGAAGCAGAAAGAGAGTCACAGGTGTGGACACAAACCTTACAGTTACCAAGGGGGGTGGGATGAAGCGGGAGATGGGATTGGCATGTATCCACTGCTGTGTATAAAACAAATAACTAACGAGAACCTGCCGTACAGCCCTGGGAAGTCTCCTCGGTGCTCTCTGGTGACCTAAATCGTAAGGAAATCCAAAAAAGACCGGATATATGTATATGCATAACTGATTCACCTCGTTGTACTGCAGAAACTAATAGTGTCGTAAAGCAAATATGTTTAGTTTCATAAGAAACTACCCAACTATCTTCCAGAGTAACTGTACTATTTTGCTCCACATCCTCATCAACACTCTTTTATTTTTTAAATCTTTTGGCCATGTGGCCTGTGGGATCTTAGTTCCCTGCCCAGGGATTGAACCTGTACCCTGCGCATTAGCGGCGGAGTCTTAACCACTGGACCACCAGAGAAGTCCCAGTACGTCTATTTTAATACAAAAAGTTTTAAGAGGAAAATACACAAAATTCCTCAACATTATTATTATTGAAAAAACAAATAAATGCACACACATGGTAAAGTGTCATATATTTTAGGAATCTATGAAATTAAAAGTAAAAAAGTCTCCCTCCTGTTTTCTAGTACCTCTTGATAGACTTTAGCACCGTTCACACTTCCTTGTGTATGCAACAAGCAAAATGTTTTAGGTATCTCTCAGCATATATAGTAAATGTTTCTTTACATTTTTTTTTTTTTTTTTTCACAAAATGTATCATACTATGTGCACAGCCTCTTACCCCACCTGGAGATCTTTCTGCATTAGCATATAGAGATCAACCTCATTTTTAAAAAGGCAACAGCATTCCAAGGAAAGATACTCCAAACACTATTTATCTAGGCCTCTGTCTGTGTGTGCCCTGCTAAGTCACTTCAGTCATATCTGACTCTTTGCAACCCCATGGACTGTAGCCCATCAGGCTCCTCTATCTATGGACTTCTCCAGGCAAGAATACTGGAGTGGGTTACCATGCCTTCCTCCAGGGGAGGCCTCTATCTATAAACATTTAAATTATTTCATTCTTTTGCTATAAATACTTCAGTAATAAACATTCTTACACCTATCTTGACGTATTTTTACTATTATATTTATATGATGTACTCCTAGCAATAGAATTGCTGGCTCTCCTTCTAAAAATGACTGCACCAATTTGTACTACCATCAACAGTAGGAGGGTGAATTATCTTCCTCATTGTCAACATACTGTGTATTATCACACTTCAAATTTTTTTGCTGAGACTTCCCTGGAGAGCCAGTGGTTAAGACTGTGTTTCCAATGCAGGGGACACAAGTCTGATCTCTGGTTGGATGACTAGGATGCTGCAAGATATGGCAAAAAAAAACCAAACAAGTTCTTATCACAAGAAAAAAAAATTGTTTAAATTGCCAAAGGTTGAAAGCAGGAGGAGAAAGGGATGATGCAGAGAATGAGATGGTTGGATGACATCACTGACTCAATGGACATGAGTTTGAGCAAGCTCCGGGAGATGGTGAAGGACAGGGTAACCAGGTCTGCTGCAGTCCATGGGGTCAAAAAGAGTCGGACACAACTGAGCAACTGAACAACAACAAATAATAGGAGAAAAAATGGCATCTATCTTTTTTATTTGCATTTTTTAAATTATTATAAAATTTTATAGTTACAATCTATAATTTTATAATAATTATATTTATTACAAATGTTTTTAAAGTGGGGTTGAGTGCTCACTCCCCACCCCACTGCCCCTGTCTCTCTCCGTGAGCTGCTTATTCTTATCCTTATCTTTTATCTGTTTTCCTATTGAGTTCTTGGTCCTTTTCATACGCATCTGCATAAATTCATAGTACATCAGAAATTAACCCTTGGTTTGTTACAAATACCTCCCCCATTTTGTCATTTCTTTCTGAATTCATTTATGGACTATTATGGTTTGCAGGTGTTTTTGTGTTTTCAAATTTATATTTCTTCCTGATTTCTGAGTGCCTTAGTTTTAAAATTTACAAAAATTCAAGTTGCTTGCGTATGTGTGTGTGTATGTGTAAAGCATATCAAACACAATAGTAAAAGCCCATTATCAGAAAGTTTATGGCACCAAACCATTCCTTTCGGAAGTCTCTACCTCCCAGGCCATGTGACTCAGTAAATAACATAGTCAGTGGCTTCAGTAATTTTGTAAAGGAGTATCTCAGGGGTAAGGACTCCGCTGGTGGCTCAGATGGTAAAGAACCTGCCTGAAACGCAGGGGAAATGGGTTCAATCCCTGGGTGGGGAAGATTCCCTGGAGAAGGGAACTGCTACCCACTCCAGTATTCTTGCCAGGAGAATTCCCAAGGACAGAGGAGCCTGGCGGGCTACAGTCTGTGGGGTTGTAAAAGAGTCGGACACTACTTATAACTATGACCAACAACAAATCTTAGGGTCAGCCAGGCTCTGACAAGCCAGTCAGGCTCTGACATTTCTTTCGCCTGCCAAGTGTCTTGGAAACTTTTACTAAATATCTCCAAAAAAATTTTTTTTTCTTTTTTCAATGGTCAACTATTCTGGTGATAATTTTCTTCTTATGAACTAAGCAGGCTAGGGATACACTAGTGTGTGTAGTGTGTGGGGTGTCTGGTGTGTTTCCCTGTGCATGAAAGTGTATGTATTTAATTTTTTTCCTTTTTTTCATCCTATTTTGGTAACTACTCTTTACCTGTAAAAGCTTGGGACACACTGAGGATTCCAGAGCCAGATCTCCTCTAAAACACCCCTCAAGCCACCTCCAGCACCACCCGTGCCTCTGTGTCTGGGCAAGCATCACCCACACCCAGGCTGCCTCCCGAGTCATTCAGTCCAGCCCAGAGCACCCTTGTGTCTTCCCAGAAATGTCCTTGAATAGAGCAGTTCAGCACAGGGCATGGGAACTGGCCAGAGGCTGTAAATCCATTTTTCTCTTTGGCACAAAGGGGCTAGAGAAGCCCAGGCAGGCACAGGACAGCTGAAAAAGAGAAAAGCCAACATTCCCGGAGGGGCAACTCAAGGTCCAAAGCAAAGAGCCTCCTTCTGCCACACTAAATGCAAACCATTCATTAAAAAAAAAAAAAAAAAAAAAAAAAAAAACAGGGAAAGATACTGGTCTTGGAGGATAAAAAAAAATTTCACTCTAAAAAAATTTTTTTTAATCCTGCTCTAGCTCTTTTTACATGAGTATGTGTTAAGTGATACTTAATTTCACAATTTTTCAGTGACACTTCCTTGAACTGAATTTCACCCTCTGTCTATAAAATAAATGTTACCCTGATTCCATTTGCTAGTTTCTCTTCCTGTCTGGGCGTTCCTACAATGATCCCCTCTTTCGGCCTTTCCTTCTCTTTAGGCCAGTCTTGCAGCATCCTACAACACTGTCCCTTTAAATTATCTTTTCCTGGGACTTCCTTGGTGATCCAGGAGTTAGGACTTCACTTTCCAATGCAGGGAGTATGGGTTCGATCCCTGGTCAGGGACCTTATATCCCTCATGCTTTGAGGCCAAAAAATTTTAAAACAGAAGCAATACTGTAACAAATTCAATAAAGATTCTAAAAATGGTTCACATCAAAAAATGTTTAAATTATCTTTTCCCAGTCACACTTGGCAGGATTCTGTGGCATAACTAGCAGAAAGGTGACATACCTTTTGCATAATCTGAGCAGTCTCCCTTCGTACTCTGTCATCAAGGAAGTAGGTTGGAGTAAGCAATGCTGGGAGTCTCGAGTAGGAGGAGTTACTTCCTGGACCCTCAAGGCCCACAGGCCCCTCTGCCTCAATGCCTAGACCTCACCTGCTCAGGTGTCATTGGCTCTGATTGTCACTAGGTGTTATAGAAAGCAGGATCTGCCCATCCCCATCTCTATCACCTCCATCTACTTGAGATGAGCTGGGTGCTCTCCAAAGGCTTTAGGCTGAGCATTGCTTGGGGTGAGTTTCCTTCTTGCTCAACATCTAAAGACAAGTAGTGACATGTGTAGTTTCTGCCTGTCCTAGAGGCCTTCAATCTCCAGATTGGATAATTCACCTTTGTGGGGTGTATTAGTAAGGAAATCTAGAGCCAATCACCTCTCCCCTGGTAGATATCTGGAGTGGTCATATGATTTATTTATTTATTATTATTACTTTTTAGTTTGGCTGTGCCAGGTCTTAGTTGTGGCATTCAGGATCTTTAGTTGTGGCATGTGAACTCTTAGTTGCAGCTTGTGAGATATCTAGTTCCCTAACCAGGGTTTGAACCTGGGCCCCCTGCACTAGGAGAGCAGACTTTTAGCCACTGGACCACGAGGGAAGTCCCAGCCATGTGATTCAGACTCAAACAACCAAGTACTCTTTTCCTGGTCTTGGAACCTTGAGTGGAAGACAGGCAAACAGATATGGCTAGAGCATCACCAGAGCTCACGGGATGGGCAGCCTGGGTTGTTTTTGCTAAGAGATTGTTGCTGTGGTTTGGGGGACTTGACTCCCTTTTCTTGGTTTCCTGACTATTTTCAAGCCTGATACTTCAGTTCCCATTTACTCTGTAAGTTCCCTTACAGTCTTTCAATAAGTCCCTTTTAAGTTAGCCAGAGTCATCCTTTGAAGCTTCTAACCAAGAGCACTCACTGTAGAACTGAGCCTCTGTCATCCCTGTGGTTTGGAGGATGGAGAAAAGGAATCACTGGGAGAAGCAACCCTGCTCACTATTCTGGACTTGTTCTGGGCTTGCTCACTGTCCAGGGCACTGGCGTGGGTACCAGGACCATTATGCCCCAAATTGGACTTAAGTGTGACTTGCTCTCTATCTAAATGTAGGGTAAGTTGACACTGGCCAGGACCAACTTCTCAGAGAATCAGGCATGGCACAGAGATGGCTAGGTCCTAGATTCTCCTGTGACAAGACGGTGCCAGTTTCTTGACCTCATGGGTTGTCTTGGGAGAGAAGTAGAGGGAAATGAATCCTTAGGCTCCTGGGAAGTTTCAGCTGTATCCCACCTCCCCAAACCCCTGCCCCAGCCAAACAAATATCTTCCCTTTTGTGTAAATTTCCATTCCTCGTGGAGGTGAAAAAGTGGAGATACAGGCTTTGTGAGTACAATATCAAGTGCAGAATTATCATCCTCAGTCATTTTGGAGATCTTGCTTTTTTAAGAGTTCTGACCACTGCAGAGGTGGCGGCTGGGAATCATGCCTGCAGGTACTTAGTGCAGATTTCTCAGGCCAGCCTGGAGTGGCGCTGTTTGCATGAGGTCACTTTGGACTAATAACTTAAGATGCTACCCTACCAGGGACAGAGCATTTAATAACTGAACCTCTCTCTGCATCTTTATACTTAAAGAGGTTAATTAGTGAAAAATGGGTGAAATTCAAATAATCTTTGGAGTGGTGCAGAGAACTTTCCAAGAGTGACATAAAACTCAGAAGCTATAAAAAGACAAGAATGATAAACTTGACAGCATAAACATGTCAAATTTCTATAAAAAAAAAAACACAGCAAAAATCAACAGCATAATGAGAAAAACAGCAGAGACTTCTGTGACAAACAAAGGAATCATTTTCTTAGCTAAGAGCTTTTTCCATCCAGGGATCAGAGTCTCTTATCTCTCCTGCATTGAAAGGCAGGTTCTTTAACACTAGATCCACTTGGGAAGCCCAAAGAGCTTTTACAAGTAAATTCAACTTTAAAAATGGGAAGAAGATATGAAAAATCAGTTCATAGAAAATGAGATTAAAATCACCAATAATCATGAAACATTTTTCAAACATTCATGAAATGAAAAGTAAATTTTCATGAAAATGAAATTTAAATAAAAATTAAAACAAATGTGGTCATTTGATTGCACATGCTCCCAATAATTGCCTTGTACAAAAATATACCATTGTTCTATCACAGGCCATTAATTATTGACTAGATGGATTAATACCTCTTTTGTTACCCAAACATTATTGATCAGAGACAATTCAATATTCACTAACATAACAAATCGGTGTTAGTTTCTGCAAAAATCACCTAGTCAATAATGTTAGGAGTGTCTTTCTCTCTGGCCTTGTATTTCCCCCTTGAATTTCCAGGCAGTTACCCACCTGCTGTCATACATTGATAACGACAGGCATTTCTTTAAGAGCACTGTGAAATGAAATATTTCCCGCCATATCAGTGGGCAAGAAGTGTTATAGCTATCTGCGATTCTCTCTCTCCAGATGTGAATTTCTGAGCTATGCCAATAAGCAGCACCACTCCCTACATGAGGAAAGGATGTCATAGTCATCAGTGACTGTGCTGTGCTTAGTCGCTCTGTCGTGTCCAATTCTTGACCCCATGGACTGCAGCCAGCGCTCCAATATCAGCTGGTGAGCCCTAAAGGAAAATGCAGGATGCTGGCCCCAAATAGCTGAGATGCATATGAAAGAAATTACTTCAATATCCCAAATTCTTGCACCTTCCGATACACAGAAAAGCACTAAATTCCTTAACTTGATATCTGGTTTTTCTTACTGAACAATAATCTTTGATGTACAGACTTCCTGCTCCCTTCCTTACAAACTTGTATATAGCCTGACTCCCTCTCCCGCCTCCTGGGAGCTATTTCTTAGGGCTGAGATATTGTCTCCCGGGCTTGGAGTCCTGAACATTCCCAACTGAACAAAACATTCTCTATTTTCAGGTTGCGACTAATTTTTTAGTGGACAGTGCCAGCCACTGAAACCCCACAAGAGAGGCCAATCTGTCACTCTCAGCTCCCCCCCAGTGCCGAGATTGACAATAAGTAAGGCTGGGATAACTATTAATACCAGGGAGACATGGAGCAGGTGTGCTGGGGGCGGAGACTCCGACTAGGGCGGTATGATGAGGCAGGTTCCTTACAGGAGGAAACGGAGGAAAGAATGGGAGGTCCGCGACAGAAGAGGCGGGACAAAGCTCTCCTCCTGACCCAGGAACACCACGTGCGTAAACAAAGTGGTGTCCAGAAGCCAGGTGCGAGCGGGTGGGCAGGCTGTGGGAGGGCCGCCGGGCTGGGCGGGAAGGGACTTCTCCATGCGGCTTCTTTTCCTACTCAGGGGCTGCTTTGGGCTGTCGAAGGGCCTAACAAAATTATCTGCCACACAGTTTACAGCTGAAAGGGAGCCTCCATCCAACTTTCCCTTTTTATAGACCACTATTTGGAGGACACAAAGAAGTGGAGTGATCTGTCCCGGGTCACAGCTCTGGGGCCCTGACTGCCAGTCGGTGGATTTTCCCGCCTCGGTTCCTTCCGCACTGCGCAGGTTATCAAATCCCCAAACTCTGCTCCCTGGCCCGAGGTCGCAGTCGGCTAGTGGGGACTACATCTCCCACAATGCCTTCGGCCCAGCCTCGCTCCCGCCGCCAGGCTGGGTCCGTATTCACCAATGGGAAAGCAGAGTTTCCTGGGACCGTTCTTGGTGGCCAATGAGCGCGGCTGGGGGGCGGGCCTCTCCCGTCCATTGTTCTCGGTGCCCCTCGGGCTTGAGCCGCTGCGACTCCGGAGGGGCCGGACCGTGCCCGGGGGCGCTTTAGCGCGTGGAGCTACCGAGGAAGCGGCATCCGGTCTCTGGAGAGGTGAGCCCGGGGACACAGAGCTGGAGCCGCGCTGGCCCGGGGAGCGGCCCGAGGCCAGGGGATAACGGGCCTGGAGCCAGTACGGGCAGCCCTGCTGGGGGAGGGGCGTCGGGGGCCGTGTCCGTGTCCTGCGGGCCCCCGGCTGTCCGAGTTTAGCCGCCCCGTCGGGCTCTGGGAGCCGACCTGAATGAACTCTTCTCCCTAGCGGCGAGCTCCTTGTACATCCAGCCAGGGGCGCAGGCTTTAGACTGAAAGGCACAGTGGACAACGTCCCGCGCAGCTCATTTTAAAGATGGGGAAACTGAGCTTCAGAGGGGGCGTGTCTGGCCCCAGGTGGGACAACGCTTAAATTGTCTGGGAACGGTTTTCCTGCTCCTCACCCCCAAGTTAAGAATTGTGTTATAACTGTTTCTTCTAGCCATTTGGTGAATACAGTTTGAGAGCTTTAGTGTTTCCACCGGCTTTTCTTTTTTCTTCTTTTTAAAAAGTTTTCCCGGGAGTGTTTCTGAGTCTTTATGCTGTAGTGATGATTTTTAAAAATAACTTCATTGCCTTTTAATCTTTGTTTTAAATAACTGCTCTCAACATTCTTGTAGAATTTCTCTCCAGGTTTTTTTTTTCCTTGTGTATGTGTTCATTTTTAAAAGGAATTGGGGTCATACTGTATCTGTGGTTTTTCCTATCTTGCTGGTTTTGTTTTTATTCATTAGTTTTCATATTATGAGGATTATCTTAAATCACC
This sequence comes from Cervus canadensis, assembly GCF_019320065.1. Lineage (NCBI taxonomy): Eukaryota > Metazoa > Chordata > Mammalia > Artiodactyla > Cervidae > Cervus > Cervus canadensis. The sequence goes on along the minus strand of NC_057402.1, from coordinate 45,706,149 downwards.
AATGATTAATAATTATTGTCAGCATAATTTTTAAAATATTTAAAAATACATACATCAGAGCACACAAATCTTAAATTTCATATGTATGCTCTTATGCAACCATTGCCAAATCAAGACATAAAACATGTCCAGCTCCTTTGAGCCCCTTCTCAGTAATATCCCCATATCCCCAACCCTCCACCCCCCCCCCCATAAGTAGCCATTATTACATCATCAGCGTAGTTTTTAGTACATTTTACTATATGGATGTGCCATAATTAGCCATTCTCCTGCTGCTGGATTTTAAGGTATCAATTTTTTTTGCAATTAGAAACAATGTTGTGTGTCCTTGCAAATATTTAGTAAATTTCTCTTTGCAAAGATGGTTATTTTAAAAAATAAATTCCTGAGGGGCCAAGGCTGGATCTAAGAATATGAACATTTTAAAACATCATGTTTTAAAATATAATAATGCAGTTGAGATATTTCCTTCCTTTCACTGAGGCTTAGAGTGCCTTGACATCTGATCCTTTGTAAATTCTTAAGACATTCCTTTCAGATTAGTAGGATGGGTGTTCTTATCTGTTTATTAGGTAGTCCGTGAGGTTATATGACTGAGTTGTATGTTAGGTCAAGGTCACTGACTCTGCAGCAAGTCTGAACTGACTTAGAGCAGGATAGCTCTGTCCTGGGTTCTTGCGAGGGCTTTGAATTTTCTCATACTCATGCTTTGGTCTTTTGGGAAGAAAAGCACTGTATTTTGTGCTCGTGATTCTTCTTCTCTTGCCACAGAGATGCTTTCAGGAATAAGCCATTTTTCCTTTAAGAGGAACAGGAAACTTCTGATTTGCGGATGTAAGAATCACTTGGTGGCCTGACCTGGGCTGTTGTGAGTTAGGAGCTTTTAGGAGCTTTTACTTATTGATCCTAGTTCTCTCTCTCATTCTTAGCCAGACCACTTGTTGAAACTGGAGAAGGGTGCTGTCTTCTCAGGGAGCCTGCCTGGAGAAGACTGAAGGTCAAGATCAAAAGCCTGAGTGATTCCAACTCAAGGACGTGGATGATGGCCTCAGAGGGGCCGAGAGTAACTGCTCCGCAGAGCCCCGTAGTCCGCCTCCCTCGGGAGGAAGACGACCAGGAGGAGGAGGTGGCCACCATGATCCTGGAGGACGACTCCTGGGTACAGGAAGCTGTGCTGCAGGAAGACGGCCCTGAGCCCGAGCCCTTTCCCCAGGGTGCTGGCAAGGGCAGCCCCCACGAGGACGTGGCCGGAGGGCCGCAGGGGGCACTCAGCCGCCTTCGAGAGCTCTGCCGGCGCTGGCTGAGGCCAGAGATGCACACCAAGGAGCAAATGCTGACCGTGCTGCCCCGGGAAATTCAGGCCTGGCTGCAGGAGCATCGGCCCGAGAGTGGCGAGGAGGCAGTGGCTCTGGTGGAGGACTTGACCCAGACCCTTCGGGACAGTGGTGAGATGGAGAGCCTCACTGGGAGAGGGTGGGAGCTCCCCGCCGACCCCAAAATGGAGGGGTGTGGTGTTTGCAGAGGAGGAAAAGGCGGCATCCAGGACTGAGTCCCTGTCAGCCCCTGCCCTCCAGTCGGTCTGCAAGCGATCAGCACGCTGTCACCCCAAATGCCCTGGTTGTTTGCAGTGACAGTTCCAGAATCTCAGCATAAGATATTACTCTTTTAAGTAATAAGAGTAATTTTTAGGGCTTAGAGGACTTTTTTTTTTTTTTCTATTTGGCTATTCTAGGTCTTCATTGCTGCTCAGGCTTTTCTGTAGTTGCAGCGAGCGGGGGCTTCTCTCTCATTGTGGTGCACGGGCTTCTCATTGCGGTGGCTTCTCTTGTTGCAGAGCACGGGCTCTAGGGCACAAGAGCTTTGGTAGTTGTGGCACATGGACTTAGTTGCTCTGTAGCATGTGGAATGTTCCCAGTCAGGGATCAAACCCATATCCTCTGCATGGGCAGGGGGATTCTTTACCACTGAGCCACCAGGGAAGCCCAGGACTACCATTGGAGCTCCATTTACATAGTTAGCACAGTTGTTATTTGCGTTGTAGTTGGAATGGTTGGGAAGCTGATGGAGGTGATGAGGAAGGGACTGAAGACCCTACAGACCACCTCTTGGCACTTTCACCTGGTTGTGCAATACACATCCAGATAGTTTAAGTTCCAGCAATTAGGGAAACCAAATCCTATTTTTTTAAAGTGAGTATTTTTTTATGAAATCATGATAAATGACGAGTAAGCCAGCTAATAACTAGGGACTTAGTCTCTGGTATAAAGTCATCTTGGGCTCTTAAAAGAGTAATTCCAAACTGGAGCTTTTGCAACTTAATATATTTGTCTCTAGTTTTATTATGACATTGTGGGACCCATGCATGCCATTCAACCACCCTGCCTCCTTTCTGGTCTTCAGCTGTAAACTGGGCTGCCTTGATTACCAAATGTTTACTGCAGATCTGCCTGTGCCCCTGGGCTTCCTGGGTGCTCAGTGGTAAAAAATCTGCCTGCCAATGCAGGAGACATGATCCCTGGGTCGGGAAGATCTCCTGAAGAAGGAAGTGGCAACCTGTTCCAGTATTCTTGCCTAGGAAGTCCCATGGACAGAGGAGCCTGGTGGGCTACAGTCTCGGGGGTTGCAAGAGTCAGACATGACTTAGCAACTGAACAACAGCAACCACCTGTATCCCTAGGACTGTTTCCGGACCGTGGGAAACGCGGCGACCTTTGTTCTGCTGAGAGCTGCAGAGGTTCAGAGAGAGGGGTTGGAGGGGAGAGGAGAGGCAAGGTCAGCGAAGGCTTCGTGAATGATGGACCCTTGAGCAGGGGTTGAGCTGGTGGGGGGTTTGGAAAGGTGTGGAGGGAGGGGGAGGTTGTGGCATTCCAGGAGCTGTGCTAAGCAGAGGCCTGGAAGAGTGGACCCGCGTGGGATCATTCGGGTGACCATTTGGGTGACCGACCATAAGGAAGACTGGCGGATTGGAGTGGAAAGTGTGGTTTTAGGAAGTGGTGGGAAGTAGGGTTTGGGGGAAGGGTGGGTGAGGCTTTGGCCTCAGCAGGTTGTAACAAGGGCCCCAGGGGCAGGGAAGGAAGCTGAGCTCAACGACAGGATGCAGGTTTTATCCTGGAGGTGGGTGAGCAGCTGGGAAGCCGCCTGGATGCTGGGTGTGCAGTGATAGGGTGGGGACAGCAAGGGAAGGGGAGGAGATGGGACATGTGAGAACTCGTGGTAACACCAGTCAGCACTGATGGATCCTCTTTATGGGCCAAGCAGTGTGCCTAGCATCGTATATGCAAAACTCACATAGATGTCACCAGCTTGAGAGATTGGCAGGATTATCATCACTGGGGAAGATAAGTGACTCCATTAAGATCATGCCCCCAGTATGAGGCTGAACAAGAATGCCGGCTCAGGGGTCTGAGGGTGTGACTCATGTTCTTAATCATTTCATCACAAATGATATGCAAAGTCCTAGTTCTTGGTAGGGTATTGGAAAGAGGGACTACAGATGAGGACTGTAGGTGACTCATCTGTAGGGTCAGTAGGTGATTAGGGACTTCCATGGTGGTCCATTGTTTGAGTCTCTTTGCTTTAAATGCAGGGGCCACAGGTTCAATCCCTGGTCAGGGAACTAGATCTTACATGCCGTGAGTGAGTGATAGTTGCTCAGTCATGTCTGACTCTTTGAGACCTCATGGACTGGAGCCCACCAGGCTCCTCTGTCCATGGAATTCTCCAGACAAGAATACTGGATTGAGTTGCCATTTCCTTCTCCTACATGCTGTGAGACATGACCAAAAAAAAATTTTTTTAAAGACAAAGGTGACTAATTCAGAGGCATCTAGTCTGGAGGATTCGAAAGACTGGGAAGGGAAGATGGTTTGGGGGCGAAGTTGTAACAATGCCCAGAGACTTGGGAGGTGTGAATAAAGCTGTGCTTTGGAGAAGAGGGTGGTCATGGAGGTTCCACTGTGAGCCCAGGCCTGCACTGAGCACCTTACACCTCCATCACTAATAATCCCGTGAAGTGTGTGGGACCATTTAACAGATGAGGACATGGACATTCAGCAAAGTCCAGCTCTTTGAGAGCTGGTTCGTGGTGGAACCAGGATTCAAACTCTAGTCTGTTTGCTTCCACATGTGTTTGGGGGGATCTCAGGGTTGTTTTTTTTATATTTATTTTTATTTATTCATTTATTTGGCTGCACTGGCTCTTAGAAGTGGCTTGCAGACTCTTACTTGGGGCGCGCGAGATCTAGTTCCCTGACGAGGGACAGAACCTGGGCCCCCTTCACTGGGAAGCCATGGAGTCTTAGCCAGTGGACCACCAGGGAAGTCCCTACCCCAGGTTTTATTTGAAGCAAAGTCCCAGATGGTCTTTGACCCTGAAAAATAACTTTTTAAATTTTACTCTTCCTGCTTAAAAAAAGCAAAAGCCTCTCATCCTTTTTAAAAACCTTGTTTACTTTACTGACAGATGTAACAAGTCTGTGATGAATGTCAGGCTCTTGAGTCAGACGCTAAAGAGAGGCCAGAGGGCTGAAGGGCTGAGGAGAAGCCCCTGGGTTATTGTGAGTTGGAGTCACAGAGCAGGGGGTCACCAGGTGTCTCTGACGCAATGACTGGCCCCCACAGTGACCGCCTTCCCCACCTGGCTTTGTTTCATCTTTCATGGGACGCCCCAGATGGAGAATGTCCAGACTGAGCAGCTTGTCAGTGCTCTAATTTCTGCCTCTGAGGTCATCTTCATTGGTTTTTGTTTCTTCAACATGTGTTCCTGACCTGCCTGGTGATTGCTCAGAGGAACCTCTGCAGTGATCTCCATCCCTTGTCAAGCACGTCCTCAGGATAAGACCACTTGACCTCTAGTCTCTTTGTCCAGCCCGGAACCTTTGGTCACATGTTTTACCCAGCACGTTTTTAAGACCTGGTTAGACCATGTTGTTTAATATTTGACTAGCAGGCACCTCTGGCTGTTCTCAGATCAAATATCTTGCATTTCGGTTGAGACTGGACCTGTGTTAATAGTTTTGGAATTTATTTCCCACAGTTCTGAAGGCTCTTAAGTCCAAGTTCCAAGTGCCATCAGATCTGGTGAGGACCTGCTACCTGACTCACAAACAGATGTTTTCTTTTTTTTAACTAATTAATTAATTTGGCTGCATTGGGTCTTAGTTGCAGCACATGGGATCTTCCTTGCGGTGGGCAGACTTTCTAATTGTGGCACGTGGGCTCCAGAGCACTCGGGCTCAGTAGTTATGGCTCTCTGGCTTAGTTGCCCCCCTGCATGTGGGATCCTAGGTCCCCAACCAGGGCTTGAATCTGAGTTCCCTGTGTTGCAAGGCAGGTTCTTAACTACTGGGCTACCAGGGAAGTCCCTTATGTTAGTAGTTTATGAGCTAAAGCTCATCTCTCTTTGCGTTTCCCAAGGACATTTTTGATCTCCACGCATGCATGTTCAGTTGCTGAGTTGCGTCCAACTCTGCGACCCCATGGACCATAGCCCTCCAGACCCCTCTGTCCATGGAATTCTCCAGGCAAGAATACTGGAGTGGGTTGCCGTGAACTCCATTCCCAGCCTCATTCAGGCTCTTGCTATTTCACCAGACTCTGGCAGGAGCCTCCAGAGGGACCGTGCCTTCAGCCTCTTCCACCTGCATGGCAGCTGCTGCAGTCCTACCTGAGCGATGGGACACTTCTGCTACACATCCTCTCTAGTCCCCCAGTGTCTCCAGATCAAGCACGACCTCTTTGTTCTGCTCGCACTCATGGCCCTGTGTGGCCTGGCCCAGGTGGCCCCTGGGTGGTCCTCCCCTGATCCCCTCCCCACAGCCCTCGCTCCATTCAGATCCTGCTGTTCCTTGGACATAGCCTGTGCTTGCTAGCTTTCACCTGCGCTGCTGAATTGTGACTTGGAATGACCTTATTCCATCCCTGTGTGATGGTCATCCTCTGAGTACACAGCTTTGGACACCTGCTCCATAAAGCCATCCTTACTTCCGGCCTCTCTTCCCCGTCCCTAGATCCACCACCTGAGAGCATCTCTGTCACCTCTGCTTGAAGTCATCGCCCCTAGAACATTCAGATTCTTCTCTTTTGGCTTTGTATCATATATTGTTTTAGGATTTTTTTTTTATGTCGATCATTTTTAAAGTCTTTATGGAACTTGTTACAATATTATTTCTGTTTCATGTTTTGAATTTTTGGCCGCAAGGCACATGGGATCTTAGTTCCTTGACCAGGGATGGAACCCACACCCCCTTCATTGGAGGGTGAAGTCTTAACCACTAAACCATCAGGGAAATCTCTTGTTTTCTGTTTGTATCAGTCCTCATCTTATTTCTTCTAGGAGCCTATAAAATCCCCAAAGTCAAGGAACCTGTTTTCTTTTCCTTTTTTTTTTTTAAAAACAGTACCCAGTACAGTGCCCTACACATAGTGGAGACTCATTACTGTCAGAGTGAGAAAAATGAATCTTTCCTGTGTGGAGAAAGAACTGCTGGGTCAATAAAGGAGGCAGATGGATAGCTTCATCATTCCAGGCTTATCTGCCTTTCCCTTGAGAAAGCCAAGCTAAACTTGTGTTTTAAAACATAATGGCATCAAGCCCAAAGTTAGCAGAACATAGCCCAGGATATTCCAAAATCTCAAAAGGGAGACTGGGTAAGAACTGGGAGAATTCTCAGGCCAGGAGGCAAGTCAGGCCAGGCAGCTTAGTTCAGCCAGAGAGGACCTATGCTTTTTTTTTTTTTTTAATATTTAGGTATTTATTTGACTGTACCTGGTTTCGGTTGCAGCACACAGGATCTTTAGTTGCATGAAAACTCTTAGTTGTGGCATGTGGGATCTAGTACCCTGACGAGGGATTGAACCCAGGCCCCCTGCATTGGGAGCGCGGAGTCTTAGCCACTGGGCCACCAGGGAAACCCCGAGAGCACCTGCTCTTAGGTTTTCACTCTTGGAAGCTCTGTATTAATTCTTTGTTTATATTTAGAAAACTCAATGGGTATTATCATCTTTTACGCTATTAACAAATACACTTTTATAATTTTATTTATTTATTTACTTAGGGCTGTGCTGGGTCTTGTTGCTGTGTGGGTTTCCTCTAGTTGTGGTTCAAGGGCTTCTCATCGCAGTGGCTTCTCTTGTTGCAGAGCCCGAGCTCTAGGCATGTGGGCTCAATAGTTGTGGCTCCCAGGCTGTAGAGCACGGGCTCAGTAGTTGTGGTACACAAGTTGCCCCGCAGCACATGGAATTTTCCCTGGCCAGGGATCGAACCCATGTCCCCTACATTGGGTTGGTGGACTTTTTACCACTGAGCCAGCAGGGAGCCCATACGCTCTCTTGTCAATAAGAAGAGTAGAGAGCAGTGTAGGGTTATAAAGGTATGTCTTCTTAAAGCCACGATTCTCAGGTTCAGAACAACATCACTTTTAATTCATTTAAATATTTGAAATGTATACAACACAGAGCTCTTGAGATGTAATGTTTTTACTAAACTGTTTGGCAGTCATTCATTTAAACTGATAACAGCTCCTTGCTGTTTTTACCAGCACTTCGTCTTTCAAGCAGTCAGAGTTCAGGGGGAACAATGGTCCAAGCCACTTAGGTGCTATCGGGTTCCCACCAGGCTCACCAAGGCAGCACCCTGATGGGGAGAATCCCACTGGGGCATCAGCTGTATCAGAATTAGAGACCCACTTCTGCATTTCAAACCAGTGGCTCTGACCGTGGTATTGAGTGAGACCCAGCATTACGTCACAGTCAGGTGGGAGGGACCTTACAAGAACTGTGAGCCTAACACACACTAAAGCACCGAAGTCTGTGACCAGTGATCTCGTTGTTCACTTACAGCACATGCACGCTTATCCCCGTATTGACAGCAAATTTCTCCACACTTACTCTGATACGTTTTCTAGTATGGGAGAGAAAGCAGAGGCCTCTGGCTGGGCAGGGGCGCACACGTGGCCCTCTGAATTCTATGTGAGCCTAGAGCCTGGGTCAGGGTAGGAAAATGCAAGAACCATTGGTTTAGGATGAGTTGTAATTGTCTACTAACCAATAAGGGTCCTTTGGCAATTCAGTAGTATTTGGACAGTGGTCCAACCCTTTTGAAAAAACTAAAAGTGGCTCTCTGCTTCATAACTTACACTGAAATAAATTCAGATGAGTTACAGATCTATACTGTAAACCATCTGAAATCACCTATAGTAGAGTATTTTTGGAATCTTGCAGTGGGGTAGGACTTCTTGATTTTAAAACAAGTCATCAAACTAGATTGGACTCATGGAAACAAACAAAAGTCCTTTATATTAAAAAGATACTGTGAAGAAAGTTCAAAGCCAGTGCAGAGACTGGGAGGAAATATTTGGAAAAAAAGCCTGCAGTGTAGCAGATAAGAGTCGAAATCTTGCTCTATAAGAGCATCTACAATTCATAAAAAAAGTCAACCCAGTGGAATAAAAGGTAAAAGATAATGACCTGGCAATTTAGAAATGAATAAAAATGAATTATATCCATAAGAAAAGATGTTCAGCTTTACAGATTACCAGGGAAATACCCATTAAATCGAGATGCTATTCTGTAGCCTGTGAGACCATCAGAAATTGAATAGTAGGACTTCCCTGGTGGCCCAGTGGTTACAACTTCGCCTTCCAATGAGTGGGGTGCGGGTTTGATCCCTGGTCTGGGAACTGAGATATTCCACATGCATTAAGGGCAAAAGGCCAAAATATACAATAGAAGCAATATCATAACACATTCAATAAAGATGTCAAAAAAAAAAAACAAACCAAAAACCTTAAAAAATTGAATCATGTTTAGAATTCTCTGCCTTTTTGAGCATTGACCTCCTTTAAAACTGATTCCAGAATTCTTCTAGTAAGTAATATGTGTTATTTATGTGTTTATTTTGGCGGTGCTGGGTCTTCATTGCTGTGCAGGCTTTTTCTCTGGTTGCCGCGAGTGGGGGCTCCTGTCTGGTGGTGGTGCGTGGGCTTCTCACTGCAGGGGCTTCTCTTGATGCAGAGCACAGGCTCTCGAGCTCAAGAGCTCCAGCAGTTGCAGCCCTCGGGGCTCTGGAGTTGTGGCATCTTCCTGGATCCGGGATTGAACCTGTGTCTGCCACATTGGCAGAGGATTTCTTCACCGCTGAGCCACCAGGGAAGCCCCTCCCCTTTGATTTTCTTTTCTCATCATTACAGGAAATTGAGTACAAATTGCACATTTTCCCTCATTGTTTCAGATTTTGAGATCCAGAGTGAAAATGGGGAGAGCTCTAGCCAGGACATGTTCGAGGACGTCGAGTCCCATGAGATGTTCTCAGACGTGCCGGATGGGGAAGGCATCCCGCAGTCCGACTGGGAAAGTGACGTGGAGAGAGACTGCAACCCCCAGGGGCCCCGGAGAAACACCCCCAGGAAGGACCGCGGGGTGGTGCCCGCCCCGGGCAGGGAAGCTGGCCAGCTCATCGGCCTCCAGGGCACCTACCTGGGCGAGAAGCCCTACGAGTGTCCCCAGTGCGGGAAAACCTTCAGCCGGAAGTCCCACCTCATCACCCACGAGCGGACCCACACGGGCGAGAAATCCTACAAATGCGACGAGTGCGGCAAGAGCTTCAGTGACGGCTCCAACTTCAGCAGGCACCAGACCACGCACACCGGGGAGAAGCCCTACAAGTGCCGGGACTGCGGCAAAAGCTTCAGCCGGAGCGCCAACCTCATCACCCACCAGCGGATCCACACGGGCGAGAAGCCCTTCCGCTGCGCCGAGTGCGGCAAGAGCTTCAGCCGGAGCCCCAACCTCATCGCGCACCAGCGGACCCACACGGGCGAGAAGCCCTACTCGTGCCCCGAGTGCGGCAAGAGCTTCGGCAACCGGTCCAGCCTGAACACACACCAGGGCATCCACACGGGCGAGAAGCCCTACGAGTGCAAGGAGTGCGGCGAGAGCTTCAGCTACAACTCCAACCTCATCAGGCACCAGCGGATCCACACGGGCGAGAAGCCCTACAAGTGCCCCGACTGCGGCCAGAGGTTCAGCCAGAGCTCGGCCCTCATCACCCACCGGAGGACCCACACGGGCGAGAAGCCCTACCAGTGCGGCGAGTGCGGCAAGAGCTTCAGCCGCAGCTCCAACCTGGCCACGCACCGCCGGACCCACCTGGTGGAGAAGCCCTACAAGTGTGGGGAGTGCGGCAAAAGCTTCAGCCAGAGCTCCAGCCTCATCGCCCACCAGGGCACGCACACGGGCGAGAAGCCCTACGAGTGCCGGACGTGCGGGGAGAGCTTCAGCTGGAGCTCCAACCTCCTGAAGCACCAGCGGATCCACACGGGTGAGAAGCCCTACAAGTGCGGGGAGTGCGGGAAGGGCTTCAGCCAGCGCTCCCAGCTGGTGGTGCACCAGCGGACCCACACGGGCGAGAAGCCCTACAAGTGCCTCATGTGCGGCAAGAGCTTCAGCCGGGGCTCCATCCTGGTCATGCACCAGAGGGCCCACCGCGGGGACAAGCCGTACCGCTGCCCCGAGTGCGGCAAGGGCTTCAGCTGGAACTCGGTGCTCATCATCCACCAGCGGATCCACACGGGCGAGAAGCCCTACAAGTGCCCCGACTGCGGCAAGGGCTTCAGCAACAGTTCCAACTTCATCACCCATCAGCGAACTCACCTGAAGGAGAAGCTCTACTGAAAGAGCAGAGAGGGAGGGAGCGTGAGGGTCGGGGGGGGGGGGGCCTGGAGAGGGACCAGCCACCCTGCCCCCACGCAGGGATGTGTCTTTAGAGGAGCCATTCCTCCTGAAGGCATGTTGCCAGGATCTTAACCCCTGCTCACCCTCACTCCTGGGATCCTGTCACATTGGCAGTCACAGTCAGACCCTGAGAACCGAGCTTAGGAATGGAAGCTCAGAAAGCTTGGTACTTTTCCTTGTGACACTTCTCAACTCGGTTGGCTCCGTCTCTCCTGATCCTCTGTGCCTCAGTTTCCCCTTTGATAGAACAGGAGGGATAGTTCTCTGTGCAATGGAAGCCAGCGTTGCCCTCATTTCAGAGAGAGGCCCCAGACCTGGTCCTTCTGCTGCCACTGTTGGGCTAAGGTCCCTTCACCCAAGCTGCGAGCATCCCAGGCCCCCTGCCTTGGCAGAACTGGCTCTTCCTGCCCCTGGGTCCTGGGTTTGGATTTCGGGTCAAGGCGGAGGGGCTTCTCCTGTTCTGAGTCATCCGCATGAAGGTAAAGTCCTTTCCTAGTTCTAGAAAGTATCAGGAACACGGAAACACGGGGGTGTCTGGCCCGGAAACTTTCCATTGATAGGAGGTTGCCCAGGGCCTGCCAGGGAAGGCATAAACGGAGAAGTGATGTGTTTACTCTTGTCTCTGCTCACTGTCCTGGGGTAAGTTGGCTGTGGGAGTTGGGGACGCACTTACTCTTGCAGGGTTTCGGTTTTTGAGTGTGAGGTGTCATCAAAGCCCCCAGCTGCCTCCCCCTGGTGGATGGTATTTCTCTCATTCAGAGTGATCGTCCTGCACTCTGCATGCAGGGTGGCCTCGCATCTTTACCCGCCAGATCCGCGGCCCCGTAATTGTCACCCTGTGCGCTCGTCGTTTCTGTCTTACGTACACAGATCCAGAATTCCGTCTGGTAGCATTTGTGTACAAAGAGCATTCTTTTTAAGGTGGTGTTCACTTTGAGGCCACATCGTCTGTCGCCTGGAGAGATCTGGGCTTGAATCAAGATACAGTGTCTCCCTTAATCTTGAGACGCTCCCAGGGCTTTGTTCTCGGCCGTGAAACAGTGAAGACAGGATGATAGCAGGTGAAGGGGTTTTTTAGGAGGGAAGAGGATGGTAAAAACAGGCTTTTCTCTCCTACGCATGGGGTCTGCACTCAGAACGCACCTTGGTTTTTACAGGGTGGCTGCTCCAAATCGCCTAATAAAGTCGAGTCCCATTCTTTTCCCAAGTCTGTCTTTTTACATGTGTTAAAAACCCAAGCTTGACTGTTAGCAAACCCACGTCTCACTTCCCCACTCCATCCACCTGCTCACCACCTGCCTCAGGCCAGAAGTGGTCCAAGACCTTTAGAGGGAAAAAGGTCACTTGCTTCAAAGGGCACAGCTTTAAGGCAAACCTGGTCCCATGTGTTCGACCAGCGCACACACCTCTCCACTTGCCCTTTGCCAGCGCTGCATCCAGCCTGTCAGCTGACGCCTGGAGCCCCAGCTTTGGCTCCTGTGCCAGATGGTCTCCCCAGGAGGTATCCTCTCCATCCAGAATCGACTAAGTAAGACACAGGAAGCTCTAGGCAGCAGCAGCTGTTACACCAAACCACTAGGCTGTGAGATCCCCATCGCTGACTGCATTCCTTCACTTACTGAGAAAGCGTGTACTGAGGGCGTGTGTACCATCGCCATGCTGGGTGCTGGGGAAAGGCTGTGAACAAGAAGTTCTGTCACGCATCGTCATGCTGCTTCACTGGAGCAAAGATTCCCATCTGTCTGGGAAAAGACAAGATCTGCCCTGCCTTTAAGGGAAAGGGGCCAAGAGGGTTTCCTCGGTGACACCCTGGAATTTGGGTTGTAGAAGATGGTGGCTCTCTTTAAGTCTCACCTTGAGAAAACAATGGATACTAAGCTTTTTAAACTTTTCTAAGTAAATTTCCTTCTTTATTCCTCCCTACCTGGTAGAGACACAAAATATCCTGGGAATAAAAAGCAAATGAGATTAGCTAGAATTGCAGAATCAATCAGGCAGGAACCAGGTTGGGAAAATGACAGATGGTGGTTTTTTAGAAAGGTTGAGAGCCCCTGGCTTCCTGTCCTGCTTGCAGCTAAAGGGGGTCTGCAGAGGGGTCTGTGTGGCAGGAATGTTGGATGGAAGGACACAGTTTGTTCCCCTGAAAAACATCAAGAAGCCCCCACCCCCTGGGCAGATCTACCTCTGCCAGACGTGTTTCTGTAACAGACTATCTCCTCTTCAAGGTACATATATTTAGGGACCAAGTTTTTTGTTACCAGTTTGTTTCTAAGTTCATGAGAACAGCCTTGGGACAATTAAAAACCTACAATAAATGGCTTATTTGCTTTGCCCTCAGTGTGGCCCCACAATGACCACCCTCTACCCTCTGGCCCATGCCAGCCCCCAGGCCTCTGCTCACCTCTGAGAACCTCGAACCTGCCTCTGCCTGGTGTGGCCTCCCTCAGCGTCCCGCCCCCAAACCAGCAAACTTCTCTGAACCTCGCCCCTTCCTCACCTCAGGGCTCAGCCTGGAGATGCACTTTTGGTTTCACAGTGCTGTCTGTCCACCTGCCGCTCGCCTCCACCCCCACGCAGAGCTCAGGACCTTGCTCTTCTGCGGTTTTCTCCCTCGATTTCTAGTCTGTCCCTCTCTACTGGCTTCTTCCTGCAACTTACCTCTAGTGTTCCTAGAGCCTCAGACTCGCAAGTTCAGAGCTCCCGCCCCCACCTGCCTCCCTTGATGTCCTGTGACCAGCCTGCTGATGACAGGTGAATTTCCTTTTTGTGAGTAGCACCGCCATCCACTAGGTCTCACCCAACCTGGAAACCTGGGAGTCACCCAAGACTTCCTCCTTCCAATCCCTTAGAGCCATTTGGGAACCAGGCCCTACAAAATTCTTAGCCATTTGGGAATACAAGCGCCCGTGGAGTGATGAGAGCTGGACTGACCTGGCTCTGGGCACACTTGTGCCACTAACCACACACCCTCACTCTTATTATTAGAGATTTTACAATTTGAGGCAGGTCATCATGAGACCTCTTGTTTTCCATGGACTTCTACTTCCCTGTGAGTTGCACTTCTGGCTTGCAGTAACCCATGATAGCTGAGAGTTGCACAGTCTATGGCAAGGTTACTCTGCACAGGCAGCATGCTAATCAGCTCTATATGCAGGTCTGAATCCTGACAACCACCCTGTGAGGTAGTAAGTTATCCCCACTTTACAGATGAGGATCTGGAGACCCAGAGGAGAGGTTCAGTTTGTAACTTGCCCAGCTGCTGTTGCTGCTAAGTCACTTCAGTTGTGTCCGACTCTGTGCGACCCCATAGACGGCAGCCCACCAGGCTCCCCCATCCTTGGGATTCTCCAGGCAAGAACACGAGTGGGTTGCCATTTCCTTCTCTAATGTGTGAAAGTGAAAAGTGAAAGTGAAGTCGCTCAGTCCTGACTCTTGGCGACTCCATGGACTGCAGCCTACCAGGCTCCTCCGTCCATGGGATTTTCCAGGAGTACTGGAGTCGGGTGCCATTGCCTTCTCCAAACTTGCCCAGCACCTGTCGCTTAACCACTCTACTCCTGATGTCAATTAACCCCACTGCATTAAAAAAAAATTTTTTTTTGCCATGCCACATGGCAGGTGGGATCTTAGTTCCCCAACCAAGGATTGAACCAGAGCCCCCGCCTTGTAAGCACAGTCTTAACCACGGGACCACCAGAGAAGTCCCCCCACTGCATTATTAAAGCCAAAAGAAATCCCACAGGAACAAATGGAAAGAACAAGGAAACATTAAAATCGGCATATTGGCTACTCGTTCCAGTCTTCTCCCCTAGTGTCAAGGTGATCCACTGTTGTAACTGACCCTTTCTTGCCCATCACTGGGGGTCACTCTCCTCAACTCTTTATCCCTAATGGGAAGTCTGTCTCATAACCAGAGAGTTGGGTGGGGGCCCCATGTGCTGGGCTTGCCCCCTCCCATAGTCTCTCAAAGACAGACCTGGAGTTTTTTTCAAATGTAGGGCCATTATAACCTCCCTGTTGCCTGACCTTGTGAAGCTATTTCAAATCTCTGGATAGATATTAAAGTCTTTGCTTTCTCTCACCCTCTTGATAACATAGCACATGGCCATAGAGGAAGTGGTAGTAGAATTGCATGGGTGATGCTCAGATTTTGAGATAGAAGATTTCAGAGCCTAGTGGGGAGCAGGGAGCCACAGCCTTTGGGCATCTAAGCCCGCAAGCCCTAACTAGAGGCCTACACATGCAGCTACCGAGACAAGAAGCCCTTGTGCAGCAACTAGAGTGCCGCACAATACCGAGTGCCACCATGAAGACCCAGATTAAAATTTAAATTAATTTTTAAGGTTATTTAAAAAAAGAACAGGTAAAAGCAGAGATGCTCTAATGACTGGATGGTGGGAACCAAAGCTCTCTCCTGGGCTGGGTCTTTGCCCCTCTTTCCTGGTCCCTGAGGCAGTTCTGTGGAACTTCTAGGCTAGGCTGGTTGGAAAGCTAGGTGTGTGTGCACCCTGAAAGAGCTGGGCTGAGTTTTCCACATTAGGCCTCTTGGAAATCTTGTTCTTAAGATCCAAGAGGCTAGAAGAAATCTCCATGACCCAGACTTGCAGCTGGATTTAGGGCTCTACAGATAGAGCCCCTCTTGTCCTATACCCCACCACAGGCTGTCCCTCCTAGGGGGAATCATATCTTCACCCACCTTCCATTGAATTTAAGACCCTTTATGTGTTAAACAGGGAGTGAGACATACTACACAAAATTTGTTGTCAGAACCAAATCAGATAAAATATGCTGAGAGGGACTTCCCTGGTGGCTCAGTGGTTAAGACTCTATGCTTCCAATGCAGAGAGCACCGGTTCGATCCCTGGTCAGGGAACTAAGATCCCATATGCCATGCAAAGCGGCCACAAATAACAAAGGTATAAAGTATAATTTCCCCACCCTCTTCCCTGAGGGTGCACTTTCTTTCCTCCTGGGCTCTCCCAGCTGCTCTCTAGTACTTCCTTCCAGTCATTTACTTTGAAAGCTACTCCATTTAGCACTTAATCTTATCGCTTTGAAGTTCCTTGGGTTGTTCACCATTCCACTTTAGAAAGTGCACCCTCTGCCAGTTTGCATTCAAGAGGAGGAAGTGTTTTTCTTGGCCCAAAGTATATGCTCTACAATGGTCTGTTAAATGAATAGCGTCAATGATAGTCATCTTGAATCACCCAGGACTGTGCACTGGGGAAATGAGGGCCATGGGGCGAGAGGAGCAAAGGGGAGGATAGTAGTGAAGCGTTACTACAGTGGGCAGCCAGAAAAGCTCTTTGTTTAAATGGCAAAACATCTGAATTGGGGTCTCAGCGCCACCCTGAGAACTGGGTCCAAGCTGCCAGGGCTTATTCACCTGTATAATAGGATTAAATAGGGATTAACAGGGATAAACACCCGCTTTCAGCTGTAAGGGAAATGCTTTGCCAAGGTCCCTCTGTTTCAGTAAATCCCCCCCGCCCCCAGGCGGAGTAAGGCGAGAAGCCGCTACCTCCCCAAATTCCCACGGGGGTGGGAGAAGCGAGGCAGGACTGCAACCTCTCAACTTGCGTGGACTACAGCTGTGGCTCAGCAACCCCGAATCTCCGTGTAGGAAAGTCCCACCCGTCATCGATGATTCGCATCGATAAACGGCGCCCAAGCCACTCCGAAAGATCATTGGTTAATGCTGCTGTCAGTCGGCAGACGCTGGCGGAGGCCTATGGGAAATGTAGTTTAGCCAGCCCGAGTCCTTCGGAAGTTTGCATTTCCACTTCCGGCGTTTAGTCGCTGTCCGAAAGTGGTAACTTGAGGTCCTTGCTTGGGGTGGGAATGTCGTGTAGGGACTGTGTGTGGCCAAAGAGAAGGTGCCGCGGAGTCAGGCCCCCGGTGGTGGTCGCAGGGCCTCGACGGACGGGAGCGGGTCTCAACTCAGGTCTAAGCCGCTCACACGGGCTGGGCATGACCAGGCAGGCGAAGACCCGGAGTCCGACAGCTTCGGTCCGGAACCCGGGGGAGGATGCGCCCCTCATGCTGGCGGCGCCCTCCTTCTCGCTGTCCACCAGGCCCGGCGGAGACGACTCTGGTTCCGTAGCCAACGAGGCAGCTCCGTCCGCAGAGCCTGCGTTTACCCCATAGAGCTTCCAGAAGGTCGCCCGCGGAGCAGGGTAGCTTTCCGGTGAAAGTCACGCTCTTGAGGGTCAGACACCCCGTCCGCCGTCACCGGACTGCCCATCTCCAGCCAGCTTTGTGTCCCCCGGCAAGGTCCCGGCGGTCTCTGAGCCACGACTGCTTCAGCTTTGAGGGGGTGGAAGCCTGAGTATCTCAACTTTCTTTCCAACTGTAACATCTTTTGAGTCTGTGATCACATATCCTTGCTCTCACATCTTGCAACCTTAATAACCAGGGTAATTCTCTTTGTTTGGGAGAGTTATGATGCTGGGACTGAGGAATCCCCAGAGGGCGCCCCCCACCCCTCCAAATCTGAGAACCCAGCCTGTGGGAAGGACAGCTGAGGGTTGGAACTATTGAACCTCCAAAGCTTAGAGCAGGCTCCATTCAGGCGCTGCTCTCCAAGGTGCTGCCACCTTGGGTGCCCATATGGCTCTTGGGCCGCACATACTTGGCAACACTTTGAAGACCAGTGGCTTGGGAGAGCGGGCAGTTTTTCGTTCCTATTTTATCCATCCGCCCATTCTCATTCTTCAGTGTGGATAACTGGCATTTTCTTGGTGTAAATTGCTATACAAAAACAGCTTCACACTCCCCTTCTTTCCAACCAGATCACCAGCCCTTGACCCCTCCTGTCAAACTTCTGGAGCTGCCTCCCCAGAGGGGAAGCCAGTGACAGAAGGCCAGACTCCACGGGGCATCAGGCTATGGCACAGGCAGGGGTGGGGGTGTGGGGAGGAACAGGAAGACTATTTTCATCACCTCAGTCTTACTGGGCTAACCTTGTGGTTTTCACTAGAATTCACTTTGTAATGTATGTCTCTGGCTCTAGAATTTCAAGTTCTGCTTCTTCCTATCTGAAGTGAAGGAAGAGGTTTGAAGTTCAGAGCAGAGCTGCAGGGTTTCTCTCTGATCTGAACAATGGCTGTAGCTGTGGACGAACAAATCCACACTCCTTAAGTACAAGAAGGGCTTCGAATAGTGAAGCTGGAAGAAGATTCCCACAGGGAGCAGGAAATTTTCCTTCAAGCAAATGTCCCTGGACCAGAGACCTCCTGCCAGTGCTTTTGGCATTTCTGCTATTGAGAAGCAGCAGGACTCTGGGAGTCCCTCATCCAACTCTGGAAGCTTGGTTATCAGTGGTTGAGACCAGAGAGGTAGTTGAAAGAGCAGTTCCTAGAGTCGCTAGTCCTGGAACCATTCCTGGCTGTCCTTCCCCAGGAGATCCAGATCTGGGTTAGACAGAAGCATCCAGAGAGCAGACTGGAGGCAGTGGCCCTGGTGGAAGATTTGCAAAGAGAACCTGGAAGACAGCAGGTGAGATACGGGAACTTAATTCTGAGTAAAGTAGAGGAACGTGAGAGCGCCACCTTCGGTTGCCAGCAGTATATGGATGATGTGTAGACTTTTCTCTTGGTATCAATGTGGAATTTGCTCATTACAGCTTCCCTTCCATTTTCAGACTGACTCTTCTTTTCTTTTTCCTTAAACATTTTTAAATTAATTAATTAACTTGGCTGTCCTGGCTCTTAGTTGCGGCATGCAGACTCTCAGTTGCGGCATGTGGGATCTAGTTCCCCAACCAAGGGTCGAACCCCAGGCCTCTTGCATTGGGAGCATGGCATCTTAGCACTGGACCACTGGGGAAGTCCCTTCCACTTTTCAGACCGACTCTTCAGAGAATGCACAATATTGGGTACTCTTGAGTGTTGGTCCCTGCCGTTAAATAAGAAAATTGCTTAAAATAGAGTGAGCACCTCTCTGATACAGGAGCATGCACAAGCTATTTTCTCTTTGCAGAATAGCTCTCATTCAGCAGGAGCCAGCCTGAAGCAAGGGGCTTCACCAGGCTTTACTAACTTCATTGAACCTTTGGGTCCTGTTGCAAAATAGCTTTTTTGTTGCTGGCCATCTCTGTGTTGTCAGTTTTGCCTTGAAGTGAGCAGAAGCAGCCCCAGGAGAGCTGGATGGACAGACTGCAGTGGGTCTGGGTTCCAGATATTATCTCTCTGGTGTCTTCCACACCCACCCTCCTCATTGCCTCTGCAGTGATCTGCATAAGACTGAGCTCCCCCTCTGTTTTTTAAGATTTTAAAAAATGCATTTATTTTTGTTTGCACTGGGTCTTTGTTGCTGTGTGCAGTCTTCCTCTTTTTGCAGAGCGTGGGCTCTAGGCACAGGGGCTCGGTAGTTGCGGCTCTTGGGCTCTAGAGTGCTGGCTCAGTAGTTTTGGCACATGTGCTTAGTTTCTATGTGGCATATGGAATCCTCCCAGACCAGGGATCAAACCCATGTCCCCTTCATTGACATGAATTCTTAACCACCAGACCACCAGGGAAGCCCTCCCACTTCTTTGCTTCTTTATGTCTTGGGATGATTTTTTAGTGCCTACAGAATTTTGACCTTCTCCAGTCCTTAACAGGGATTCAGAGAAGGAATCCTCAGGATCAGTACTGGGTTCCCTAAACATCCATCTGAAGCAAACACAGAATCCATGTTTCTGTTCCAGGTCATGGTGATGATGTCACAGCCAGATCAGAAGACCAAATGAATCGCAGCCACAAAGTAGAACTGGGAGCCTCCCACAAGAGCGAGCAGTAAGCAGCAGCAGTGGGAGGGAGTGAGGGAGAAGGGACCCTTCGTGGGTGGGTATGAAACCTCCTCTGATTATAGGAAGTGGGATAAAAGGGTACAGCTCCTTTCCCTGGGAGGGTGTGGCATATAACTGAAGCTGAGCACAGGAATCTGTGGGATCCTCAATAGGCACTTCCAAAGGGAAGAAGCACCTTGTTGGCAGGTTTTGTAAAACTCCACAGCAAAGCCTGTGACACTGCTCCTTACATGAGTGAGACATCATTGGTCCCAGCAGGTAAGGTGTGGGCACCGATTTTAGGCCTGGTTGGTAGGAAAGGCAGAAGGTAGGGTTAAACTATTGTGGACTAATTCGCAAAACAGGTACATGTCCCAGACCAATTCAGATGATTCCCATGTGCTGTCAAAACTGAAGAATAGGGACTTCCCTGGTGGTCCAGTGGCTAACTCTCTGTGTTCCCAATGCAGGGAGCCCGTGTTCAATCCCTGGTCAGAGAACTAGATCCCACCAGCTGCAACTAAGAGTTAGCACACTGCAACTATGATCGGGCATAGCCAAATAAATAAATAAAAATAAATATTTAAAAAATGTCATCAGCCTGCAAAATATTGCCCAAACCTCCTTTCTTGTTTAAGGTAGGCCACAGCTGAGGTATTAAAGGCACTGTTTTCCTTGACACTAAGATTGATAGTTTGTCTTAAAAGTAATAGTCACTTCCTTCTTTCTGTATCTAGATCTTGCCCTGATGATAATTCTTTAACATCTGGTGGTAGTGGTAAAGAAACTGCCTGCCAGTGCAGGAGACTTAAAGAGACACAGGTTCAATCCCTGGGTCGGGAAGATCCCCTAGAGAAGGGCATGGCAACCCACTCCAGTATTCTTGCCTGAAGAAATCCATGGACAGAGGAGCCTGGAGGCTACAGTCCCTGGGGTCACAAAGAGACAGACACAACTGAGCAACTAACACAACACCACAATACATCTTAGTTCAGTAAAAGAATTCACAAAACCTGTTTACATTTATCAGCTCTTCAGATTCTCTATATTGTGAATACGGACGGGGTAAAACACTGCCATTCTGCACTCGGAGAAATGGGGCATCCAGAGCTAAGAGCAGTTACCAAA
The DNA here is from genome assembly GCF_019320065.1 of Cervus canadensis. Taxonomy (NCBI): domain Eukaryota; kingdom Metazoa; phylum Chordata; class Mammalia; order Artiodactyla; family Cervidae; genus Cervus; species Cervus canadensis. Next base: position 45,685,520 of record NC_057402.1, on the reverse strand, counting down.
TATTTATTGTGCCATGCATCCTAGCAGTTATTTTTAAATATGTTACTTCTAACTTTCCCAACAGCCCTGCCAGGTAGTTATTACCGGCCTCATTTTACAAATAAAGAAACCGGGGTGGGCTGACAGGCTGGTTAACTTGCCCTCAGCCACTCAGCTGGTAGCAGGGCCGTCTGCGGTCGCCTGAATCCTGAATCCGTCTCCTTGCTCTGCAGCAGGTTCCCAGGGCCTGGGCTGAAAGATGCTGGTGTCAGTGAGAAGCGCAAGGGTCCACCCAGTCCCACACATGCAGAGAGGCATCACTGGCTGCCGATAACACAGTCCTTGGTTTGTAGGGGTGCCAGGTGTGGGTGGTGACCAGCGGGGCAGGGTCCATCCCACTGTCGTCTAGGAAGATGTGACCTCTGTGAGTGAAGAGAGGTTCTACTTGGCGCCCCACTCCAGCCCAAGATGTGACATCATAGACCTGGACCGTCCCATCGAACCCTGAGAAAGAACAAGGGAAGAGAGTGTTGACGCTGTATCTCTGAAACTGTCTTTATAATTTGCTCTGTGGAACCAAAACAGGCTGGAGGGTGAGGAATCAAACAGTAATGAGGTACTTAAAGACCAACCGAAGGGCATGTGACATGTGACGTCAGCCACGTCAACAGCAGCTAATGACGTCACAGAGCACATGCTGATGAGCATGTGTGGTCTGTCTATCATGTGCCAGGCCCGAGGCTAACCCTGCATTCTCTCTCTTTCACCCCTCATGACTATATGAAGTAGGTAGGACTTTTTTTTTTTAAGTTTATGTATTTAGTTTCAGCATGTGGGATCCAGTTCCCTGATCAGGGATCGAACCCAGGCCCCCTACATTGGGAGGAAGAAATCTTAGCCACTGGACCACCAGGGAAGTTCCCATGAAATAGGTTATTATTATTTTCCCCAAGAAACTGAGGGTAGAGACTTGTCAAACCTTTTCTGCTAACCCCCAATTCTAATCCCCCCACATGTGGGTCCCTCCCTGCAGATGGCCTTGTCTCCTACCTGATGGGGGAAACAGAGAAGCCTACAGAGAGAGAAATACCCCAGAGACGCCTACAGAGAGAATTACCCCCGCCTGGCTCATGTCTCCTGTTCTTTCTGGATCCAGTTGTTATCAATGAGCCTCTCCTGCTCCCTCAATTATTTTCAGCCTCTCCCCACTCAGAGGATTCTTCCATGGGCTTTAAGATACCTCATTACACACCCTCACTCAGCTCGATGCTGCCAGGCCAGACCCAGGAGTCTGCTGACCTCACTGGCTTGCTGTAATTCTAAAAGCAAGTCGCCTGAGAGGCACCTCAGATCCTGTCACCTCTCCCTGGTTAAGCCCATGGCTGTTCTGGTGCTGTACCACCTGCAGGCTTCTAGACAAACCTCAGAACTGAATTCCTGCTGGGACAGGAAAGGCCCGCTACCCATGTGTGAAGTTTGGTAGCCAGGATGAGGAAGGGCCATCCCTCATGAACCTGGAGAACTAGGAGTTTTTCTGTGACAACTGTACCTTCTGGGGCCAGATTTATTATGCGGCTGTGGGCTCCCTCCTGAGTACCTAAGAGTCCCCTGGGAGAGAGATGAAGTGACAAAGTCCTCTCAGCAGTACCTGAAATGGCCAAGCAGTTGTCCAGGCCAGGGGCCCAAGTCACTCGCAGCAGCTCTGGCTCAGGGCTGGGTGTGGACACGGGGCACTGGACTGAGCTCACAGGCTGGCAGAGATCCCGGGGGTCGAGAAGACAGAGCTGCCCGTCTGAGCCAAGGCGGGCAATGCTGGGCCCAGGGCCCCGGCCCCCAGCTTCAGCACACCACCGCCTTCCAGCAGACCCAGGGCCCGGGCCGAGGTTCTCTGACGGGGCCCACTTCTGGCGGGTGTCGACCAGCCCCAGGCGGCCTGAGGAGCAGCAGAAGGCGAAGGTGTCCGTGTCCAGGACCTGCAGGCTACTTAGCACATCATCGTCACTGACACCTGGAGAACGGGGCGAGTGAGAAAAGCTGCTGCAATCAGATGGGGCTGGTGGGCCCGGCCGACGGGTGGCCAGTCCTCTCCTCGGGGAAGCTCCCCACCAGCCCCAGGCAGAGCGAACCACGTCCCCGGTGCCCCTCGTCTCACAGGTGCACTCAGCCGGCTGGGTGCTGCTCTCAGGACCACCTCCCCACACCCAGAACAGGAGCCCCTGAGGCCAGGCCTTGCCTCTCATTCATCTCGCTTCCCCAGCAGCGGGCACACAGGGCTGAATTTGGATTCCAGTGTGGCTGAGTGGAGCTGGGAGGCAGAGGAGCTGGAAGGGACTGCGGTACCTGAGGTGTACGTGGTCTTCTGTGAGTCCAGATCCACCACCTTCAGGCTGCTGAGCCTCGCACCGTGGAGGATGCCGGGTGCCACCGATGGGAAAACGGCCACCCTGGGCCAAAGAGGGCCGTCGCTCTCGTGCACGTCCATGGTGCTAACAGCTCTGATGACATCTGGCGGGAAGCAGGAGAGGCTCAGAATGTTAAGGCAGGTCTGGAACATTCCATGGTAAGGGCCAGGCAGAAGGTCAGGGGAGAAAAGGAGCTCCCTGTCGGTGAGGGAAAATGTGGAGACCTAATAACTCCGTGCTGTGTTTCCACTTCTGGAACTGTCAGGGCACTGTCATTTCTCTATGATTTGTCTTGTGAACTGTTTCACAGACTGGAGATAATGAATGACAGCAGCCACGTCCAAACCCGCCCAGCAGTTCTGGCTTTTTATAGTTTTGCGGAGAACAAATAAGGAAGAGGAAAGCACACACCAGCACTGTCGTCTGTAACAGGAACAGTTCACGCAGTGACGTTATTTCTTCAAAAACATGTCCCGTGATCTCAAGCTGTTTACTGAAGCCCAACAGGTGAAGGTTACAACACAGATGCCTTCAAACATAAATAGGGCAAGAAAGTCCACGTCTTTTTTACACTGAACATCGACACACTTGACCTCAGGCTAAATCAGACTTTAGCTCTGTTCGCCTCAGCGTTCTTGGGCAGCAGGCAGGTTCCCACCCTCTGCCATCTCCACGTGTAACACAGTTCAGAACAAGCAGTTTGCTAGGCACACTACTGTTACTTGACGGGAGACACACGTTTTCCATTTTCTATTTTCTTGCTCCTAGAGAGGGTTTACTGTTTGGTTTTCAGGTTCTCTAAAGAAAATGGAGAGCTGTATTTTTACATTCTAGATGAGAAAGGGATTGATGAAAGAAAAAACACCAGCACGGCTGATCAAGCGAACATGCGACAGCTATTGCCTTGTGACAGTTCACTCACACACACACACACACACACACGAGTCACAGAGGGCGCGGCATGGCCGCGCTGGCTGCAGAGGCCCCCCGAGCCCTGCTCCCCAAGCCACAGGCTCTCGGTGCCCCTGGTGCAGACTTGCCGAACATAACTGCGCTGCCCCAGGGACTGCGGGGGGGCAGGGAGGTTGAAGCAGACACCACAGCTGAGCCTCAGGCCTCATGACAGCCTCAGCATGTGTCTGGGGGCACCAGTGAGGCCGAGATTCAAACAGCCCAGCCCGCCTGACTCTCCCGGGCCTCACTTAGATGGCTCCCTCTTCCCCTTCCACAGACTCCAGGGAGCCTGGCAGGGATCCCCCAGGACCTGCTCAGAGCCAGGGGTTCTAGGTGGGATCTGTCCCCTGACAGCAGGGAAGGGGGCAGCTGAGGGAAAACCATCAAAGGCCGATTTCAAAGATGCAGTGGAAGACAAAAGCTTTGGAGCTCCTGACTGGACAGTCACTCCACAGTTAACAAGAGGAAAGAAATGTAGGTTCTTCCTCCTCCTCCCCTCTCTCAGGGGAAAAATACCCCCTCTAGGAAAGCACACCACCCTCACCAAACCAACTGAAAGGAAAAATTACTATGAAGTCAAAGCAAAAGATGCTGTGAGGCACCTCCAAGAACTGGGCAATAAAAGAAAGTTGGGACTTCTCTGGCAGTCCAGTGGTTAAGACTTTGCCTTCCAACACAAGGGATGCGGGTTCGATCCCTGGGCAGGGAACTAAGATCCCACTTGCCGCAAGACAGTTAAACCCGTGCACCTAAACTACTGAGGCTGGGCACTGCAACACAGATCCCACATGCCACAACTAAGACCCAGTGCAGCCAAAAATAAATCAATAAATATTATTTGAAAAGAAGAAAGCAAGAAGGTTGTGTCTGAAGATTAAACCAGTAGAACAGGTCACAGAGGCTGTAAGCGACCTTCAGGAGTCAGAATGGCTCCAGACCCGAGATACTGAGCAAACCTATTACCAGGTTGAAAGGAAAGTGGTGGCCATGAGAGGGCGCTGTGGAGCCACCAAGGCACTGTGGGGGGAGGGGTGGGAAGGTTTTAACTTCAGTGGAGGCCTCAGCAGAGAGCTGTCTGACACTGTTAGACATGTCTTCATCTAAAGACATCCTCAGCAGACTCCTCCGCCCCAGAGCTGAGAGGAGAGGCCACAGACCCTACCTCCAGGGGCCTGGACAGCACCTAGGCCTGGGGAGCCACGTCTTCACAAGGTCTATACTCTGCCTCTGGAGAGCTTGGGCTTCCCTGGTGGCTCAGTCGGTAACGCATCTGCCTACAATGCGGGAGACCTGGGTTTGCTCTAAGAGACCTGGGTGTGCTCTAGGAAAGCACACCACCCTCTCCAAACCAACTGAAAGAAAAAATTACTATGAAGTCAAAGCAAAAGATGCTGTGAGGCACCTCCAAGAACTGGGCAATAAAAGAAAGTTGGAAGATCCCCTGGAGAAGGAAAGGGCAACACACTCCAGTATTCTTGCCTGGAAAATCCCATGGACGAGGGGAGTGCAAAGTCAGAGATGACTGAGTGACTTCACTTTCACAGAGAGCTTATAACCACTTTGGAAGAGCTTATAATCATTTGGAAGCTTCTGAGCTGGTTCTTCTTGCCATGCTTATGTTTACCACACAGCCTGAGATTAGGTTAGGTCTTTTATAGGAAAAGAATAAGGATCTGGAATACTTCATCTTTGGGGATACTTATTTTTTCATTATAAACTAATAAAACGGCATTCTGGTTTATACAGCAGTCCTCCGGGTCTGGTCACCACATCCAGCCCTACCAACAGATTAGATTTACTCTGGGTGTGCTCACCAAATCGGCTGCGGGTCAAAACCTGGACCTTAGAAAATACACTTTTAGGTATCTACAAAAACAGCTGGCCAGACTTGCCCAGATTATGGACTATTCTGCACTAATATCCAGGGGAAGATAATGATCTGATTTCCTACTGGCACATGAGAGTGTCAGGGCACATCTCCTCGGGCTGAGCTCCCGGGGGCCTGGGGCTGCGGCTTCTCTGTGGCACCTGGTACCCAGGCAGCGTCAGAACAGGAGGCAGCTCCAAAGGTGCCCCCCACCCCAGTTTTAAACCACCGCTGCCTCACACTGCCTAGTCTTAGAGAAACATAAAAAACAATGATCAGTTCCTGGCATAAGGACAGACACAGTGATCACGGGAACAGAATGGAGGGTCCAGAAATAAATCCTTACATTCACGGTTGACTGATTTTCAACAAACACACCAAGGCAGATCAGTGGAGAAAGGTCAGGCTTCTTGACCCATGGTGCTGGGAAAACCTGACATTCACAGGCAAAGAGATGAGCTTAGACTCTTCAGTGATACCACACACCAAAGTGAACTCTAAGAGATTTAAATGTTGGAGCTAAAGCAATAAAACTTTTGGGGAAAAAAAAAAACAAACATGGGGGAAATCTATGGGTAAGATAGTTATGACACCAAAAGCACCATTCTGAAGAGAGATAATAAAATGGACCTCATTAAAATTTAAAATTTTATGCCTCAGAGGACCCTATTAAGAAAATGAAAGACAAGGAGAAAATATTAGCAAAACATACATCTGATAAACAACTTGTAGCCAGAATGTACAAAGAGCTCTCACAACTCAAAAAAGACAAAATAGCCAACCAAAAAAAAAAAAAAATGGGCAGGTTTCCCTGGTGGCTCAGTGGTAAAGAATCTGCCTGCCACTGTGGGAAACATAGGTTGGATCCCTGGGTCAGAGAGATCTCCCTGGAGAAGGAAATAGCAACCCACTCCAGTATTCTTGCCTGGGAAACCCCATGGACAGAGGAGTCTGGTTGGCTACAGTATGTTGGATCACAAAGGGTCAGACACGCCTGAGCCACTAAACAACAACAATTCATAGTTACCACCAGGCATGATTATAAGCAGACTCTGAAATCAGACTAGAATTAAGTCTTGGTTCTGTTACCATCTTTGACCAAGTGAGCCTCTCTGGACAGTTTGTTCTCAGACTCATGAGAATTTAATGAGCTCACACATGGAAAGTGATCAGTACAGTGACTGGAATATAACATACACTCATTAAGATTACTGTTACATCTTACAGATTGTTGAGTAATGTGAACAAGTATCTAAGAAAATGTACAATGGAATTAGAATATCAAAGGGCCTATGACAGCATATTATCTCAGCCTGCTGGCAGGGAGTGGATAACAAAACACCCTCGTTAAGACTTGAATAGGTATTTTACCATAGAAGATACATGAATGGCTAGTAAACACATTAAAAAGATGCTCAACACTACTAGTTATTAAGAAACTGCAGACAAAGCCACGTGATATACAACTTCACATCCATTACGATGGCTTTAATAAAAAAGACAATAGCACATGTTGGTGCAGGACATAGAGAAACAGGAACCCTCATACACTGCTGGTAGGAATGTAAATGATGAAGCCATTCTCGAAGAGTCTGGGAGTTCCCTAAAAAACCCAACGTAAATTCACCACATGATCCAGCAATTTCATTCCTAATATCTATTCAAGACATATGAAAACATGGTCCACATACTTGTACATGAATGATCTTAGCAGCATTATTCCTAATAGCCAGAAATCAGATCCAGCAACTGGTGAATGGATAGACAAATGTGGTACATCATAGGAAGGAACACTGTTCAGCCTTAGAAAGGAACAAACTGCTGATACATGTTACAATACTGTATCACATGGCAGACCACAGAAGTATTATCATTATGCTCAGTGAAAGAAGCCAGCCAGGAGAGACCACATGTTGTATGAGTCCACTGATATGAAACATCCAGAAAAGGCAAATCTGTCATAGAGACAGAAAGCAGGGTGTGGGCAAGGAGATTAGCAGTAATTGGCAGGACAGATCTTACTGAGGACATAAACATGTTCTAAAACTGACTTACAGTGGTAGTTGCACAACTTGTTAAATTTACAAAAAAAAAAATCACTGAATTGTATACTTAAAATGGGTGAATTTCAATAACATTATGAAAAAAATAATCACAATGATAAAGAAGTATATTCAGACACCTGGAAGCTACAGCATCAGACAACTGAGAAGGAAGAGACGACAAAGGAGGGCCCACAGGGTCAGTGCCCCAAACCCAAACGAGGACCAGGACTGCCTCCTGCAGCAGTGGGGCTGGGGGAGGAGCACACAGCGGTTTCTGGGAAGCACCCGAGACAGGCAGCGTGGGAACCGCAGGCAGACCACACGAGCCAAGGGGCAGTTCCCAGGGAGGCTGCCTGTGCCTCTGGGCCTGAGTCCACGCTGGCCCGCAATGCTCCCACCCAAGGAGGGATGGAGGGGCTGGTGCCTGCCTGACGGGAACCAGAAACCCGCCGCTGGAGGGGATGCGCCAAGGGAACCCCCTCCACTCCCACAGGAACAGTACAGACGCTTCCTGCGCCTTTCCGTCTCCTGCAGGTCAGCCCGGCCTTTTCCTCGCTCTGTTTTCCTTCCCAGAGAGCAGCATGGCTGGAACGAGAGGTGACCTCCCTGCTGCCCTCGTGCCGCCCCTGCCCACGGGAGAGGCCCGCCGCTCACCAGGTGCCCTGCCTCTGACTGGGTTGGCGCGCTCCATTCCTGAAGCAAGCTGTAGGAAGCTCCATGAGGGGCTTGTGTGCATTGCTCTGGCTACTAATTCATCTCTGCTGTGTTAAAGTAGATACTGCATTTTCAAAATAAATTTTGGGGGCCACAAGGCATGCAGGATTTTAGCTCCTCGACCAGGGATCCTGTCCCCTGTGGTGGAAGCATGGAGTCTTAAACACTAGATCTTAAACACTGTGGGAAGTGTCTATAGATTCTCCATTTATTTCCCAGTTGGCTCTGAGTCTGCTTCTTAACCGGCTCAGATCAGGGATTGGGGGTGTGGGAGAAACAGGCTTTCCCACACCCCCATCCCTCACCAATTCAGTCACTCACCACTGTCCTCTGCGAGCTGCCACACCTGCAGGTTACACCCGGGAGGGCCACTGGTCACCAGCAACCTATTAGGATGGACAGGGAACCTCAGCACAGACAGTGGGGAGCTCACCCACATCCCCCAGCCTCTCCCTCTCCAGCGCACTCAGCGTGGGGTCCCACACTCCCCAGATTGGGAGAGCTTATAGCAAGGAGGGTCATCAAGACCAGTCACCCTCATTTAACAGATGAGGGGCAGGCTTGATCCCCTCCAGGGACAGCTGTGGGACTGAGCCCTGGCTGCCACTTGGCATGACGTGTCCAAGAGGACCCAGCAGGGATCCCGAACACAGAACCCTCACCCACAGGCTTTCGGCCTCTGCCAACTGAGCTGTTAGCCCCAACCACCCACCATCGGCTCTTTGAGAAAGTAACAGCATCGCTTCTGCATTATGCCCTAGAGCAACACCACTGATCTGTGGGTTACAGTAGTCAGATGGTCTGTGAGGGACCAAGACACCACTGAGCGCTGGTGTCTCTGTATTCCGGAGACAGCCCGTGCGCACAGCCCGTCCATGTGCCCCTGTGCTGAGGGCGGAGGGGGAGGGGTGGGGATAAAGAGGCAGGATCACCCTGCCGTTTGCAGCCACTCCATCCGGAACGGAAGATCTGAGTCACAGACAGAGCTGACCTTACCTGGTGTCTGGCACGTGCTTCAGATCAAAGACAGACCTGTCTGAAAATCCTCCATGCTGTACCTTGAAATCTCTTTCGGGGAATAAGCCCTAAAATACAAAGAGGTGGCCAATCAGAGAGGGCTGCTCTCTAAAGGAGTGTTTCAGAGGAGCTCCAGGCGAGGAGCCATATCCCAGCCTGGCAGGAAACCCTGGAAGCCGCTCAGGTGGTAACGATGCTTCTTGAGCAGGGCCTCTGGGCATGTTACTTGTATAATAAATGTTGGTCTCAGCTGCCTACAGAGATGGCTTTCTTTCCTACACATCCAAAGCCTTTCTTCTAACCTTTCTCCATAGCAAAAGCATTACATTCCAAGCCTGCTTAGGGGAGTCACAGAGGTTTAACAGTGTATCAGAGAAATAACTAGAATGTATCTGCGGACAAACTCAGCCCCATTCCTCCTGGCACCTCCCACCAGAAGTTAGGTGGGTTCCTCCAGCAGTAAAAATACAACCGTCAATCAACCAGTATTCACTGTGCCAGTCACCTTATTTAGTGCTTTATCACGTTGAATTCTTAGAACCACCCTGTGAGGTGGACAGTATAATTATCCTTATTCTAAAATGACAGAGCTAGAATACAGGGAGCTTAAGCAACTTTTCTAAGGTCACACAAGGGTTATGTTACACATTTGAACCCAAGTCTGTCTAACCAAAGTCCATGCTCTTAGCTGCTGGACTACTATCTCCACATGAGGAATCAGAGGCAGGGGAAAGGAGGTGGCCACAAGAGAAAAGAGGAGGGACTTGCCTGGTGGTCCAGTGGTTAAGAATCTGACTTGAAATGCAGGGGATGTGGGTTCAATCCCTGGTCAGGGAACTAAGATCCCACATGCCTCAGAGCCCACATGCCACAAGATTTCCACATAATGCAACAAAGATCGCAAGTGCCACAACTAAGACCCAACGTGGCCAGATAAACAAATTTTTTTTTTTTAAAAGAGAGAGAAAAGAGGAAAAGCCAGCGGTGAGGTGAGAGGTAAATCAGGTCTCTTATCAAGGCTTGATTTTGGTGTGGTCCTGTCTCCTGAGGGGTGGAGATGAGGGAAAACAAGAGCGCTAGAAAGAAATTTACTCGAGGACAGCAAAGGCTGAACTGATCTAGCCGATGAGTCTGAGTGATTTCAGAGTGACATTAGGCAACCATCAACGTTTTTCATCACACATTCTTTTCTCCTGGCTTCTGGATCACTGGCTGTTTCTGAGATGCCTTCTACTTTGAACATTATTCATTCTCAGTATTCCTTGTGCATCCACCTTCCTCTACCCATTCTTCAAATGTCCTCCCTGGGATTCTGTCTTTAGCCATCATCTCTTCTTACTCTTTATACACTACACATTCTGAGTTGATCTTAATCATTCTAAAGTTTTAACCACCCTTGATAGTCTAATGGCTCCCTAAATCTGTTTCTTTTTTTTTTTCACACCTACAGGATCTTAGTTACCCCCACCAGGGTTTGAACCCAGGCCCCCTGCAGTGGAAGCACAGAATTATAACTGGACCACCAGGGAATTCCCCCTCAATCTATTTTTGATGAAGTATAATTGACTTCTTGCTCTAGGAGCCCTCTGTAAATCACAGGACTTTCTGTAGCACTTACCTCTCTGCATATCTGTCTCTCTTTATTAGACTATAAGGGCAGGCTCAGTGCTTACAGTTTCTCTCTCTCTAGTACCCAGGAAAATATTTAGTAGACAATAGGAGCTCCATAAAGGTTTAATAAATGAGTAGAAGCAGACACTACAGTCAGCACATATATTTCAAGTTACCTGGTTTTCTTTTACAGAAAGTCTGAGAGGCAGGATGAGATGAAGAATCTCATTTTTTTTCAGGCTTTCATAGCCAGCAACCAAGATTCCTGGAAAAAAGAAGCAGAATATACTGGGACAAACTGCTAGAAAGATTGGGAGCCATGGCTGGGTCTAGACACTTTGCCATATCTCCCAAAGCAAAAATAAACTCCTTTGCCACTGGTATGCAGCCTCGTATCGGGGGACTGGAAGAGAGCTAGATAGAAATATAATGCTGACAGAACAAGAAATTGCTGCAAGTTAGCAAGAGGTCTTCAAGTTCTCAGAAATGGTTGGGTCCCTCTAGGCTGAGCTCCTTGAGTCCCAGCTTCAGGAGTGGAATTCTGTCTCCTTCAGGGTCACGAAGGGCATCTCACCTTTGTCACCAATCCATTCAAGCACTCGAGTGGCTCCTGAGAGGTCAAATGCATGGAAATCTTGGTACCTGAAGGACAGAGACACGATGTCACATATTGATGCATGGCACTTTTACAACTGTTCAAGATGAGATGTCAGCATGGTTTAGTGGTTGGGGGCCCAAGCTCTGGAATCAAGCAGAACTGGGATCAAATCTTGTTACATATTTTACCCTCTGTGTGACTGGGACCAGGCCAGTCACAATTTCTCTGAGCCTTGTCCTCATGCGTAAAATGGAACTCCCAGAGTACTTCACAAGGTTGGTGTGCAGAATCGAGACAATCTTTGTTTAAGGTTTAACTCAGAGGCTGGTGCAAAATAAATGGTCACTTGCTTCCCTGGTGGCTCAGATGGTAAAGAATCTGACTACAATGCGGGAGACCTGGGTTGGATCCCTGGGTTGGGAAGATTCCTTGGAGAAGGAAATGGCAACCCACTCCAGTATTCTTGCCTGGATAATCCCATGGACAGAGGAGCCTGGCCGGCTACAATCCATGGGGTCGTACAGAATTGGACAGAAATGAGCAACTAACACTATAAAACAAAAATTATGCTATTATTATCCCCCACAAGCACGGCTCCTACCAGTACTTCACACAACTTGCACACACAGAAAGGTGCCATTTCCCAGAAGCGGGAGCCGAGGCTCAGACGGAGTCCTCCGTACAGGTCCCACCCCACACCAGGATTCCCCGCATGCTCCACCCCGCGCCCGTCGGCCCCCAGGCCAGTTCCCTGGGCCGATTCCACGTCCCATGCCCACACAATTTACAAGCGCAAGGACTCCACCAGCCAGTCCTCCGCGGGCTCCATGGCAACAGTCGCTTCCGGTATCCTATTTCCGCCTCTGAATCTTCCTGGGCAGGCGCGGCCTTCTCGCGAGGAGTGGGTGCGGCCTGCTTTGACCTGGGGGTGGGGCCCAGAGATGCCCTAGCGCAGGCGCAGACCTGCCGTTCTTTTGCCGCGCTCGGTCTGGGGTTCTCCGGATAAACTCTCCTGGAAAAATGACGTCAAGTCAGGGATTCCCAGGATGTCCGTTCCAGACGGGGCCTGAGGGATCAAATACACGCTGGTTTTATGAGCGTGTATTTGCAGATCAGAGGAAAAGGCCCGATAAAATACGCCCCGTTAAATTCGAATATTATGTAAAACAGAGAGTAGTTTTTTTTCATTTATGTCCATGCAAGGACATACTTTTTCATTAAGTATGTCCATGCAAGGACTTCTTGGCAGTGCAGTGGTTGACTTCGTGCTCCCAATGCAGGGGCAAGGGTTTGATCCCTGGTCTGGGATCTAAGACCCCGTTGTGCCATAGCGCAGCCAAAAACAAAAACACACAGTTAAGTCCACGCAATATTTAGGATATCTTTTTATACGAAAACATTGTTCATTGTTGATCTGAAATTCGACTATAACGGAGTGTCCTGTATGTTTATTTGCTAACAGTCAGTCCCACAAGGCCAGAGAAGAGAGTAAGCGTACACTGGGGTCTGGATCCCAGCTCAGCTCTCTTCTTTGTAAGCGCTGGGCACTCCCCTCAAACCTTGGCGAGTAGATAAAATCAGGTAAGCGAAGCCCTCCCGTGTAGTGTAGGCAGTTCTCTTTTACAGGTGGGAAACAGGAGAGACTTGCCTCTGCCAGTAGGTGGCAGCGGCGAGAGTAGAAAAGTGGCTGGCAGAGGACCTGGCATCCCAGCAGGCACCGAGTACCTGCTTGCGAATGAGTGGATGAGCAGAAGCCCAGAATCAGTGCCAGGCTGGTGCCACGGAGTGTTCTGGGCTCTTTGGGGCCAGCCCCATCCCAGCGAACACCAGGTCTTCCAGTCTCCTTCCCCTCCCATCCCCCCCAGCACAGGTAGAAGGAGAGGACCAGACAGTCTACGTAAAGAGCAGGGTTTTTATTCACAACTTCAACAGGGAAGCAAGAAATACGGCAGGGACATCATTTGCATCTGCACTGGCAATATTCCTGACAGCCCAACCAGAAATCACAGTAGTGGAGTGACAGAGGTCTGAGCCCATGATTTACATCCAGATGGGTCCCATGCAGCACCTTCCCTGGGTGGGCACAATCTCAGCCATGTCGTCGTGTCTTCCTGATTAATAGCATCACTTCTGCAACATTTGCACCAGCAGCCTCCTGTGCTGAAGGGGAACACACAGAGGAATTGGACTGGGCAGGGGTGGGGCAAATGATAGGGGCATCCTGCCATTCCTAAGTGCAGGGCACCCACAGAGGTCGGCAGGGGCAGCCTCCCCACCCCACCCAGTACCTTTCTCCCTGAAGGGCCTGGGAGGGATCAGGGCAGTGGTTTTCTCAACCTCACAGAGACAGTCAATGGAGATCTTAGAAATAAAGTCCAAGCACCAGGCCCAGTCCTGGGCCAGACAGTGTTTTGACTCCCTGACCTCCAGCTCTGCCCCAGACCTCACTTCTGAAGTCCGACCCCCCAGGGCTAGGTACTGCTTCCTCTGAGATTTTCGAGTTGGTCTTCATGTTTTGGGCCTTCAAGACCAGTGGACCCAGAGGGGCCATAGTCTTCCTTCAGACCAAGCCAGCTTGAGTACCTAGCTCTTACACCTGAAGTCTTTAGGGGCCGCGCGGCATGTGAGGTCTTAGCTCCCCAACCAGGGATCAAACCCATGTCCCCTGCAGTGGAAGCAAAGAGTTCAACTACTGGACTGCCAGATGAGTACCAGGCTGGTGGTTCTGTGCATCAGGAGGGTCAAGGTTGACTGGGGCTGGGGATGAACTTTCTCTAGGGAATGCCCCCCCCCCCTTTCACAATGCATACACTATATGCTAGGCACAGTGGGAGACACACAGTTAAGTCAGCCACCGGTGCTGCCAGGGAGCTCCCAGACTGCTAACAGGTTCTGTTTACTAAGTGTTTTCTATGCATTAGGCATCACGCTCAGCATGTGACATAAATGGTCTCATTTAAGGGAAGAGGGACACTATTATTCCCATTTTAGGGTTGAGGAAGATGAGGCTTAGAGAGGCTAAATGACATTTCTAAGGTCCCACAGCTACCAAGTAGCTGGATTATGAGCCCAGAATGCTGTCACGAGAGTCCACATTCTACTATACCTTACTGCCTTCTTTACAGAGCAACAAAGTACCAGGGAGGGTGTGTGGGATGGGGAGGTGCCGGGAGCAGAGAATGGATGAGCTGCCCCTCTGCCAGGCTGGAGACGAAGGCTGGCTTGGCTCCAGCTCTGGGGCCTTGAACCCTATGTGTGTGCGTGCTCAATCACGTCAGTTGTATCCGACTCTCTGGGACCCCATGGACTGTAACCCACCAGGCTCCTCTGTCCATGGGATTCTCCAGGCAAGAATACTGGAGTGGGTTGCCATGCCCTCCTCCAGGGGACCTTCCTCATCCAGGTCCCCTGCCCTCCTCCAGGGGACCTTCGAACCTGCATCTCTTACATCTCCAGCATTGGCAGGCAGGTTCTTTACCACTAGCACCACCTGGAAGCCCCCCCGCCCAAACCCCATAGGTCAACGGTTTACAACCAAGGGTGATTTTTTTGGCTCCCTCCCATGACCCCTCACCAGGGGACCTCTGGCAGTGTCTGGAGCATTGTTAGTTGTCATAACTGTGGGCATAGAGGGAGGCTATGCCAGTGGATAAAGACAAGGGAGGCTGCTAAACTTCCTACAATGCACAGAACAGCCCCCACAATGTAGGACTACCCCGCCCAGAAGAGCAGGAGTGCTGGGATTGAGAAACCCTGCCAGTGGTCACTGAGGCAGATGAGAAACTGGGAAGAGCACTGGTCAAAGTGAACAAGGTCCAGACTTGTTCCTGGCTGCTGATTCACTCTTTTCATCCTTTCTGTGGGCCCCAGGGTCCCAATAAGCACATACAGGGCACAACAAAGGTGGACAGCAGGGGTGGGGCAAGTCTGCATAGACCAGGGGGTGAGGGGTGGGGGGAAGGTCCTGCTGGAAGAAGCTGGATAAGCCCAGGCTGCACCTTTAGACTGGGCAGTGGGTGAGGAGGAGCATCTTCCCCTACTTTTTTGTCCCTCGGGGTTTGCTGAGAAGGTCAGCTCCCTTTCTTTGGAATCCTCCCACTTTGAGCTCTGGATCACAGGGAGAGCCTAGAATCCTTGGCTTTCCTGGGCCTCTCCTGCCCTGGCTGGGCACTCATACCCTAAGCCCAATGCGGGATCCAGGAGGAGCCCTGGCTGAGTTCTCCTGGCTCACCTGGGTGTGAGGTGCTGGGCCACTCAGGGTCATGCCCAGAGCTTTCTTTTGCAGGAGGACCCTGAGCAGATGATGACTCAGCCGTGGTGTCTGGTCCCTCAGGGAGGTGTGAGGAGCTGTCCCCAGTAGGGATGGGCTGGGGGGCTCCAGGCTCTTCTTGCCCATGAAGTGACCTAGAAAGGAGGTGCCAAGGCACAGGGAAGTCAGGGAGCAAGGATGCTATCCCAGTGGGCAAGTCCCCATCTCTCCCACGTCTCAGTTCTCCTGGCAGGAAGATACACACACAGCCTTTCTCCTCCTGGTCACCGGAAACCGACAAAGAACCCCCAGTGGGGCAAAGCCTGCACCTCAGCTTTTCCGGAGTAGGTAGAGGTGGGTGGAGGGGATGGCACAGCTGGAAGGGGCGGTGGGAGGCTCCAAGGGCCAGGAAGAAACTCTGCCAGTTGTGCTGCCTGCTTAGAAGAGGGACGGGAAACAGCAGAGAAAGACGTGAGGACAAGAGGTGTCTGGAAGGTGGAGGTGCAGAGAGGAGACACACTAGAGGTCGGAAGATTCAGTGCAGTCTTGTCTAAGGGAAGAGGCACAGACTGGCAGGTAGATCTAGGATCCAGCCTCAGCTCTGCTTTAAACCGGCTGAGTGAATGATTTAAACCAAGTCACTGGGTCTGGGTCTCAAGTTCCCCCATCTTACTAGATGAATTCCAGGGTCCCCACTAGCCTGGACACTAGTGTCCATGTTGAGGAGAGGCCAGAGAAGGAAGGTGGGAGGGACGGGGAGCGCTTGCCGGAACCCCGAAGACTCACCGGTGGCCCAGAGGTTGCCCCGCGGGTGCACTCGGATCTTGCTGGCCCGGCTGCGGGGCTCTGGGAGATCCCAGCCGAGCGGGGCGGCGCCGGCCGCGAGCAGAGCGAAGAGCAGGAGGCCGCCGAGCAGCCGAGCGCCCCCTGCCCGCAGGGTCATGGCTGGGCGCGGGCGACACCTCGGTTTACGTGCACTTGGCGGTGGCTCCGGTCGTGGGCGCGTGCCTTCCCTCCTTTTAAACCCGCGCCGCTGGGGGCGGAGCCGCCCCGAGGAGCCCGCCCCCGGCGCGCTCGCGGCCGCCCCGGCCCCGCCCTCTCGGAGTCTCCAGTCGGCCCGGGCCAGGGTCGGGGACCCCCTTCACCGCCCCCACGGCCGCACTCCTGACCCGACGTGTGCATGGCTTCCTCAGGGTGTCCGGGCCCAAGCCCACCAGCTTCAAGCTGAGGATGGGGGCAAAGCCGGCTCCCCTGGCCCTCCTCGCCACTCCCAACTGCTTTCGGTCCTTCTTCAAGGTAGAAAAGGGGGCGAGGACGCCGCCTTCCTGGGTAACATAGGCGTTACTGTGCCCTGCAAAGTGCCGGGCGCCAGAGGAGCTTGCCAGTCGGCCCCTCCCTCTTGGAGCATCTGACCTGCTCACCCACCTATCTTTATGCCCTCTCTCTCCCAGCCAGCACTCACCAGGTAAGCAGAAGTCACAGCACATGCTCCGGAAGGGAGTGCAGAAGGATGGAAGGGGAGCCCTCCTCAACCCAACTCAAATGGTGAGAGCCTGGCTTCTCACTCGGCCAGGAGGCAGAGCTTTGGGTCAGGGGAGTGAAAGGAGCACTGGACCCGGAGTCCATATACAAGCTGTGTTATCTCTTTGACCCTCACCTTCTTCAACTGTCAAATGGGAATAACCCTGCTGCCCTATTTTTAATAATTTTACGTCTTTTCAGCCCAGTTATTTTGTGGCAGGAAGCAGCAGTCCTACAGGACTCTCAAAGTCAGCACTCTCCTCTCAAGGAGCTGTCCAGGCTTGTCTTGGAAAGAACTTTTAGGTCAGTGGCAACATTTAATGAACAGGAGAAGACGCTGTGCTCCAGAATAATACATTTATTTTTGCTTAAATGTTTACCAAACACCAACATTCAGAGCACCATGCTAAGGACAGGAGGGGAGACAAAAGATAACATCTGCTTCCACCGTAGCTGACCATCTCATTGGAGAGACAGAGTACAAAAGCAGTCAATGAGAGAGGAGCAGGATACCAACCAACCCCTGGGCTCTGGACTCTTCTCAGAAACACTGCAGTGTGGCTGTGAGAGAACCTACTCCCCAGACTGGCTCAATAATGGTACCTGCTATTATTACTCTTGCCATGTCTAGCTCAGCAAGGCTCTGTGGATCACCATCTTAAAAGGGAAAGTGTGTACAAGAAGCGGATTGTCATGCTGAGCTACCAGAAAGCATGACAGGCAAGACAAGGACACTCGGTTTCCGGCCCAGGCTTTCTTCCCACTCTCCCTGCTTCTCATCTCCCACCCTGGCATTTACACCTCTCTGTATTCTTGTCACTGCTTAAGCCATAGTGTACAGATATAGCTCTCATCACCTTCCCATTATAATCGTTCCCTTTTCGACCCCCTCCCTCTGCTTGCATCACACACCCATCCTGTCTTCTCTGGTCCTCAGTCATAGAAGTTAGGAGGTGGTATTGAGTGCTGCCTCACTTAGATGCTTGAAGGAATCTTATTTGGCAGGTTTATCTCTCCTCATTTTATAGCTGCAAGCAGGCTCGGACTGGAAACTTGCCCAGACGTCACGCTGGAATCAAGACTTCAGGTCTGTTCAGAGCACTCCTTCAGGCCCCCAGAGCCACCGGGAACCGATGCTGCTTTCTCTGAGCCACGCCCACTCCCGCTGCACCATCCGGTTAAAGAGCAGGTTGGTGTGGATTTCTAAAGGGGGCGAGGGAGCAGGCACTGACTGACGGAGTTTCACCTCTCTTCTACAGGTGACCTTGGCACCTTGGTTCTGCTCTGACAGGTTCATTTATAGTTAGGCAAACCTCCTCTGACATAGCCTGTGTTCACAGCTCCAACCACACCTGTGAGAATGATCCCCGATGTCCCTGGGGATTATTTCATCTATCAGATGAGCACAGGAAAAGAGGGGCTTCCAAGGACCTCAGAGAAAGAAGCAGGGCAGCAGCTCCACAGCCAGCTATAAGCCACTGTATCCCAGGAATGTGCAGCAGAGAGGGGGCTTGCCCAAGACAGCACTTCCACGTCAGATCCCTCAGGGAGTAGTGCTGGGCTGAGTTTAAAGTGAGGACCTCAACTGCACACTGCCTGTTCCTAAGTCCTCTCTCCCTGGGGGAAGACAGACAGTGAATCACATGGAACTGCCAGGGGAAGCTCTTCAGAGCTCACTCTGACCCTCTGAGATTTCAGACAATGCAGAGAAGATTCAAAGGACACCCAAAAGATGAATAAGGGGTGAAAGATATATGGCAAATCCTCTGATAACCAACACCAACCAAATATTTAGACTGCATCATGCTTTTAATCAAAGATTGCTTAAAATAAAGAACATATATAGTATTGATTGCTACGTTTCATTAAATTAGAATTAATTACAAATAACATCTTTTCACAGCCAAATCTTTTTTTGTTATTGTTTTCCAAAGCACTTGCATGCACACTCCTTTGATCACCAACACTACTCTGATGCAGTAAAGGCTAGTACTATGTCCATTTTATAGATGAGTTAACTCAAGTAAACACAAGTTAGCTGCACAGAAGCTAAACAAACAGAGAAATCCTGAGTGTGGACTTCAAACACATGAAAGGTACAGAGGACAAAAGAGAAAATAAAAAGCAGAAATTTAAATGAGACATAAATGAGCCTAGAGAAAAAGGAAGGGTGACAAACAGAGATGCTCAGAATAAGATGGTGTAAAATCAGTCTTCTGGCAAATCTCTGAGCACAGATCCCATATGCATGGGTTGTGGAGAGAAAGAGAAACATCTTGGGACATCTCAGGTCCTGCTCTTTAGGTTCAGAATGGGCAAGGGGCTGTAGAATCAGGAGAAATGCATAATCTTTAAGAGAGGAAGAAAAAGAATCAGGGATATTTGATACAATTTCACAAAGTCAGAGGGAACACATAGGAACTAGCTAGAATATCAAAATATTAACCATTAAAAAGGAACTATTTCAGGAACTGAAATTGCCAAAATACAACAATTTTTCAAGACAATATTCAAAAACAAAATAGAGAAGATACATGTAATGAGAAAGTGATGAGAATGCCAAGAATGGCTAAGAAAGCTAAGCAGCTGCTGCTCAGCTAAATGGCACAAATGCTCAGGAAAGTTACCACAACCCTAACCAAGTGAGAAGCCCCAGGACCCGTGTTCATAAGATGATTTGGGTGTAATAGGTACTTCAGGGGGCATTTCAGTAACTGAAATAAATACTCTTTTAACTCCAAAGAGGTTTAAATACTTGGAAGTTTACCTGAGAATTTCACTATTTCTAGGCGATTTACTGAGGAAATCCATGGAAGAACAACCTAGGGCTTCTATGAAAGAACACCCAAGGGCCTTGTGATTGTGGGGCTTATTCCAGATAAATGAATCTCATGAGAGTTTATAAAGGTAGAATAACTGGGTTATGACATTGTGGCCTGGTAAACATAACCAGAATTCAAGTTCTGGCTCTGCCACCCACAGGTCTGGAGATCCTGGGCAAATCTCTTCACCTCCAGTTTCTCTTTTGTAAAATGGAGTTTATTTTGAGGACTAAAGGAGAAAAAAAAATGTTATAAATTCAAAAGCACTTGGCCAAGCACTGGAGAATTTGGAGTACTCACTATTATTAGCTGGATCCTAGGAAAAGCAAAGCCTGCCTTACATCTGAAGCCCATTACAGGGGGAAAAGCCTCCCTGGGTAGCGGGTGAGGCCACGGCATTGACACAACAGTCAGTCCGCAAAATGCCTAATACATCGTCACTTGTTTGATAAACAAATGCTAGCATACCTGCCTCAACTTTTGACCAATTCCAAGGAACATGTTCTATATGGCATTCTCTCTTCTTGCTTAAATAAGTTGTCAAGCTGACAACCCTCAGCAAAGCATCATGCGAGCAGATTTCCTTACTTGCCTGCCCAAAGTCCTGAGTATAAATTATTTTAACTCGATTCCTTGAATGAAAGCTGGAAACCAGCTTGAAAGGGTTCCAGATTTGGCTCAAATGGTAAAGAATCCGCCTGCAGTGCAGAAGACCTGGGTTAGAACCAGCTTAGCCATCTAAATAAACTGGCCAGTTAAAATAAGGGCTTTACAGAAATGATTCTTGATGGAGAGTAGGTGGCATTCCAGAAACTCCTAAAATTAACAGAACAAGGATCTATAATTTGAAAGTTGCCTTGAATATAACTGTATATGACAGATGAGTAACTACTGTTTTTATAGTACAAACTTAAGAAGAAGCAAGATAACATGTTCTTGGCTGGTAAGGATAAGAGGCTGGATATAACAGACCTGAAAAGAGGTTTATCAGAATGGAGAGGAGGTATGAAATTTTTGTTTCTTAAAAAAAGACCATGAGTTTATAAGGACTTCCCTGGCAGTCTAGTGGTTAAAACTCTGCAGTTCCAGTGCAGAGGGTACAGGTTCAATCCCTGATCAGGAAGATCCTGCATGCCACATGATTTGATTAAAAAAAAAACAAACCATGAGTTTTTAAAGATTAAGGAAAACTGCTTTACAGGAAAACTAATTGAAGGAAGATTCCTGGCTGATTAGATGGGTAGCTGATTTTTTGCGAGGTGGCTTTCTGCAGAAGGGGCCAAACTATACCTGAACATTCTCAGGAACAGCTCTATGAAAATCATTAGGCTAATTAATATAGAGATTATTGCATAATGCTACACAGTGTCCTTGCAGTGAGGTCTCAGAAGAGAAGTTTCTAGATTTCTGAGTGTCATTACAAGTTTTAAAAAAATTCCCACTTTATATCCATTCCATGAACCATAGATATGATTCTTTCCCTCTTCACATTAGCCCCTAAGGAGCTGAGAACCAAAGCGATGGATCTTCTCCAGCAGACAGCAGGATCTTCTGACATGTCTTGTAGTTACTAACCTCACCTCCCATTTTACCCTTTCCTCCTCCCATGCTTATTTCAACCCCAAATTCTTCAACTGTTTTATATCATATCACATAGTACTGGAAGTATCTTTATGAGCCACTTTGTTCCAAATCCTTTCTGGAACAAGAGAGGGTATAAATAAATCTAAAATGTGAAAAACACTGTGACAGGCACTAGGGGATACACAAGAATGAATTACAGGCTAGTCTTGTTTATATGCCTTCAAGGAGCTAGCTGGAGAGCTGGACACACATAAGACAAACCACTCTGAGGACAGTGAACAAAGTACTGAGGAGACAGCACCAAGAAGGAAGCACTGTATACCTGAGAGCTTGGTGAATTAGAAACACCTCTCTTTGAGCTCCCTGTGCATCTCTTAAGGTTGCACTTACGATCCTATGTGGAAAGATCTGTTTACACATTGCCCCAATTAAGGCACTGAGTTCCTGGCAGAGGAGGGACCTTGCCTCACTCATCTTTGTCTCCCCAGGGCCTGGCCCCAAAGCTGGCACAGAGTAGATGCTCAATAAATGTCTCCTGAATGAGAAAGCTTTTAGTAAGCAGAGAAGTGAGCAGGCACTCCAGGCAGGGCGACCCAGCATAAACAAAGACTGCATATCTATACAGTGAGACCATTGTCAAGGCTATGAGAACCTGGGGTCTGCTAAGAGCTGAGGTCAGAAAAACCCTGCGGGCCTGGGATGCTACAGGACCTAGAAGGCAATGTCCTCGCTGTTTCTGATAACCTCTGCATATTCTAATTCCCAACACTTTTTGGTTACATAGAGTTCTTTCTACATCCAGATTCACCATAATTATGTGTGAAGGGTTAAATTTGTTGTTTTATTTCGGAAACTTCTCTGGTATTACTTGAGGTTATAATAAGGGACAATGGGGACAGAGACATGCCTGGCCAGGAAACAGCATGAGGAGCTGACAAAAGTCTGTCTAGTCAAAGCTATGGTTTTTCCTGCAGTCATGTATGGATGTGAGAGCTGGACCATAAGCACCGAAGAACTGATACTTTCTAACTGTAGTGCTGGAGAAGACTCCTGAGAGTCCCTTGGACTGCAAGGAGATCAAATCAGTCAATCCTAAAGGAAATCAGTCCTAAATATTCATTGGAAGGACTGATGCTGAAGCTGAAGCTCCAATACTCTGGCCAACTGATGTGAAGGGCCAACTCACTGGAAAAGATCCTGATGCTGGGAAAGATTGAAGGCAGGAGGAGAAGGGGATAAGAGATAATGAGATGGCTGGATGGCATCACTGACTCAATGGACTTCAATTTGAGTAAACTCTGGGAGATTGTGAAGGACAGGGAAGCCTGGCGTGCTGCAGTCCATGGGGTTGTAAAGAGTAGGACACAACTTAGCAACTGAACAACAAACTGAGGCATCCTGAGGAAGGTGGATAATCCATTCAGCCAGCTAGAATTTCTGAAGCTCAATAGGGTGATAAATGTCATAAGAAAGGTACCTTCAGAACCAGGGGGAGCTCCCACACCTGAGAGGTTATTAGCATTTGGTAACATCCTTATGCAAATGACCAAGAAATACAGTCAGGGATAACAGAGACTTTATTCCAAGCCTAGGTTCTTTGAGAAGCCTGTGACTCCCTAAGAAAACTGACAAAAGCCAATACTTCTCCCACTGAGAAAGAGAACACAGGAAGAGACCAAGAACACACAAACAAAATGAAGAAAACAGGATTAACATAAAATATTCTAGAAAGGGAACATGTCATTTTCAATAGAACCGTTGGGAGATAAAGTTTTTTGATTTAAATTTGGCAAGACTAAGATAATGTACTCACTAAATATCAGGCAAATACAAATCACTTTAATGATTCATATGCTCCGATCCAGGATAACAGCACAACAGTGATGCTACCCTTAGTTACTGCTTCTGGTTCCAATGCATGATTATACTAAACACTTGGTATATGCTGCCGGATGCTACTGGGAAAACAGAGCACAGTGTCTATAAAACGGGGCTCCTGCACTGGAGGAACTTACAGTCCGACAGGGGAACTTGAGTCCACAGCCGCCAAGATACACAAATAGTGTAAGCCTGCAAACACGGAATGACAGAGAAGGAATAATTACGTTGTGAAAACAGTGAGACTCGGGTAAGCAGAAATGCGATACAAAGTAAGTGAGAACATGGTGGTACAGCACAAGGTTGCTTCATGTCAGCACAATTCCAAGTCTGAACTTCACACGTAGGAAGTACGAGGGTAAATACAAAATCTGTGGTCTAAAAAGAGACACTTCCTAAAAGGTAAAAGGGGTATGAAAATGAACTAACAGGTGGAAATTATCTAAAATAGGCACACCAGCATGTTACAGGAAAACTGGACGTAAAGTCATGCAAGCAACAGTCATGAGTTATGTTTCTGGATTCAAGGGATGGCGATGAGAATGGGATGACATGGATAAATGCTGGCTTTTAAATGACTAAATATGATGAGAAAATGACAAATCCAGGCAAGTATGCCTTCAAAGAGAAGTTGAAATGTGAAGGGGAAGTTTGCACGAACTGCCATGAGCTTCAGTTTAAAGACAGGACGATCGACTGGAGGAGTCCTGCAGGAACAGCAGAAACAGGACTGGAGACACTCATGGAGACTGATGAGGTGATGACTCACAGCCAACAGATAATCCATTATCATGTTCTCATCCGAAGTTTTCTCAATTCCTCTTCGATTCTCTTCACTCACAATGGTTAAACCCACCTAACTTCCCACTAGCCCTGTAAAATCTCAAAGAGCTTATACTTCCCTTAAAATAATGAATCAAGCACCTATGGCATTTCTTACATTTCCAAAGAGCTTTTAAAAATACATCTACTGAGATTTCCCTGGCGGACCAGTGGTTAAGACTCTGCACTTCCAACGCATGGGGCACGGGTGTGATCCCTGTTCAAGGAACTAGGATCCCACATTCCTTGTGGTGTGACCAAAAAAAAACCACATTATATTTACTAATAAAATCTCCCAGTTTTAAGTCTTATATTTTAGCACTAAAATATAAAACCTGGGAACACGGTACCTCATTCCACAAATAATGTTTTTTTTTTTTTTATTTTTGGCTACTAGAGTGAATCAAATATTTTTAAATGATCTGATTACTTTTCAGAGAAATTTAGCTGTTGCTTCAAACTATGGCATCCAGTAAAGGAGGAAAAACAGTAATTTTATAAGACTGGGTATGAAAATAAGCAAGTGAGGAAAATATAAACACTTCCCTCCCAGTAAGTGTAAAAGGAGGAGGAACCTGGATCACGGAGGATACAAGTACAAGCATGTTTACACTCTGACGAGCTAGGATCACAAAGAACTTTGAGATCCCAACCTTTGCCAGCAGAACACATGACTTCTCCCCAGAGAAGTCTCAGAAAGGTTGGTACAAAAACAGCCAGTTACTACTGGCTCCGCAGTTAACCCCGCCATCTTTAGGTTGTCAGGAAGGAAAAAGGGAGTAAGCAGCAATTTTCTACTACACATGGAGGTGGGGTGGGGGTGGGGGGACATTTCAGCACTCTCCTTGGCTCATGAGAAAATAGAAACACTATGTAAGCCTCAAAGACAGGTTCAAAGAAGCTCTTGTTAGCAGTAATTTGCCAAGTTTCATACTCTGTTGATATCTTTAAGAGTCTGTATGCAAAGTTTGAAAGCTAAAGCCTAGAGAATGGATTTAGGATGGCTGATCTTCTGACATTCAGAAGATTAATGTCCCTGTTCTCATTCCATTAGAATTAAAGTATGGGCTGATTTCCACCTCAGTTGAACGAATCATAAAAACCATTCATTTAGCCCACTATTTTGCAAAGTATTGAGATTTCACACTAATACAGAGAGAACAGAAAGGATTAAGAGTCTTTTGTGCTTAAAACCCACCAGTTACCACATACTCCTTATTTCCTTTACTGTCTCAGTATTAAAAAAAAGAAAGCAACTGGGCTTTGCCTTCATCACCTTAAACCTTGCCTTCTGTAAGTCTGCATCAGAGAAAAGCAAAGCCAGGCACTTAGGAGAACAGATTCAGGCAAGTTAAGAGTCTAAAGAAAACAAGTAGCATACTTGCCCTCCAGCACCTTCCTCATGCCTCCCCCAGATGCTAAAACTCACTGCCACCCTGTAGAAAGGGTTGAGAAGGTCTCAAGTGCAGAAAAGGTTACAAGTCTACAGGAAAGTGAGAGTTACTGAACCTCTCAGCAACCAGCAGGGCTAATACACATCTGAGCCACACCCTCGTGAAGAGTCAATTTTATGACTAAGAGATCCTACTTCTGCTTCACAAAAACAAAAACAAGCAGACAAAAACCAATTGTCAGCATTAGGACAAACTTCTTGGCTGAAGAACTGTTCCCATCAAAGCCTTTACCTCCCCAAGGGGCGCTAGGAACCAGCACAGGAAAGCAAATTTCAAACGCTTTCCCGACAAACACAAGTCAGGGATAAGGGGTTTCAATATGCAAAGTCTTTTATTTAAAATTTTGAAAAGTTAAGACTATGACCACCTCAGTATACGCCATTCCCATTAGAAGGGGGAATGGCAGTTTCAAACTCGGGCAGAGCTGTATTTTCATTTACAGAATTCTGTAGGCACTTTAGAAGTGAAGCTTGGCTTCAAAATACAAACACTGGGGGCTTTGGCTCAACCTTTTAATATAAAAAATTCACTGATGTACAAAAATGCGAAGTGTGACAGTGACAACATATGAAAATCTGTGACTCAAAGTCCCCTTGAGTGCACGTGGTGGTGCACACACACCCGCCCACACGTGCTCTGGCGTGGAAACATAAACTAATGCAAACCAGTGCTACCAAGAAGCGCCGACATATGTTCTCCATTCCACCAACCACAGATCGGCATCTACTCCAAACATTCAGTAACAAAAAGTACAGCATCTTCCAGGAACAGCAAGGCAGACTTCTTACTCACGATGGACCAGCACAAATAAACCCAGCAAAAAGAGCACAGCGTACTAGAAAATAAACACAGAAGCACAAGTCAGAGAAGCTTGGAAAAGTTCACAAAGCCTCAGTTAATTAACTGGCCTCTGGGACCATGATAAATCACTAAATCATCCAACTGGCCTTTCATCTTTTAACTGTAATCCATTTAATAGTTTCCAAAACTCATGAAACACAAAGTATCAGATCTTACCTTAAATTTAGGATAGTCATTCATGAGGATCGTCACAATCCCAATATAAGGAACAAATCTAAACAAACAAACAAACAAGAGATTGAGCATCACAGAACTTTCTAAGTAGCTATTATCATTTACGGAACATTCTCAGTTCTATCTTCCATTGAATACTAATTTTCGGCTGACAAAGTCCACTTGTATATACTGTTCTATTAGACTCTTTCAACAGCCCATGTGATAGGGAAGTTAGCGATATCACCATTTTATAGATGAGGAAACAGTTGTTCATGCCCAAGGTACATGGCAGAACCAGTACCAGATCTGAGGTATCTGACCTCTAGTTGGTGACCCTAATGCCACATGCTTATTCAGTGTCAGGGGCTGGGCTTGTTGTTATAACCTTGGGAAGGCTGTCAGTCTAGCTGGGGAGATCAGGCAAACACAGCCAGAACTTTACAAGGTACTTCATGTTAAGTGTCCCAAAAGTGAGTGTAACAGCTCTATTATAGTACTTAAGATTTCACCACTCTCTCCTTTTATAACCATGTGTAATCTGACTTGGGCTCTCTTCACCCGGAAACTTCTTTTGGAATAGTCTAAACCCCTGGTAGCTCAGTTGGTAAAGAATCTGCCTGCAATGCGGGAGACCTGGGTTCGATCCCCGGATGAAGGAAAGAATACAACTACTCACTCCAGTATTCTGGCCTGGAGAATTCCATGGACTGTATAGTCCATGCGGTCGCAAAGAGTAGGACACGACTGAAGCAACTTTCACTTTCACTGCCTGCAGAAGGTCCATCGCAGCTTCTGTCTTCCTTTTCATCTCTCCAGCATTTGACTTTTAATGACCTGAAACCTGCCCATGAAACCTTTCTCCTTGGGTTCCATTAACACACCAGTCTCTTCTTCCACCTCCACCTACTACCTCTTGGCTGCAACACCTGTTTTTTTTATTTTTCACTAGTTCTTGCTTTCCTGTCATCCCTAAAGTTTGTGCCCTCAAACTAGGTAAAAACCACATATTAAATAATCTCATAGCACCTCATGTATTTTCTCAGAAATCTTCATCATGAGTTTAATTACAGAATTAGTTGCCTAACTAACTGGACAGTATCTGTCTTCCCTACTAGAATCTAAGCTCTCCAGGGGCAAAACCAATGGCAATCTGCTCCCCACTGTATCTTCAAGGCCAAACATGTTATATACACGGCACACAGTAGGCTTCCAGCAAAGACTGACAGACTGAAGGTTGGGATGTCCTGGCCTCGTCTTTTCTCTTTCCCTGGGGAATCTCATCTCCTCCCAGGACTTCAATTCTCCCCTCAAAACAAAAGACTCCTCAACATAAAAATTCAGGGGAGAAAAAAAAAAAAAAATTCAGGGGAGAGAGAGATGTGGGAGGAAACAGCTGTTAGAAATGTACAACTTTCTTTTTCTTCCTCTGCTCCTGTTGGATTCCAGAGTGGACTGGGTGATACCATCCTAGAGAAGGGAGGCTGATCTTCACCTATTTCAAAGTATCTCAGACATTTTTATTCAGGGCACTCACAACTGTTGCACACACCAAAGGTGCACAAACATAAATGACCTCCTATGTAACACCTCCACCATCAAAGGCTCAGGCAGTCTTGAAAAACAGAAGTTTTGTCTGGGGTGCATTTTACTTCCTTTTGAGAACTCCTTTTACTTCCTGTTTCCTGTCCCCACCCCCATCCTACCCTTCTCCCTTCTGGCAGTACTATCCAGACCCATCTCTCCTCCTTCCCAGACTCCCATTCCTGTAAGTTGATGTTTCTTAAAACCTACACCTCTGTTGTAAGAATCACTTGAACAGCTTGTTATGATGCTCTATCTTCCCAGGTTTACTGAGTCAGCGTACGTACCTCCGGAAGGTCGGGCCCAAATGACACTTCTGCACATTTAAGTGCAAGAAGCACAGCTTCAGCCAGTGAGATGTATGGAACAGGTGTGTACTGACAGTAGCCTCCTCTTTTAGGGACCATGATTTAGTTTCGACCCCTGGGACCTCTAAGAACTGAACAGTCCCTACAGAATGGCCTTGCTAAAGCTCTAGGAGGGTAGATAAAGGTTTTCTATATTTTTAATACATATATTTTTTCCTTTTAATGCAACAACTCTATTTCTTTTGTCTCATTTATAACATCTCAAATAAGCAACAGTTTCCAGTCTTTCAGAAAGAAAATCGTCTAATTTAAGAATATAAAGGCAAATGCCTTTCAGTAAAATGCAGATTAAAAGTTATAAAAGCATCTGTGACTTCCATGAAAACAATGATCAGGCTGCCAATTCTGGCCTGATGAGCAATCAGCAGCCATTCTCAGGGGTAGAGGCTTCCAATGTCACCTCCATGCAATGATATCTATGCTCAAAGAACCAATGATTACACAGTCTGCATATAGGTTATCCGTGGAAATATTTTTTTCCCCTAAAGGTGGTTTTATCTTGCTTACCATAAGTGAAATAGAAGCAACCTGATCTTTAAGAGTAACAGAAGTAAAATATAAGGTTGCCAGAATATGACAGGCAGTCCAAAGTCAAATGAAAATTTCGTTATTTGTACCACTGATTCCCTCCATGGACAGACAAGAGCTGCTATCATCAGTCATCTTAAATTCAAATCATTTGCACTTTTTTCCTACTGAACTCAGATAAACTCTGCTGAAGAAGAGTTGATAATAAGCGAAAGTTTAAAATAAGTTAAAAAAAAAAATGCCATTCACAAAGCCAACTTCAACACCAGACAGTGTGGCAAGTTAACATCTAGACGTCAGAGTATAGGGTTAATACGTATTCCCAGGAGTTCTCGGTATCAAAGGTGCTGCTATGAAAGGAGCCTCAGGAGGAAGAAAGAAGAACCATTTGCTGATGTTTTGGGTGAAAATAATCTGTCAGATGTCAAGAGAGGTCTATGCCTGGGAAGTCTGGGCCCTAGTAGCTGACTTAAGAAGGATCACTATTTCTATCCCGGAATGATCTGTTTCAAGTTAAGTAAAAAGTACATTTTGAAAGCCTCCTCTATAAACCTGATTACTCTGGCTTAAAACTCTGATTACTCTGGTTTATAAACCTCACTTACTCTGTTCCTTCCTTTATTTTTATTCTCTTTACCATTGTCAATATTTTTCTATTTCCTGATATTCTGCCAGGCTTTCTCCTTTTCTCCTGTTGCTTTCTACCCTTCTGAGACTAACAGCTTCTCTTGTGTTTTTCAACTACCTGAAGTTAGAAAGAATCACCCCTATTCTTAGTAGGTTCAGTATTAGTTTCACTTTCTAAAATTGTTTTATTACATGCTACAACATGAATGAACCTTGAAAACGTTATGCTAGGTAGAAGAAGCCAGACATAAAAGACCACATATTTAAAAACAAACAAACATATATTATAAGATTCTGTTTATACAGCATGTCCAGAACAGGCAATCCATAGAGACAGAAAGTAGATGAGTGGTTGCCAGGGGCTGCAAGGAAAAGGGGACAAGGAGTGACTGCAAATGAATACCCAGTTTTCTTTTTGGGGTGTGGAAATGTTCTGGAATTAAATAGTGGTGACGGTTTTACGACTTTCTGAATATAATAAGACCCACTGTATTGTACACTTTAAAATGATAAATTTTATATCCCAATATATGTGAATTATAGCTCAATAAAAAATGTTTTAAACTTGTTTTTATTTAGTGCCTTAGGCTTCAGTGTGCAGCTGTTTGAGAAAAAAAATAATAATTCCAAGGTTTGGGTACAGTCTGACTCTGAAATGTAGTTTAGTGTTTTATAAACACAATTTCCACAAAAGGAGGTGATGTGCCCCATTATGTGTCAGGGTTAAGTGGTGACAGGATCAACAGAAAGTGAATTTGTATACTTAAGGCTGTGCTACTGCCTCTCACATCCCAGGTGCTTACACTTCAGGGAAGGTTACTTAATTCAGAGAGTTCCAGACCATAACATTTTTTGTATTAAAAGCAAGAAAAAGGTCTATAACTTTCAACGTTGGGACTTTAGAAATGACACTGTATACAGGTAAGGATTAAAAAAAAAAAATCTTCAGAATGACAAGCTACTTGAGAAAAAGAAAGCCTGGTTTCTCCCCCTTTTCATGGGATGATGCATTTTTTACCCCAAATGGGGCCAAAGTGAGCAGACAGAGCAGCATGAAACACCTCACAATCAAGATCTAGATAAAGGGACACTGTCATACCAGTAGGAGTATAAATAAAACTGTACAGCAAAGCTTGCCAAAAGCCTTAAAATACGCTGTTTCACCAGGTCACTCCACTTCTAAAAATTTACTGTGAAAAAAGCACTGGGCAGAGCCAATGAGACATGTAACAGGGATGTTCCTCATTAACATTGTTCACAATTTTAAAAAAAGACAACAGTCGAAGGCACCCAACACATAGGAGGTTGGCTAAATAAAAATGTGGTCTTTCCACATAGTGGAGTAGCATACGACTTTGATGATATTAAAATGATGATATGGAAATAAGTCTTTTGATCTGTGGATACTACTAGTAATATTGGGGGATAAAAAAGAGGTTATAAGCAGCGTGACCATTCTTTCCCCATACACAAAATGTGTTTATGTCTGTATACACACTTACATATTAAGATCTGCATCTTTATACATAAAAGATTAAAAGAACATGAACCAAAAAGTTAAATATTTATGGAGGGAGTGAAAAGGAGAGAAGGGATTTTGCTTTTTGATGTCTGTTATTTCCTTGTGTTTCTACAAGAATTTGTACATTTGCAATTAAAGGAAACACAAAAAGACTCAAAGAAGTTGATACTACCAACACCCTGGGAACAGAGGGAAATGGGGACTGTGCCTTCTCTGAAGCCCTGATGTATCTAATTTGAATTACAAAAGTATGTTTGGCTCCATCCTAGGAAATCAGGTTCCCTTGAACTTGAGGCATACACAAAATCCAGCTCTGCTGAAGACAAAACACCTTGGTGCTTTTTCTGACCCATTGTCTTTAGCCCCAAACGGAACATCTCTTACACTGTAACTTTTACTTAACAACTTGAACTTATTTGTTTACGGGAACACGGTTCATCAGTTCCACTGTTGGCTCATGGGACCACTGAATCCACCGCGTCTGTTCTAGGTTAGGAGCAGGTGTCCTGACAGTGGAGGGGAGTACCACAGGCATCTAAATAGTGAGAACAAGTGCTGCCCATCTCAAGTGTTATACCAGCAATTTGGGGGTGATGGTTAAAACAGTGGGTTCTGGAGTCAGCCAGCCATTTTTAGTATCAGTGTGATCTTAGATAAGCAACCTCACAACGTCCGTGTTTCCTCATCTGTAGAATGGAAATATTAGGGTTGTTCTGAGGTTAAAATGAGGTAATTCGTGTCAAGAAAGCACTTAGGATGAGTCTCTGGCACATAGTAAGCCCTAGTAAATGTGAGTTATTGTTAATACTATTAATAACATGAAGGTGGTAATAATTCCATATTTCCTCATACCAATAACTTACAATTCCTGTCCTCCACTCATCTGTTCTCCTGATAAAATCTGAAATAAACAGGCTTAATATAACTTTAAAATTTCATTTGACCTCAGTAATTTCACAACTAGAAATAAAACAGTATGGAATACATTATCGTGATGAAATTAATCTAGATGAACACTTTCAGTTGCTGACTCAGTAAATACTTACAAAACATGAGTTTTAACAAGGAGGATTAATATCACTCTGGATCCCCAGAGCCTAGCACAGAACAGACATCAGAGTACATGGGAGGTGCACTAAAACATTTCATAAATGAATTAAACAAATGAATTTTTAAAACTGTCACTCTAATTCATCCTCATCACTAATATTCTGTTCTTTTTCATCAGTCCACATTCTCCCCTCTGGAGCAATAAACCTGAAGTTACAGATGTGTTTTAAGAAGCGTACATTTTCAAAAGATACAAGATGAATTTGACCAAAACAGGACCACCATTACATTCAATTGTGTATGATCAGCCAATACAAATGAGATAGCCAATGTGTCATTAATCTCCCCTCTATACTTACCCCCTTGCTCTCCCCACAACATCTTTTTTCTCTAACCAATGCTGTCCTTGTTTATAGAGGCCTCGGTCATCAACCGCATTATTATCTCCTTTGGTTAAAAACTTGATATGTCCATTTTGCCTTAAAAGAGTAGGGAAATCCAAGTCATCGAATACCTTCATGCCATTTCAAAGTACAAAATTTGCTCATGATAACTGAAAATTCCTATGGAACTGTGGTATTTTATCATCATTCCCAATACAAAAATAATTATTTAGCCAAAAGATGTTCACAGCTGTGTTGTTTATAACAGGAAAAAACTGAAAACAAGCTAAAAGGCTAACAGGAGTTGAAATCCATACAAGCATTAAGGATAATGATATAGAAAAACATTTAATGACATTAGAAGAGCATACAAATTTTATTAAGGTAAAAAATATTACAAAATAGTATGTACAGGATAATTTTTTATATTTTTATTTTTATAATAAAACAAACACAAACCACCAACTTTCTGGAAATACCAATAGCAAAGGAAAACACTAAACTATTCTACAGGATATAATCTGCAAAGTGAAGACAATGGTAAACTGCAGAATGACCCAGTTTCTTTAACCAATAAATCGCAAGAAACAAAGAAAGTTAGAGAAGGAATTTACAGATCAAATAAAAGACATAAAGCTATATTAACCAAACGCAACTGAGGACGTCCTTTAAATCTGGATTGAAACAAATTGCTGATAAAAGTTAAGACACACACACACAAAAAAAAAAGTTAAGACACAATTGGAAATGTGAACAAAGATTGGAAACTTAATAATACAAAGAAACATTTGTTCATTTTTTTAGATGTAAGCATGCTAATTATAAAACAAACACAAACCACCAACTTTCTGGAAATACCAAGAGCAAAGGAAAACACTGGAGCAGCCGTGAAGAGATACCCACGTTCAAGGTCAGGAGGGGCAGCCGTGAAGAGATGCCCCGCGTCCAGTTAAGAGAAAACCAAGCAAGATGGTAAGTGTTGCGAGAGGGCATCAGAGGGCAGACACACTGAAACCATAACCACAGAAAACTAGCCAATCTGATCACAGGACCACAGCCTTGTCTAACTCAGTGAAACTAAGCCATGCCGTGTGGGGCCACCCAAGACGGCCGGGTCACGGTGGAGAGGTCTGACAGAATGTGGTCCACTGGAGAAGGGAATGGCAAACCACTTCAGTATTCTTGCCTTGAGAACCCCATGAGCAGTATGAAAAGGCAAAGTGATAGGATACTGAAAGAGGAACTCCCCAGGTCAGTAGGTGCCCAATATGCTACTGGAGATCAGTGGAGAAATAACTCCAGAAAGAATGAAGGGATGGAGCCAAAGCCAAAACAATACCCAGTCATGGATGTGACTGGTGATAGAAGCAAGGTCTGATGCTGTAAACAGCAATATTGCATAGGAACCTGGAATATTAAGTCCATGAATCAAGGCAAATTGGAAGTGGTCAAACAGGAGATGGCAAGAGTGAATGTCGACATTCTAGCAATCACTGAACTAAAATGGACTGGAATGGGTGAATTTAACTCAGATGACCATTATATCTACTATTGTGGGCAGGAATCCCTTAGAAGAAATGGAGTAGCCATCATGGTCAAAAAGAGTCCGAAATGCAGTACTTGGATGCAATCTCAAAAATGACAGAATGATCTCTGTTCGTTTCCAAGGCAAACCATTCAATATAATGGTAATTCAAGCCTATGCCCCAACCAGTAATGCTGAAGAAGCTGAAGTTGAATGGTTCTATGAAGACCTACAAGACCTTTTAGAACTAACACCCAAAAAAGATGTCCTTTTCATTATAGTGGGCTGGAGTGCAAAAGTAGGTAGTCAAGAAATATCTGGAGTAAAAGGCAAATTTGGCCTTGGAGTATGGAATGAAGCAGGGCAAAGGCTAATAGAGTTTTGCCAAGAGAACGCACTGGTATGGACCTAACAGAAGCAGAAGATATTAAGAAGAGATAGCAAGAATACACAGAACTGTACAAAAAAGATCTTCATGACCCAGATAATCACGATGGTGTGCTCACTCACCTAGAGCCAGGCATCCTGGAATGTGAAGTTAAGTGGGCCTTAGAAAGCATCACTACGAACAAAGCTAGTGGAGGTGATGAAATTCCAGTTGAGCTATTTCAAATCCTGAAAGATGATGCTGTGAAAGTGCTGCACTCAATATGCCAGCAAATTTGGAAAACTCAGCAGTGGCCACAGGACTGGAAAAGGTCAGTTTTCATTCCAATCCCAAAGAAAGGCAATCCCAAAGAATGCTCAAACTACCACACAATTGCACTCATCTCACACACTAGTAAAGTAATGCTCAAAATTCTCCAAGCCAGGATTCAGCAATACGTGAACTGTGAACTTCCAGATGTTCAAGCTGGTTTTAGAAAAGGCAGAGGAACCAGAGATCAAATTGCCAACATCCGCTGGATCATCGAAAAAGCAAAAGAATTCCAGAAAAACATCTATTTCTGCTTTATTGACTATGCCAAAGCCTTTGACTATGTGGATCACAGTAAACTGTGGAAAATTCTGAAAGAAATGGGAATACCAGACCACCTGACCCGCCTCTTGAGAAACCTATATGCAGGTCAGGAAGCAACAGTTAGAACTGGACATGGAACAACAGACTGGTTTGAAATAAGAAAACAAGTACGTCAAGGCTGTATATTGTCACCCTGCTAATTTAACTTATATGCAGAGTACATCATGAGAAACACTGGACTGGAAGAAGCACAAGCTGGAATCAAAATTGCTAAGAGAAATATCAATAACCTCAGATATGCAGATGGCACCACCCTTATGGCAGAAAGTGAAGAGGAACTAAAAAGCCTCTTGATGAAAGTGTAAGAGGAGAGTGAAAAAGTTGGCTTAAAGCTCAACATTCAGAAAACTAAGATCATGGCATCTGGTCCCATCACTTCATGGGAAATAGATGGGGAAACAGTGGAAACAGTGTCAGACTTTATTTTTGGGGGGCTCCAAAATCACTGCATGTGGTGACTGCAGCCATGAAATTAAAAGACACTTGCTCCTTGGAAGGAAAGTTATGACCAACCTAGATAGCATATTAAAAAGCAGAGACATTACTCTGCCAACAAAGGTCTGTCTAGTCAAGGCTATGATTTTTCCAGTGGTCATGTATGGATGTGAGAGTTGGACTGTGAAGAAAGCTGTGCACCGAAAAATTGATGCTTTTGAACTGTGGTGTTGGAGAAGACTCTTGAGAGTCCCTTGGACTGCAAGGAGATCCAACCAGTCCATCCTAAAGGAGATCAGTCCTGGGTGTCCATTGAAGGACTGAGGCTGAAACTGAAACTCCAATACTTTGGCCACCTGATGCAAAGAGCTGACTCACTGGAAAAAACCCTGATGCTGGGAGGGATCGGGGGCAGGAGGAGAAGGGGACGACAGAGGATGAGATGGCTGGATGGCATCACTGACTCGATGAACTTGAGTTTGAGTAAACTCCGGGAGTTGGTGATGGACAGGGAGGGCTGTTGTGCTGCAGTTCATGGGGTCGCAAAGAGTCGGACATGACTGAGTGACAGAACTGACTGAACTGCTGCTAATTATAGCTTATTGGAACTAGGTGATTGATACATGGAAGTTCACTATACTGTTTTGTCTACTTTTGTGAATGCTAGAAATCCTCATATTAAAAGAAAAATTGAAAAAGAAAAATACTAAGCAAGGTCTAAAATGATAGACCAAGGTGTGAACAGCAGCTATCTATAGGGTTTTAAGTTTTCTCTCCAACAAACATATACTACTTTTACAAGCCAGGGTCTATATAAACATCATATTACTTGATTAGACAATTATTAGTTTAATAATACTAAAGAACCAGGCTTCCCTGGTGGCTCAGATGGTAAAGAATCCGCCTGCAATGCGGGAGACCTGGGTTCGATTCCTTGGTTGGGAAGATCCCCTGGAGGAGGGCATGGCAATCCACTCCAGTATCCTTGCCTGGAGGATCCCCAAGGACAGAGGAGCTTGGCAGGCTGCCGTTCACGGGGTCGCAAAGAGTTGGACATGACTGAGCAGCTAAGCACATACACATACAAATGAAATAAATTAAAAAATAATAATAGTGATACTAAAGAACCATGGGGCTTCTAGTAATCTTAAAATTAATAGAAATTTACAGTTGACAAAGACTATCTTAAAACTAACTCAAATGAGTTTGAGTTAACAGTTTAACTAGAAAGAAGAAAAATAGCTTCAGCTCCTACACACTAATACCTACTTAGATTCTAAGGCAGAAACTGGCTCACTAGACACTAAATCATCAGCAGATAGAACTAAATTGGAGGTGTTGCAAACACTAAAAACATTCAAGTGCAAACAGTGTCATTAAAAATGAGATTCCAATTATAAAAAATGCAAATATATACAGAGAAAAATAACCTGTAGTTGACAACTCAGTAAGTGAAAGAATGTTTGAAAAATCCTGGACGGTAAAAGAAAACAGGTGTGTGAGGGGGTGGGGATAGTGAGTTGCAAGAGACCATCACGAAAATGCAGAGTAAGGACTAAGTCACCCCCATGGCAGATTCTTCTAAACTCTTTATCACATGCCAGTATTCAATATCATCAAATTATAATACTACCTACAGGCTGAACTTACTAAATACATATTAGAGCAGGCTATATAAGATAAAGAGTTTATAAGTGGGGAAAATGTATTAAGAATTGCTCACAGGCTAATACAAAGAGCTATCCAAGAGAATTCAGTCAACTGATAACATTTAATAGCTACCTTTCACCTTTTAAATTAAAAAACCAACTTCACTCTCTCCTCTTTCCTAATACATGGAAGACAAGAAACAGGTGAGGGAATGAGAAGAATTTAAGGATTAAGAAGGATTAAGATGTTTTTTTGCAGTTTGCCACACTACATATTGCCACAGCTTTCATTCCAATCCCAAAGAAAGGCAAGGCCAAAGAATGTTCAAACTACCGCACAATTGCACTCATCTCACCCGCTAGCAAAGTAATGCTCAAAATTCTCCAAGCCAGGCTTCAACAGTATGCGAACCATGAACTTCCAGATGTTCATGATGGATTTAGAAAAGGCAGGGGAAGCAAAGATCAAATTGCCAACATCCACTGGATCATCGAAAAAGCAAGAGAGTTCAGAAAAACATCTACTTCTGTTTTATCGACTATACCAAAGCCTTTGACTGTGTGGGTCACAACAAATTGTGGAGAATTCTGAGAGAGATGGGAATACCAGACCACCTGACCTGCCTTCTGAAAAATCTGTATGCAGGTCAAGAAGCAACAGTTAGAACTGGACATGGAACAACAGACTGGTTCCAAATTAGGAAAGAAGTATGTTAAGACTGTATATTGTCACCCTGCTTATTTAACTTATATGCAGAGTACATCATGTGAAATGCCAGGCTGGACAAAGCACAAGCTGGAATCAAGATTGCTAAGAGAAAAATATCAATAACCTCAGATACACAGATGATACCACCCTTATGGCAGAAAGTGAAGAAGAACTAAAGAGCCTCTTAATGAAAGTAAAGAGGAGAGTGAAAAAATTGCCTTAAAACTCAACATTCAGAAAACTAAGATCATGGCATCCCATCCCATCACTTTATGGCAAACAGATAAGAAACAGTGGAAACAATGAGAGACTTTATTTTGGGGGGCTCCAAAATCACTGCAGATGGTGACTGCAGCCATGAAATTAAAAGATGCTTGCTCCTTGGAAGAAAAGCTATGACCAACCTACACAGCATATTAAAAAGCAGAGACATAAAAAAAAAAAAGCAGAGACGTTACTTTGCCAACAAAGGTCTGACTAGTCAAAGTGATGGTTTTCCTAGTAGTCATGTATGGATGTGAGAGTTGGACTACAAAGAAAGCTGAGTGCCAAAGAATGATGCTTTTGAACTGTGGTGTTGGAGAAGACTCTTGAGAGTCCCTTGGACTGCAAGGAGATCCAATTAGCCAATCCTAAAGGAAATCAGTCCTGAACATTCACTGGAAGGACTGATGCTGAAGCTGAAACTCCCCAATACTCTGGCCACCTGATGCAAAGAGCTGACTCATTGGAAAACACCCTGATGCTGGGAAAGATTGAAAGCAGGAGGAGAAGGAGTTGACAGAGGATGAGAGGGTTGGATGGCATCACTGACTCCATGGACATGAGTTTGAGCAAACTTCAGGAGTTGGTGGTAGACGGGGAGGCCTGGAGTACTGCAGTCCACTGGGTTGCAAAGAGTCAGACACGACTGAGCAACTGAATTGAATTGAAATGACAGTACATACAACTACCTGCATGCACATCTCTGGTGTTTTTTTTTTTTAATTCTCAACTTTAATTCTGAAATATAATTTCCACAAATTTTAACACAGCCTTTATAGATTCCATGATAATCCTTAATCTTCATATGACTTTTGCATTTCTAAGTTCTTTAATTTGTTTCCTCAGGATTTTGTCTTCAGTGCTTAATCAAGAAGGGTTTCCACATGCTTTATCCTCTTAGTTCTTTTTAAAAAAATTTTATTTATGTTTGGAGGATAACTGCTTTATAACATTGTGTTGGTTTCTGCCATATATCAACATGAATCAACCATAAGTATATGTATACTCCCTTCCTCTAGAACCTCCCACCCAAGATAACTTTTTTAAAATAAAAAACTCCATTCAAAGGATCACATATAAAAATGTACAAGTTGTGCTCTACCCAAAGCAGGGTCTGATTTTTTCTGATAAATCTGGGGGAAAGTTGGTCCTGATCTGTTCACAAAAGGCGGTGCTGAGAACAAAATACACAAATACACTTTGAGAATTTGGAAAACACTATCTGTACTGAATAAACCTTCATGATTCTTAAAAAAAATAAATAAATAAAACTAAGTTATTCCTTCCTTCCAAGTCACTAATAGAATGCCATTTAAAAATTATAATCTTGGGACTTCCCTGGTGGTCCAGGGGCTAAGACTCTGTGTTCCCAATGCAGGGGGTCTAGGTTCCATCCCTGGTCAGGGAACTAGATCCCACCTGCTGCAACTAAGGCCCAGTGTAGCCAAATAAATAAAAATACTTTCAAAAAAGTATAATCTCTCAATATGTTGAGGTATAGAAAAAGAAGAACGGCCAGATCTTTATTTCATCAATGAAGAAAGAACTCTTCTAAGCTAGAATGTTTACAATGATCTTCAAAAAGCAACAGGCGACGGTTCCCTCTATTGTAAGTGGAGAATATAAACTATTTGAGAGGGTTTAAGAATGAGGCAGGATTTATTTAGGGCTTCCTCATACTCAAGGACCTACATCACTCCCACTGCTTTACTTCCCTCTCATGTTTTCCAGGACACTCCCTTTTCCTCCATTTCTTTCTGTCTTTCCCTTCTAACTAGGAACATTACAGATTTGGAAGGGACGGGTGAGGATACGTAGTTGCACAGTGGGCACAGGCTAAGAACCCAGAGCTCATCTTCCTGAACTTCTTTCTGTCACAGACAGGGAAACTGAAACCTGGGACGTGACAGCTTTTGCTCATTGTTACACCCCTCCTCCACCCCCAGTGAATTCTAAAGGTCTTACATATGTTCTTTTCAATTCTAAAATCCTTCTATATTTACAAGAATAAATAATTTTAAGATTTCAATAGTTTTCTTTGGAATTTTGAAAAAGTTGATAAATTTATTCTTACAACGTCTGTGAGATTGCCTTAAAGGTTTACTTTTGAAAGATTAGGGCTACCTCATCCATTGTATAAGATCCTTGTTTGGGATCAATCTTTATGTGACCTTTTTTTCTGGGATGATATATAGGGTCACTGATCTGGTTGGGACGTAGAAGAGATCCAAGAAAAACCTCCAGAAAAGCCCTCAAGAAATAGATGAATTAGTAAGTATTTAGTTTTCCAAATGTCACCAAAAGAGGTTCATAAAAATGGACTGGAAGAAGGACCTAGGAGTTTCCCACCATTTCTTAAATCTTTGGGCTATCAAAATGAAATACTGCAAAAACTAAAACACAAACATATTTTAAAATAGAGAAGATATAGTTTGCACATACTTTTCATGAATCTTCAAGACTCGGTGAACTATAGGAATCTCTCTTCCTTCTATCCTGAAAACAACAAT
Source organism: Cervus canadensis (assembly GCF_019320065.1). Taxonomy (NCBI): domain Eukaryota; kingdom Metazoa; phylum Chordata; class Mammalia; order Artiodactyla; family Cervidae; genus Cervus; species Cervus canadensis. Next base: position 45,644,814 of record NC_057402.1, on the reverse strand, counting down.
TTCTCCCACTCGTATGGGATCTTCAACTCGATTTGTTAGAAAGAGAAGATCTCCTCTATGAAATGCAGGTTCCATGCTGCCACTGGGAGGGAAAAAAGAATATAAGAACACAAGAGTGTCTGAGATTAAATTTATTTTCAAAGTTAGATATTCAACAAAAGTTATCACCTTTGGAATATACATATCTTAACAAATATATCAACAAACATGTGTACTGTCCTCCAAAAAAGGTTTCTTTATACTAATTAGTTATACTAAAGGTTTCCTTTAGTTAACTAGTTCCATTGCAACCATTACTATTCAAAGGAGCTTAAATTTTGAAAAGGGCAATGTTACTAATTCCTTAACCTTTTAAAATTTCAAAACAGAATATAAAAGAATGAACTTTATAATCCCTGCCCTTATTCTCCATCTGAAAACACTAAAGATATTCAAATATTCAAATGAGAACCGGATCATCTTCTTCTGCCATTTATAAAGATACAGAGCAAGATGACCTTATGGTTTCAATCCAACAAGAAGGAAAAACAGCTCATCAAGTCAAGGACAGTCAGCAACAGAGATAATGCTTGTGCTATCAATTGATTTATTTAAAGAAGAGAAACAATAAAGAAAACCAAGGACAAAAGCAGAGATCTTTGCCTAAGAATTTCAAAAATGAGCAAAGAATTCAATTTCATGGTACTTAGTGGTTACAAACTTCTAGAGTGTCTTCTTACCTTTCACCTGTTCTACCTTTTACCACGTCCTTCAAAGGTCCTAAGATATTTGCACTACTTGATGAAACTTTTTTTTCTATAATGAAATAGTGCATCAGTATTTCAGAAACTCAAGCTCTAATTTTCAATAACTGTAAGTTTAATAAGGAAAAAATGGATAGACAAGGAATAAAATTCAACACAAGAACAATGACAAGGTTCAAACACTTCTGTTTGAAGACTCTGGTCTTCTATATTTATAAGGGAGTATAGCAGTGGCTCCCAAACTCTGGTGCACACAAGAATCATCTGAGAAACTTAAAAATCCCCATGCCCAGGTCATGTCTCAAACCACTTAAATCAGAATGTCTGAGGATGAGAAGTAGGCATCAAACCAATAGTCTGTAAAGATCCCAGGTGATTCAAACATGAGCAAATTTGGGGGCTCACTAGAAACATAGATTTTTCAGCACAATGTTTATTCTTAAAACTTCTGTTAAGCTTCCTCATGGGGCAATCAATTCCCTTTCTTGGAAGGTGTTCAGACAAAAGATGAAACACGTGTTCGATGAAAACATTATAGAAGGTATTCTAGACATGAAATTTTCAAGTTTTTATTTTGGTTGATTTTTAAAAAAATCAGTGACATCCTTGGTTCAAATAAAACCTTGCTTGAAAATTATATAAATAAAACATAAAAGTTGAGTTATTCTGATTCAATAACTCAGCTTTATCGAGCACTTATATGCAAAGCGCTAATTCTAAGTGGTGTTTCTTTATTTCAAACAATCTTCAGAACAATTCTATGATGTAGGTACTATAATTATCCTAACTTTATAGATAAGGAGACTGAGGCTTAGACTGGCCTAGAGTTATTAGCAAAACAAAAAAAAAATTATAAATGAGGGAATTAGACCAAAGGAGTCTACTCTCACTGTGCTAAATTGCCTCTGAGATACTCTAGAACTTTAAGTGGGGAGTTATCATGATCACATTTGCACTTAAAAAAAAAAGATCACGTCAGAAGCTACAGAGTTTACAGAAGACATTCAAATATTTATTGAATTCATGAATAGATGGAAAAGATGAGAAGGTAAATTGGGAGACCACTTGTCCAGGGTATTATCTACAACTGAATACTTGGCAATTATTAAGTTTTATTAAAACATGCACACTGGAAAATAAGGATAAGGGGAAAAGACTGAAAAAAGAATACATGCAGAGTTACCTCAATTATGTAAGAAATAATATACATGAAAAAGAGACTAAAATGTTAATAGTGATTATATCCCAGAACTATAGGTGACTTAGTTTCATCTAGATTTTTTGTGTTTTCAAAATTTCATATAATGAAGATATATTAAGTTTTTTTAAAATTTTTATTATAAAAGCATTTTTTTTAAAGGTCACTACAATAGCCCAAGCAGGAAATGAAGAGGGCCTGAAACAGAAAACGGCAGGGAGGATAGCGATAAAAGGTCAGAATAGAGGGAGGGAAAACAACTAATTTGATGGTCAGTTGGATTATGACAGAAGGGGGAACAAGAATGACTCAGGTTTTTAACACTGGCAACTGAGCAGATGGTCGTGACAGTCACAGAACTAGGAGGAAGAAGAACAGGTTTTTGGGAATGGGAGATGCATTTCACTTTTATTGGTGGAGCTTCAAGTGCCTGGTCAACATCTAGGTAAAGATGTTAGCGTAGGACGAAAACAAGAGTGTAGATTCAAGGGATAAAGTTGGATGAGGAAAAAAGAGATTTAAGAATCCAGATACAGATGGCAATTCAAAACAGATAAAAAGCATGTGGTGAAAAGGATTATTAAAGAAATAATTATTAAAGAAACTTTTTAAAAATTAAATAATTAGTAGACTTCTTACTATTTATTATCTGATCAAACTATACTTTTAAATATGATACATCATCAATTTTGTAAGAGGTCATATATAATTTATACAAATTAAACTGGGGAATCCCCTGGAGGTCCATGGATAGAACTCTTCTACTGTAGGGGGCCTCGGTTCAATCCTCCATCAGGGAATAAAGATCCCGAAGGCCATGCAGCATAACCATAAACATATTTTATATATAAATAAAAATAAAACTGACTTCAGTGTCACAAAGGGGGAAATGTTTTGAATGTTCCCTGAAACTTCAGTAAATAAAATAAATAATAATTATTTGTCTTTATTCCCAATAGTTTCACAAAAGTCTTAAAAGTGGATTTTCAGGTGGCCTAAGTCCTTGGAGGTACATTTGGATCTAGGCAAAAATTATATTCCTTGAAGTTTCATGAAATCACGTAAGTTACCTTTTCTCTAATGACTACTCCCACCAGTCTCAACCAGATGCTCTCTTGACCTGGTCTCTTTTAATTTTTTTTCTTTATTCCACATTGACAATCAGAAAAGTTTAATATATGAATAACCTAGCTACCAAAAAAACTTATCCAAACATCCCTTTTAAATCCCAGCTGATATTTTCAGGACCACTAAAGTGTGGAGCAGGTGTTTAGTACAATCCCCTACTCACTCTATCATTTCCAATTTAAAGCTAATTAGACTGTCCTTAAGCATCTCCACTGAATGGAACTCAATCTGAAATAATCCCAGAAGAATCTCCAAAAGAAGCCTCCCTGGGCCTTCTCTCTACAGCTTTTCCCCACAGTGACAATTAGTGTGGATTCTTCTTCCACTAGTGTTTGAACACTCATTGAATTCAAACCTGTCCAGGAACTTAGGGCCACACAATTTTAGACCTGGAACATCTAGGTCTAGCCTTCATTTTATAGATGAGGAAGCTATGATTCAGTCTGTAAGAGACTTGCCCAAGGTTGTAGGTTAGACAATGAAAGAGCTAAAGACCCAAGTCTCCATACTCCTAGAACAATACATCAAGTGCTTTCCCCAATAACAAAATCCACGTTTCACTGGATCTCTAAAATCACAATTGCATTTGATTAGTAATAAAGACAGATCGAGGGTGTGCGTATGAGTATTAGTAAGGGAGGAGGAAAATACTGGAGACCCAGTGCTTCCAACCACTTACTGATGGAAGTAAAGCCTAGTAAACAGTCAGAGTCAAATTCTTCTTGTTAAGACTAATGTACTATTATCTAGACTCTAGGTAATGCTAATGATTCAATTTATTTTATATTTATACTCTATTATCCCCAGAAAATACTTGAGACAGCTTACATAATTAAGCTTCAAATAAGACCAAATTATAATGATTCAATTAAATAACTAAGTGTTAATTCTCCAATAATGAGTTACTAAATTAAGTTTTTAAAATCATTAAGAATATGAGTACAAGGATAGGGAAGGAAAAATCAGTATGTTTGTCACTTTAAGAGATGGCATTAATATATTCAAAATTCCTGAAGTCTATTTAGAAGTGATATTTAAAGGTCAGCATGAAACATGGAAATAATTAGTGAGGCTTCTGTACTGACACTGAGAACATGTTGCAGAAGAATTCTTAATTTATGAAGATGATATATGATCTTGTAAATTAACAACTAAGTATCAGCCCTGATTGGAGACGAAAATGGCAACCCACTCCAGTATTCTTGCCTGGAAAATCCCATGGACAGAGGAGCCTGGTGGGCTACAGTCCATGGGGTCACAAAGAGTCGGACATGACTGAGCAACTAAACCACCATCAGCCCTGATAGACTAAAGTAAAAAAACATAAGACAGAAAGATTTCGGGAAAATAAACTAAACTGAAACACTTCCTTAACAGATGTGCCAAAAATAAAGCTCATATGGTAAACATTTCATGGAAAAGTCAGGAGCCCTTTGGGATCTGAATGGAAAGCGCCTGACAAAGTTGAGAATTTCTCACAACTGAGAAAGAAAAACAAATTTTCTTCCAGGTCCTCTTCTGGGCAACAGTAATGTCTAAAGGAATGATATATCCATTATTCAACATCTCAGTTTCTCTCCCAAGTAATGCCATGCAACTCCATACTTTGAAAAGAAAAATTAATTGTTACCTGAGCACCACTACAATCGGACTTTCACTTCCAGTTATGACCATTAACCCCTTCCAGATCATTAGTGCCGAGGAGACAATCATTCCAAAATTTAGGACTTGATAATAGAGCTGTAAGAACAAGAGAAGAAATCAGATCCATAGTTAGCCCGACTGAGGAAAGCAACCGAGAGTAGTATCAATTTTTTAAAGTTTCAAGTAGTCCTATTAGGGCACCTGAAGTTCAGAAACTCCTTTAAAAATTTTATTTATTTTTTTGACTGCACTGGGTCTTAGTTGTGACATGTGTGATCTAGTTCCCTGACCAGGGATCAAACCCAGGTCCCCTACACTGGGAGCGCAGAGTCTTAGCCACTGAACCCCAGGGAAGTCCCAGAGACTGCCTTTCAAACTGTGCGTGTAATTACCCCATGAGCACATCCCAGTACAGCCCTTCAAGCCACCCAAAGAATCCTGCTCTGCTTTGTTTGCTAAAACACGTTACATTCATATGATTAACATTATTTTCAGAACTTTTCATATAAATTATTTCATTTGGGCTTCACAACCATTCAGCTTAAATTCCATCACATTCACGGCACATACCAGCCAACAGCAATGTACCTGTGCTTCGAAACTCCTCTAGGACTTACTTTTCTACAATAAATAGCCCTTGATAATTACAGGCTATTCAATGGCATTTAACCTGAGCCCTCATTTTACAGGTGAGGAAACAGTCTCAGAGAGAGGAAGTGACTTTGTCAAAGCCAAACCGCTTGTTTCATATTATTTTTTGAAAAGACAAAAAATAGTCTTTTTATTCCAAAGACAGATTTAAGAAAGCAGAGTCAGAGAGGATAAGGATAGAAAAGCTAGCTTTTAAGAAGTGATTGTGGTCCGCTTGTGGATCGGCAGTCAGGAATTCAGCTGCTGCTGCTGCTGCTAAGTTGCTTCAGTCGTGTCCGACTCTGTGCGACCCCATAGACGGCAGCCCACCAGGCTCCCCTGTCCCTGGGATTCTCCAGGCAAGAATACTGGAGTGGGTTGCCATTTCCTTCTCCAATGCATGAAAGTGAAGTCGCTCAGTCATGTCCAACTCTTAGCAACCCCATGGACTGCAGCCCACCAGGCTCCTCCATTCATGGGATTTTCCAGGCAAGAGTACTGGAGTGGGGTGCTATTGCCTTCTCTGAAGGAATTCAGCTAGAGGTTCTATTTTCCAAACTTACCATGCTAAGAAAGTCACCTATATATACTACTGGTTAGGGCAAAAGATTATTAAGGGCCCCAATCCAGAGTCACTGAAGGAAGGGCTGTGGGGCTTATAAAAACTACAAAACATAGTTTCATGATTTCTTTTTTAAAACCTTTGGGGGTCAGAAAGGCTTCATAATTCAGAATTTGCCAGATTTTGAAAAGGTAATACCGGAACATACCATATAGTACATAACACTCTGAGCAGGCAATATCCTATAGTCAAGCCTATTAATATTTCTGCAACAAAACATAAAAAACACAGTGAAATAAATAAAGCTAAAAATAGCTACATGTCAGTCAGTTCAAATCTGTTTTGCTGAGGAAAAGCTGTCTTCAGAAGGGCACAGATGTAGCATTGTCAGAACAGGTGTGAGACAGCTAATAAAATAACTGGTTGGGGCTTTTTCCTTTTTTTTTTGGCTGCACCCTGTAGCATGTGGGATCTTAGTTCCCCATCCAGGGATGGACCCTGTGCCCCCTGCCATGGAGGACAGATTCTTAACCACTAGGCTATCACAGAAGTCCCTAAAGTAGGTGTTCTTTAAAAGAAAAATGAAAGATTTAAAAAATCTTGATTTTCTCTGTTCCTGCAAGGAGGTCACTACAATTATTCTTCTCTTTTTCCTCAGACATGTAATCCTATTTTAACTACACAATCATTGTTGTGACATGTATCCAATCATCAAGAGCAACCTCAACAGTAGAGAAAGAGGCCGAGTCTCTCACTATGTATAAATGTTCCTTAAAAGATGCCGGCCTGTACACTTCTAAGTCAGTGTGTGACTGTCTGTCAAAACCTAGACAGAAGCACATATCTGCGAAAACAAATACTCTACCTGAGCAAAAGTTTGAAAGTACCGTATTTTTCACTCTCTTCTCCCCTTTTTCATGACAAAAATCTTTACTCAAAAGCCCCTGCTTTCTTCACCACTGTATCTAAATGCTAATGAATGTACAGAATGAATGTAGAGAAAGAGGTATTTTGGGTATTGACAGAAATAAGGTGGCAGCTACCTAACCTCATACCATTTGGCCAAAGCAAGCTATTAATAGGACATTGTGACATATGTAGAGTAACAATCACAGAACTGAATAGCCCCATTATTTTTTCTAAGAAATGACTGGAACATTATGTTCTTCAGTGTTCAAAGTTAAAGAATGTTATTAAAAACCAGTCAAAGCTCTATGTAATATCTCTTGGTAGCTATGGCATAAGGCTTTATGTGTGCTATTTTTCTTTTGCACTTTTAGGAAGTAGTGTGTGGAGACTTCCCAAAAAAGTTCCATGACTAGAATAATCTACATAAGTTAAAATACACAGTAAGTAATAAATAACAAGAATTTGAGAAAAACCTACAACAGAAAATTCAGCAAAATAAAGCTGATAGTAAGTTGTTGTTTTTCTTTTTTTTCCATTTATATTAGTTGGAGGCTAATTACTTTACAATATTATAGTGGTTTTTGCCATACATTGACATGAATCAGCCATGGATTTACATGTGTTCCCCATCCTGATCCCCTCTCCCACCTCCCTCCCCATCCCATCCCTATGGGTCTTCCCAGTGATAGTAAGTTTAAATATTATAATTTAACAAGTTCTAATACCGAAGTTGGGGCTTCTAGGTGGCTCAATGGTAAAGAATCCGCCTGCCAATGCAGGATATGCAGGTTCAAGTCCTAGGTCAGGAAGATCCCTTGGAGAAAGAAATAGCAACCCACGCCAGTATTCTTGCCTGGGAAATCTCATGGAAAAAGGAGCCTAGTGGGTACAGTCCATGGGGTTGCAAAAGAGTCAGAAACAACTTAGTGACTAAACAACAACAAATTTGGAAGTTATATACTTGCACTTATTAGTTATCAAACACACTATTATATTTCCTGTTCTCGTAAGAGATACTTGAAGTTCAACAAAGAGTATTTTCATAGGAGTTCAGACTTCTAGTAATCTCAAGTGAAGACAAACATGACCATGGAAGCAAAAATGTGTCTGAGAGCTACAAAATAGCAGTTGGCTTAAGTCTTAAATTCCACTTATTTTGAGACCTCAAACTTAAGAGACTTATTAATTCATAATCACAATTCCCCTGGTTTCTAATTCATAGAAGTAGCAATTAAAAACTAGGGTATTAGAAGCAGATACACTGAGAGCAGCTACCAGTAAAATTTACAGCACTGAAAAACCGAAGCATAATTAGAATGGACACTTATTATGGTCCAATATATAAAGTCACTGATAGTCCCAGTGAGGGTCTTAAATGATAACAACAACAAAAATTCTTGATTTGTCTAAACAGGCATAAGATGACTTTCATTTTAAAAAATCCATTAAATTTCTTTAAAATCTGACAAATGAAAACATATCCATGCAACACTTGTATAGTAGTTTCATTCATAATAGCCTCAAATTGGAAAAAAAAACACCAAATGTCCACCAACAGGTGAATAAATAAATTACAACATTATTTCCAAATGATGGAAAACCACTCAGGAATAGAAATGAATGAACTATTGAAACACACAACATAGATGAATCTCAAAAATACGCTATTTACTCTGTTTAATGTTATGGGGCAGCCTGGATAGATGGGGAGCTTAGGGGAGAATGGATACGTGTATATATAAGGCTGAGTCCCTTTGCCATCCACTTGAAACTATCACGACATTGTTTGTTAATCAGCTATACCCCAATACAAAATAAAAAAGTAAAAAAAAAAAAAAAAGAAACATGTTATTCAGGCCAAGTTGGAGAAAAAGGGATCAAATTTACCTTCCTGCCTGAAATAATTAAAACACTAGATAAAATATATGAACAAAGGTTTTCAGACACTGGACATGTGACGGTGTCCAGGTAGCATAGGATTATGAAAGGAGAAACAAGGTGAGCCCTACAATTGCCCCAACTTACAGACTGGATGGTGTCCAGGTCACAGGGCAAAATGCAAATGTAGCCAGAGCCTACAAGTCTCCTGACTTGATGACAAAGAACTGGGAGTCTGGGGAGACGAAGGCAGCTTTGATTGTAAGGCATTACAGAAATGAGAACTATATAAAGATCTATGCAGCCTCTCTTCTCAAGTCTTCAGCTGCGTGATGATCAGCAAGGATTAGCACATGCATTTAAGGGAAATTAATCATCTAAAGAATCATCTAAAAGGAGCAACAGAACAATTCTAAAAGCTCATATGGGGCAGGAATAATTTGTTTCCATTGGCCAGAGTGGAAATGTTCATAACACATTGGCTTTGGATAGCATACTCAAAAGTTACTGTTTAGTTGTGGTGAAAAATTAACCGTGGACTAAAGGCTGCTGTGGACTTGCCTAACAAAGCCTTTTTAAAAAGCCTTGAATCGGTAATTCCCTGGTGGTCCAGTGGTTAGGACTCAGCGCTTTCACTGCTGCCGCCCAGGTTCAACCCCCGGTTGGGGAACTAAGATCCCACAAGCTGTGTGGCTCAGCCAGAATTAAAAACAAAGAAGATGGTAGGGGAAAGACTGAGCACATTAGAGACTTTGATGATAGAAAATATATCCAAGACCCAACTCAAATCTCTAGAGATGAAAAAGAAAACATCTGAAATGAAAACCACACAGGCTGGCTATGGCCATACCGCCTTGCATGTGCCGAATCTTGTCTGATAACCACACAAAATGGAATAACAGCAGATTAGACATCACAAAAGACAAGTTTAGTGAAACTAAAGTCATAGTAATAAAACACTATTTCAAGATGCAACTGGAGATTATCATACCAAGTGAAGTAACTCAGAAAGAGAAAGACAAATATCAAATTATATCACTTTTATGTGGAATCTAAAATATGGCACAAATGAACCTATTTAAAACACAAACTGACTCACAGACATAAAGAACACACTCTCCCCCAAGAAGCAGAAGGAGAGGGAGGGATGGACTGGAAGTTTGGGGCTTGGTAGATGCAAACCATTACATTCAGAATGGATAAACAACCAGGTCCTAATGTATAGTACAGGGAACTATATTCAATATCTTGTGATAAAACATAATGGAAAAGAGTAGAAGAAATAGACAAACTCACAGTTATAGTCCAAAATGTCAATATCCCCTCTCAATAACTGATACAGCAAGAAAATTAAAAAAAAAAACAATAAGCATAGAAAAGATTTGAACAACACTACCAAACAATTTGACTTAACTGATATTTATAGAACATTCTGTCCAACAAGAGCAGATACACATTCCTTTTAAGTACACACAGACCATTCAGAAAGACAAACCATATTCAAGACCACAAAACAAATCTCAATAAATAGAAAGGAATTTGAATTATGCAAAGAGTATTCTCCAATCACAATGGCATGAAAATAGAAATAAAAAAAAAAAAAAAAAAAAAAAAAAAAAAAAAAGAAAGAAAATAGAAATCAGTAACAGAAAGATACCTGAAAAACTGCCCCAAATGTTTAGAAATCAAATAAGATACTTCTAAAATCACCCATGGTAGAAGAAATCAAAAGAGAATAAAAATACAACATTTCAAAATCTGCGGGATGCACTGAAAGTAGTATGTAGAGGGGATTTTATAACAGTAAATCCTATGTTAAGAAAAACAGAAAGGTCTCAAATTACAAGTTGTGTTTTGGTTTATATTCAGTTCAAAATATTTTGCAATTTCCCTGTGATTCTCCTTTGACCCATGAGTTATTTAGAAATGCACTGTTTAATTTTCAAATATTTGTAGATTTCCCAAATTAAGCTTCCAACTTAAAACACTAGGAAAATGCAAATGAAATCCAAAGTAACTCACAGAAAAGAAATACTAAAATTAGGAGTAGAAATAAGTGAAATAGAAGACAGAAAAACAGCAAAGAAAAACAAACCAATTTGACTCTGAAAAAGAAGACATATATATGTGTGTGTAACTGAATCTCTTTGCTATACACCTGCAACTAATACAACATTGTTAATTGACTACATTTCAATTAAAAAAAAAATAACAAAGTAAAAATGGTTAGGATAGAAAATTTTGTTAAGTGTATTTCACCACAATTTTACAAAATTACGTGAAATGAAAGCAACCAGCTACAAAAGGATTTTGTAGAATTTTACAGGATTCCATTTAAGTACAATGTCTGCTTTGACTTACTAAAAGCCAATTGCTGATAAAAAATTAAATAAAATAAAAAAATATCTAGTAAAGGTAAATCATAGAGATTCAAAATAGATTAGTGGATGTCTGGGGCAGGGAGGGAGTGGAAATGGGCATTGACTGAAAGCACACAAAGGATCTTTTGGGATGATGAAAATATCCTAAAAATGGATTGTGGTGATAGGTGCACAACCCTATATAAATTTACTAAAACCCATGAACTATACACTTAAAATGGGTGAATTTTATGAATTATACGTCAATAAAGTGGTTTTTTTTTTTTTTAAGGCACAAATTCACAAAAGTAACAGAAGAAAACAAAGGAGGGAAGGCCAGGACTCCCCTGGAGGCCCAGAGGTTAACACAAGGGTTAACACAGTGCTTAACCACCTTCCATACGGGGGTGTGGGTTCGATCTCTCTTCGGGTAGCTAAGATCCCACATGCCTTGTGGCCAAAAAATAAAACAGAATATTGCAAAAAATTCAATAAAGATTTTAAAATGGTCCACACCAAAAAAAAATAAAAACAACAAAAAAAAACCCACAAAAAAAAAAAAAAAAAAAAGTACGAAAGCCTTGGAGTAAGGGAAGTTTTTTAAATTGACCTGAAATCCAGAAGCCATGAAGAAAAAAATGGTAAATTTGACTCCCCAAAACAATATTAAAGAGCAAATAACCAAAAAAAAAAAACACCCAAAAACCCAACAACTATGCATGGCAAATTATACTGTAAGCTAAATCAAAACACAAATGACAAACTGGGAGAAAATATTTACTATATATATACAAAAGACTAATCGTCCTATAAAGAGATCCTACAAATCAATAACAACAATCCAAAAGGGAAATAAGCAAAGTGTTATGAACTGCTAGCTCATTGAAAATGAAATATAAACTCCAAAATCACATGAAAATATGCTCAACCAAACTCATAATGAGCAAAATACAAGTAAGCTGTCCTGATATACCACTTTTCATTTATTAGAATAGAAAAAATCTCAAAGTCTGAAAACACAATGCTGGCAAGACTATAGGAAAAAGTGACTTTCACTTTTTGTGGGGGGCGGAGGAGAACAATGTAAATATATTAACTATTTAAACTATTCATTAAAAACCAGGAGGAGGGAGTCCATGATCTTATTTTAACTACCTTGTTTTTCTGAGACACTTGGCACTTGATCATCTTTTTCTCACTCCCTGATCTCTCGGTTTCTGTGTCACCAACCTCAGACCCTGACCTCTTCTCTGATATCCAGTTAAATGCAAGTGTTCTAGGAGTTCAACCTTTGTCCTTTTCTCTTTCCACCCTGCAGTCTTATCTATTCATAGATTCAATTATCAAATATCAGCATATATCACCCAAATCTCTTCTCCAGACCAGACCAGTTCTATCCAATTGGTAAGTATATCCAGTTATTTACTGAAAATCACCTAGGTGTTACATAGACACTTTAAATTCAACACGTACAGAGCTGAACTCAATCCTTTTCCTCTACCTCCCTCCATATACTCTAGCTTAGTGATTAGTCCCACCATGCATGTAAGTCTTCTAAATTTTACCCTCCCAACATCTCTTACATCCAACCCACTGGCTTTATTTCTATGACTACTGCCTTACTTCACATCTTATCTCCACTTATCCAGACTACTGAAGCAGTCTGACAGTTCTATCTCTAGTACATCTTTCTAATTCATGCACCAATATATAATTATTGTTCGTAAAGTGAAAATAAAATTATTGAGCTGTCTGCTCAAAATCTTCTCTTACCACCTCTCAAAATCTTCTCTGACCACCTATAGGCTAACTTCTGAACCCCTAAGCACAGAGGGCCTTCCATGGTCTGGCTTGGCTCTTGCTGTCCTCTCCTTTCTTCTCACTGAAGTGATTCTCTAGATTCAGACCATAATTTAACTTGTAATGCAGTGTATCACGGTGTCAGTCAGCCTCTTTCCCTAGCCACTCATGTCTCTTAACCAATGGACTAATGGTCAAATGGCTATAGCAGCCAAGATGAAGGTTAGCAACGTGGACTTTCACTCACCAGGACCAGCTTGGTTCTAGCCAGTGATGAGTGCCTAGACTGCCAACTGCAAAGACCAACAATGCCACCATTCCTGACGCTGGATTACTTCCATCATGGAAGGGGCAGTAATTTCTTCTTTCTAGAATAGACTCTGGAAACAGAGGGCTTCCCTAGTGGCTCAGCAGTAAAGAATCTCTCTGCAGTGCAGGAGACCTAGGTCTGATCTCGGGGTCCAGAAGATCCCGAGGAAGAAAATGGCAACCCGCTCCAGTATTCTTGCTTGGGAAATCCCATGGACAGAAGAGCATCATGGGCTACAGTTCATGGGGTCACAAAGAGTCGGACACAACTTAGCAATTAAACCACCACAGCCGCAGATCTGTCTTCCTTGTCTTCAGTATTTCCATCAAAACCAGCACCCATGAACTTACAGAATGCCTTTATGACTCATCATGACATTCCATACAGCACTGCTTCTGATCAGAAAACTTATTTTACAGGTAATAAAGCACAACAGTCACATGGGCACACAGTCATGAATTTCACTGGTCTTATATGTCGGAGAAGGCAATGGCACCCCACTCCAGTACTCTTGCCTGGAAAATCCCAAGGATGGAGGAGCCTGGTAGGCTGCAGTCCATGGGGTCGCTAAGAGTCGGACGCGACTGAGCAACTTCACTTTCACTTTTCACTTTCATGCATTGGAGAAGGAAATGGCACCCCACTCCAGTATTCTTGCCTGGAGAATCCCAGGGACAGGGGAGCCTGGTGGGCTGCCGTCTATGGGGTCGCACAGAGTCGGACACGACTGAAGCGACTTAGCAGCAGCAGCATGTGTCCTCTATCATCTTAAGTGGCTGGCCTGAGAGAACAGTGGAAGAGTAGGCATTATAAATTTATTGTCTTTCGGCACCAAATCCATCCTTCTGTGTTACTAGGCTGAGCCCTGTAAACAAGGGCACCTTTTCCCACTGCCTCAAGGATGTACGTTTTTCTTAACAAAGGCACTGCAGGGCCGCTGCAAGATGACAGAGAGTGGGAAGGGCTTCTCTTCCCATGGAGTGTTTGTATTTCACCAGGTAGCCAGTAGATCTGAGTACAGGAGGTCTGCGAGAGCACACCTCAGAGACCATCACAGACTGGCTCCTGCCCACACACACTCGCAAATTTCTCAGCCTCTCAGTAGGCCGCTTCTATGGACCAGTTCCAGTTCACTGCTCTGGCAAATGTCACTACATGTCCCTGTGGCAGCCACACCCTCTCCAAAGAAGCCTGTTATCTCAGGTTATTGGAAGGGGCTTGGAGGGAGGTATTCTGCTAGTTCTTTGTTGACTCCCTTAACCTAGAAGGCATAATTACTGGTTTCTGTACACACTATTTCTAAACCCCTTAAGAGTCCTCTTTTACCCATTTTAGTGGCTGAGCATCTTTTAACCAGTTGACAACTCTCTATATTTAATACCCTGCTAGTGATAAAGATTTTCCCAATCCTAAACAAGACCAGATTAGCTTTCAATAATCAAAAAAAGTAATGGAGCTGTCCTCGGTGTTGTATATACGTCCTATTTGCAGTACACTTGCTCATATTAGGTTCAAGTCTAAGAAGAATCTAGGCTTCTGTGTGCTTCACTATAGAGCCAATTTATTAAAAAGAAAAAGTTAACAAAAATATCTGGAATTCAATCAGAAATCACTACAGTAGCCATTAAGAGTTAAGTGATCCTAAGAGATAGATATAAAAAGAAGGACTTCCCTGGTGGTCCGGTAGTTAAGACTCTGCCCTTCCACTGCAGGGAGCAGGGGTTCAATTCCTCGTCAAAGATCCCACATGCTTCATGGGCACGGCCAAAATATTTTTTTTTAAATAGAAAGACAACAAAAGAAAGGATTGTGCCAAGTCTTAAAGTCTTCAGATTTTGGTAGGAAAACATACAGATAATTAAAATCCAAAGAAATGCCAAGTTCAATCAAGTAAAGGAAAAGACCTAAGGAGACACTAAGAGAAAATTCTGTGACAGTCAGGCTAGTCCATCAGGGCTCAAACACGGATCCAGTTAGGCTGGCCAAAGTCCTCTGGTCATTAAGAATTCTCAGCGAAAAGAAAAAAGAAAAGGAAAAAAAAAGAAGAAAAAAAAAGGAAAAAAAAAAAAAGAATTCTCAGCAAAAAACAAAAACTTCTCAGCAAACAGAGAATTACACATAAAAGTAATAGAAAAATTATTTGGCATAACATACTTATTTAGCAAATAAGCATCTTTTCACTCCAGGACTCTTATGTTAAGGACTCTGTGCATATTTGGAATCTTAAGTTTTTGTAACATTTAAAGAGAATCTGACCTATTAAAGTAGGTCAGGTTTGCAATTCTAATTCAAAATGTACAATCATTATAGATTTATATTTTAATCAGAAAACTTACTATTTATATATTATATTCAAATGCTGAAACATGTGAGAGAACCTAAGCTTCAAATTTATAAAAATTACATAAGCATGAACTGATGTTTGTTGATTAACCTTCTTAAAAAGGAAATTGTTTAAATTTATAAATCAAATTTAATACTTTTAAGATGTCTGTTTACAAATTAGCCTAAATATTCAAAGGCCCTTAAAAGTGACTCTTAAAATTTGCTAGACCTGGGAAATCCCTGGAAGCCCAGTGGTCAGGGCCCTGTGATTTCACTGCCAAGTGCCCGGGTTCAATACCTGGTCAGGGAACTAAGATCCCACAGGCCTCATGGTGTGCCAAAAAAACTTGCTAGACTTTCAATAGGACAAGATTTGAAAACTGATTCTAAAAGATTTAAGAACTGAGTTTTTAAATTTTAGACTTTATAAATTGAGGTGTTTTTTTTTCCAAATACAAGAATTCTAAATAGGCTTTTCTGCACACAAAGGCTATCTCAATGGGCATCAAGAAATTAACCTACAACCAGAGGAGTGATGGAACCAACTTGCTAAATTCTGAGGAATCTTGCAAGCTGATTGTTAAACAAAGAGTTATAAAAATTAGTACAATTACTTTAAAAACAAAGTTAACAAATAATCTAAATTCATCAGTTTCTTTTTTATTACATTTTACCATTATCTATGTTCTTGAGATTATTTTTTAAATTTTATTTGTAAGGTGGAAATTATAGTTGCAGCCTACTACATTTCTTCCTAATTCAACATTCAGTGATGTCATGTCAGGAGCTTGAAATTGGTCATGTTGGAAGTATTTACACCACAGAAATGGGCAAACTATAAATCAGGGCTTTGTGGATTAAGGAAAGCCTCAGAAAAGCTGTGCTCTGATATTACAGTAAAAGAGCCACAATGTAAAGAGGAGAAGACAAATAAAACAGTATATAACAGCTAAAAGGGCTTTAGAGATCACCTAATAGTCTAGGGCGGTACACAAAGGCTCAAAAATAATACAAGGGGCATTCTCAAGACAGTTAAGTACACAAAGTTTGAACAGAACCATGTTCATACACACAGTGAAATGAAATAGGCAAGAAAATTAAACCCCAGTTTACGAGAGAGAGAGAAAAAGCAGACTGTAAAATGACTAAGACTTCTTGCAAACACCATTCTAACGGGCTTGGGACTTTAACTTACAATAGGATCTACTGAAGTTTGAGGACAGGAGAGAAGACATTTATCTGGCAACAGCTTATTGGATGCCATGAAGGTAGTGAAACACTTTAATTCTGAAAATTGTGAAGCAGACAGAAAAAAAAATTACATACAGTAAACAATCATGGGGGCCTGGAGGGGTACAGTTCATAGGGCTAAAGAGAGTTGGACGTGACTGAAGCAATTTAGCACACGCAAGTTAAAAATCAATTAAAACTCAAAGCTCAAAGAATACATACTCTGGTTCCATTTCTATAAAACACAAACCCATCAATACCGACAAAAAGCAAATCAGTAGTTTCCAAGTGTTAGAGAGATGAACTACAAGGGATCTCGTGGGTGATAGAAATGTTCTGTATCTTGACTGTAATGTATGTACATAACTGTAGAAACTTATCAACTGATACATTTTTATTTTTGGCCTTGCCGGGTGTCTTCTGAAATCTTAGTTCTTGACCAGGGATGGATCCCAGGCCATCAGCAGTGAAAATCCCTAACCACTGACCTGTCAGGGGATTCCCTCAACTGATACACTTTAAATGGATGGAGTTTACTGTATTAAAGTATTCCTCTATTAAAAAATAATTACAACTCAAATTAATCAAACATTTGATGAAACTTCTAGTTTCCCTCTTTTCATCTAGTAAGCTCTCGGTACAAATGCATGTGTGCATAATTAGTCACTTGAGTGGAGTTCAACTCTTTGTGACCCTATGGACTGTGTAGCCCATCAGGCTTCTCTGCCCATGGGATTCCCCAAGCAAGAATACTGGAGTGGGTAGGCATGCCCTCCTCCAGGGGATCTTCCCAACCCAGGGATCGAACCCTAGTCTCCTGCATTGCAGGCAGATTCTTTACCACTGAGCCACCAGGGAAACCCCTCAGTACCTATAGTCAGTACCATCAATTTTTTCCTCAGATACTATGTGCAGGTAAAACCTCATTTCTAACTTTTCCTCACCCCCATCCCCATGCAATCCAATCCTTCCCATCCCCTCCTAACAATTTCTGGTAGGGTGCTCATTTTCTTTACCTGTATAATGGGCATAAAATGACCTACCTCACAGGTGTATAATGCACTCCATATATAGCAAGAGGTCAAAATAGTTACTGTTCTGCCTTAGTCATTTTCTACATACTGATGCTCCTGCTTAGACCAGAGTCTAAGTGGTTCTTATTTATCTTTGCATTTTTCTCACTGAACCTAGCACAGGGAACAATAGAGGCCCCAAATAAGAATTTCTCCAGAGAAATGTCTGTGGCACCTAGAAATTCAGATATGGATGAAAAAACACTATACAGGTGAGAATTTTAAATGTTATAAAGACATAAAAGTCGTGCAATTTGAAAAGGAAAGATCAATTATGACTGAAGGAAGTAGGAAACATTTCTAAGAGCTAGCTGAGGTCTGAGCTAGCTGAGGTCTGAAGGGGAGTAAGGGGAGGGTGCATATTTTCTTCCCTAAATGGTAATTATAAACTGCAAAACAGAAGTCCAAGAGAAAAACCTTTAATAGTGACATCAGGATCCTTCTTAACAGCAAAACACTGTAAAAAAAGGTCCGAGGCAAGCAAAACTAGGCTCTTCAGACACTACTGAACTCGAAGACAAAAAGAAGCAACTTTTCCCAATGACAGGGCTTCCCAGGTGTCTCAGTGATAAATAATCTGCCTGCCAATGCAGGAGACACGGGTTCCATCTCTGATCCGGGAAGATACCCTGGAGAAGGAAATGGCAACACACTCCAGTATTCTTGCCTGGGAAACCCCTGGACAGAGGTGACTGGAGGGCTACAGTCCATGGGGTCGCAAAAGAATCGGACACGATAGAAACAACTAAACAACAACAACAAATAATTGCAACAGGACTATCCGGAATATGATCTCTAAGTTCAGGATGGAATAAGGTTTAAGGACAAAAATCAGGAAATGTAAGTTTCAAGATCCCTGTACCACTAATATTCTGAGGTACACCCTAACGCTGAAGTGGACTCGAGGGCAAGCAGAGTAACTGTTTCAACTCTGAACTCGAAGGTAGTTCCAGGAAGTCAGTACAGACCGCTGGGGCCCAGCTGTACTAGAAAGGTTGCAACGGGCTCAAAGTAGAATGGCTTTTGTGGGGCCTATAACCGTCTCCCCGAGCATCCCAGAAGCCTGAGAAGCAGTGGACTGCTAAACCCAGTTGCCACAATCCATCGGAAGTCACTGCGATTGAAGTTTGCCGCCTTACCCAGTCTAACACAATAAGCAGCCCCAACTCCCACTTAAAAAGAGCCCCACGGTTTCCACTTGCTTCCCTGCCTCATTATGGGCAATGGAACGTGACGATCAGGCTTCCCGCTCCGCCCGGAGAAGGCCCAGTCTCAACTAAGGGCTAAAACAGCGAGTGGATAAAGCTATCTCTGGCCACAGACTCCACAAAGAGATGGAAGAGTCCAGGCGTCAGACCCGCTCAGGCCCTCATACTGGGGCCCAGAGGTACGCGGGGCAACAGTGGAAGGTACAAGGGGAACGGTGGGCGGCCAAGCTCACCTGCCGCTTGTTCATCCGCCGCACATCGTCCAAAAAATCTAGAGACAGCATGGCGGGGCCGGCGAGTGGACACGGGAAGAAGAAAGGGCGCGATGTGACCGGCGGGAGGAACGGCTGGCGCACGGGCCAAGCGCACACTGGACAGGACCCCGCGGTGCCCGCGCTTCCGCTTCCGGGGTGGAACCGGCGCGGCCCCGCCCCCTCGCCGCGACACGGGGACAAAGGGACTCCCGGCCGTCCTAGTCCAACCTCCTGGCCTGGCCTCGCTGAAGGAGGCTCTCGTACCTCCTGGAGCTCGTCTGCTGAGAGCCGACTGAAGCCCACTTCCCGCGCTCATCCTCGCGGCCCCACACTGTGGCGGCCGCTCAGGGTTAGGTAGGAGACCGCCCTGCAACCTCCGGAAGGCGGGACCTAGCTCACGCCTGGCCAATAGGGAACCGTGTCTCTGCGGGGCAGAAACGGCCCCTGAGTGGCCCGCCTCGGTTCAAGCCGGGGCCGCGAGTCTGGGTGTGGCGCTGGATTTGTCCTGAGCTCCGGGAAACTGACCACTGAGGTATTTCCATAAGTGCTGTTGGGTTAGGGCGGAGGCTGTGACTTTCAGAGCACTGCCTGAAGCTTTCAGGAGTTTAAGAAGCTCTTAGTTACAGAGGAAATCTGGTAGGATTAGAAAACTACCAAACCCAGAGGTGAGAGGGAGACAAGAGGAGAAAACTGCCAAACCTTGGGGCTTCCCTGGTGGCTCAGATGGTAAAGAATCTGCCTGCAATGCAGGAGACCTGGGTTTGATGCCTGGGTCAGGAAGATCCCCTGGAGAAGGGAAAGCCTACCCACTCCACTGTTGCTTAGAGAACCCCATGGACAGAGGACCCTGGTGGGCTACAGTCTACGGGGTCCCAAAGAGTCAGACACGACTGAGCACCTGATGGATGACGGATGGATTCATCAACTG
Organism: Cervus canadensis; assembly: GCF_019320065.1. Lineage (NCBI taxonomy): Eukaryota > Metazoa > Chordata > Mammalia > Artiodactyla > Cervidae > Cervus > Cervus canadensis. The sequence continues at coordinate 45,624,634 of NC_057402.1, read as the reverse complement.
ATGAAGGGATGAACAAAATGTGGTATATCCATACAATTGAATATTATTTAAAAACAAAAAGAAATAGTGTGACACAGATGAACCTTTAAAAACATTAGATTCTTAAAACATTGCTTCTTAATGAAAGAAGCCAATCACAAAAGACCATGAATTTTATGTAAAATGTCCCGAATAGTCAAATCCATAAAGACAGAAAGCAGTGGTTGCCAGGGCTGGGAGGGTTGGGTAAAGTGGGAGGTGATGCTAGTGGGTATGGGGTTTCTTTTTGGGGGAAGGTGTTGAAAATGTTCTAAAATTGATTGTGGTGATAGTTATACAACTCTATACTAAAAAAAACCCACTGAATTGTATGCTTCAAATTGGTGAACTGTATGGTATGTGAATTATATCACAATAAAGCTGTTACAAAAAAGAAAAAAGAACCATTGACTTCTTGTTCATTGTTAAATTTCCAGTGGCGAATGCACAACCTGACAAACATTGAGCACCCAACAAATATTTGTTGAATTTAAAATGTGTGTGTGTTGGGAATCTCCAACTATTGTGCATAGGTAAGCCACACTTATTGAGTCAAAATATGAATCCCTGATTTCTCGAAATTAGAAAGGCCTGTGGAGGAAAATAGACATAAGTTCCTTGAAGGCAAGGACCTTTTCTTGTCCATTCATCTCTCCCCAGCTTTCTTAACAATACCTAACTTTCTCCATTTTTTTTTTTTTAATTTATTTACTTGATGTATTTTTGGTTGCACTGTGTCTTCGTCACTGGGCACAGGATTTGTGTAGTTGCAGCCAGCAGGGGCTACTCTAGTTTCGGAGCATGGGCTCGAGGGCACGAGGGCTCAGTAGTTGTAATATAGGGGATTAGTTGTCCCACGGCATGTGGGATCTAATTCCCTGACCAGGGATCACACCTGGGCCCCCTTCATGGGGAGCATGGAGTCTTGGCCACTGGACCACTGGGGAAGTCCCCTACTTCATAAACTTTAAATGTCAGACTAATTATGATTTTCTCAGAAATCATGTTACATCTCAATAGTCATTTCACTCTTTAGGTTGTGTTGGCTCTATAGTTTGTCTCAGCTAATGTTCAGTTGTTAGGATGCCGTTACTGTAATGTATTGTTTCATAAGTGTTTAGTTTATGTGTTAAATTTGAAATTTCACTGTATTACATTTTATTTTCAACTAACAAAAATGGATCATTAATTCAAATCAGTTAGTTGAAAGTTAATTAAATCAGGATGCTGAATATGTTCAAACTCAGAAAAAAAGTTGTAAATGAAATATTGCCCAGGAATCCAGTGCAAATATATATACTGGGAGAATCTGACTGCACTGGGACTGGGTAACCCACAAGTGTAATGAATTATGATGAGCAGCTGAAAAAGAACAGTGCTAATAGACATGTGATAAGCCTCTAAGAAGTGTGTTTTATTAAACTGGCAGTAGAAAACAAACGTATGGTTACAAGCAGGGAAAAGAAAGGAGGAGGGATAAATTGGGAGATGCGGATTGCTATGTACACACTACTATATATAAAATAGATAACTACTAAGGACCTACTGTATAGCACAGGGAACTCTGCTTAATACTCTAATGACTTATATAGGAAAAGAATCTAAAAAAGAGTAGATACAGGTATGTTGTATATGCATATCGGATTCACTTTGCTGTACACCTAAAACAAACAATATTGTAAATTAACTATACTCTAAGTTTTACATTTTTGTTATACTCTAATGAAAATGTTTAAAAAATAAATAAGATAACTGGTTGTCTATTTGCCCCTGGTTCCCAGTGCATACGTGTGGTTCATTCCATAGCTTATGAAATTTGGTCAAAACAGTATCAACTAAGTCTGAGATTTTAGTCCCTTTTTTTTTAATGGCCAATCTGATAATCAAAAAAATTTTTTCTAGAGGAAGAAAACCCCACAAAATAATACTATCTAATATAACTTTGATAAAATTTCTCGCTAAAGATCAAAACTATAAAGCTATACTTTGAAGCTGTGCTTTTTATAGCCAAAACAGTGACAGGTCACATTTTTGCCAAAAAGCTTTTAAAGTCAGTCACAGTGTTAATGATTAAAAGCCCAGTAAGAAAACTAAGATTTTGGCAAAATTCCTTTATCAAAAGATATTGTTGAAAGAAACAGATGCTGTTGGACATTGCATAATATCCATGGCATATAAAGTAGACAAACACATTGTCTAGAGTTGCCTAGGGCTGCTAGAGAAAGTCATCCTACTATGGTAGGTCCTAGAAATCTATCACACCCCTTTCCCCTTGTTTTCATTGAGCTGATGAGTTTGTTATCTATGTCTGTATAACAAATCACCCCCAAACCTAGCAACTTAAAACAAGAAACGTTATCTCTGTTTCTGTGGGTCAGAAATTTGAGACCGCCCTCACCTACCAGTGGTTTAGGTTCAAAGTCCTTCTGAAAGTTATAGTCAAACTATCCAGAGGGGCTGCCGTCTCATCTGAAGGCTTAACTGAGGGAGGGTTTGCTCCATGCTCACTCATGTAATTGTTGGTAGGTCTTGGTTATTTCTGGGCTGTTGGATTGAAGCCTTGGTTCCTACTTGGCTGTTTCCCATAGGTCTCCTTGCCATGTGGACCTCTCTTTAGGGCAGCTTACAACATGGCTGTTAACTTCTATCAGAGTGAATGATCCAAGAGAGAAAAAAATGAATCTAGACTAGGATAACCAACTTATCCTGATTTTCCTGGGTTTTGCACTGAAATTCATTTATTTGGCTGCGCTGGGTCTTAGTTGTGGCATGTGAGATCTAGTTCCCTGACTGAGGATAGAACCAGGGCCCCTTACAATGGGAGCGTGGAGTCTTAGCCCCTGGACCACCAGGGAAGTTCCCTACATTCTTAATATCTCTCTTTGACCACTTTCTTCATTCCCACTGTCACTACCTTGGTTCATGCTACTTTCACTTATCCTGATTATTGCAGTGAAGCCCTAATCTGTTTTCCGACCTGCAGTCTTGCTCCAGGTCTTGCCTTACTCCAATCTACCCTCCACACTGCAGCCAGAGTGATTTATCCAAGCCGTTAATTTGGTGATTTACTTTCTTACATAAAATCTTTCAGTAGATCCTCCTGACTCACAGGATATGTCAAATTCCTTAGCATACTACAAAAGACACTTTGTGATCTGGCCCCTGCCTCCCTCTCCCTCCCCTTGCATTTGAGACCATGTAGTTCCCTGAATGCTACATGTTCTCACTTTTGTGTAAGTTGCCTCTGCCTGAAAAGAGATGCCTCCTCCATCTCACCCCAGCACTTTATTTTTTTTTAAGTTTTTTTAAAATTTATTTTCGGCCGTGCTGGGTCTTCTCTAGTTGCGTTGATTCGCGGTTACTCTCTAGTTGCCATAGGAGGGCTTCTCATTGCGGTGCCTTCTCTTGTTGAGGAGCATGGGCTCTAGAGCTGGGGCTCAGTGGTTGTGGCACATGGATTTAGTTGCTCTGGGGACATGTGGAATCTCCCCAGACCAGGGATCAAAATGTGTCCCCTGCATTAGGCAAGCAGATTCTTTAACCACTAAACCACCAGGGAAGCCCACCCCAGCACTTTTTATTCCTCCTTGCCTTTCAGATTCAGCTCATTCACCACCTTCTCTGGGAAGCCTTCACTGCACTTCTCCTATTTGCATTCTTACCATCATTTGTGTATTGTGTAGTTGAACATTGTGTATCTGTTGTTCTCACCAGACTCTGAGTTTCCTGGGGGCAAGAGCTTTAAAACTTATCTTTTTACTCCCAACTTCTTATGTGAAACAAACACATAAGAGAGGTTGTCAAATGAATGAATGGAGGCCCAGCCCTTCCAGAGACAGAGGGATCAAGGATAACTTTAAGGATAGGATTACCCTCCCTCAGATTCACAGTGTGTGCTCAAGGCTGAAAGTGAATTTATTGAAATAAAAAGCAGAAGATATAGGTAACTTCCCTGGTAGTCCAGTGGTTAAGACTCCATGCTTCCGTATATGTATGGCTGAATCCCTTCACTGTGTACCTGAAACTATCACAACATTTTTTGTTAATCAGCTATACCCCAATAGAAAAGAAAAAGTCAAAAAAATAAAATTAAATTAAAAAGCTAAAAAAAAATGCCAAATACTCTTGCACTTCCACTTCAGGGGGCACAGATTCCATCCCTGATCAGGGAGCTAGATCCCACATGTCACATGGCATAGCTAAAAAAAAAACAAAAAACAAAACAGAAGATATAGCCTTCGTTCTTGAAGGGTTTTCAGTATGATTTGCAGCAGAGAAAGAAGAAGGTATCTATTATGAAAGGAAACAAGCTAGATATAACTGCTAGCCTATACATGCTATTGAAACTCATAGAAGAAAGACTCTTTCAGGCACGGCCTTAGTCAAAGGAAATTCTTGAGGGAAGCTGGACCACAGCTAGGTCAGCTTTGTATTGTAATAAAGGAAGCGTAATGTCCAGCACAGGTTAGAAATGGGGTTAGGTGGGGGGGGATGGCTAACTCCCAGTTTTCATTCCTTGGGAGCTTACCATTTTGAATAAAAGGGAGGCTCAGTAAGAAATAATTGGGATGAAAAGAATCCGTTAGGAAGGAAGAGGACCTGGAGAGATTAATATAAACTGGGTGGATCTGGAAAGGCTTAATGAGGCTTCCCTGCAGTGCTGGGATAGAAACAGTACCTCTTATGAAAATAATTCAGATATTTAGGACAGGTGATACCACACTACATAAAGATGTAAAGCCTCAGGAATGAACTTTTCCAAATTCGGGTCCCTGACTTGCTATTTTCTCTGCTCACCAGACTGCCAATCTTTCCAAACACATAAGTCTTCTGGACCCCATCGATCACAATGGCATGTCTGGTATTTTTCTTTACATATATCCTGCTGGCCTGCCTGAAGGAAACACCTTATAGGGTATAAGTCAGGCCAATTTAGTTTTTTGTTTGCTTGGTTTGGGGGGGTTTTATTTGTTTATTTGGCTGCACTGGATCTTAGTTGCGGCATGCAGGATCATTCAAACTCTTAGTTTTGGCAAGTGGTATTTAGTTCCCTCACCAGAGATCCAACCCAGGCCCCCTGCATTGGGAGCAGAGTCTTAGCCACTGGACCACCAGAAAAGTCCAAGATCCACTTGACTTTGAATCACAAATTAATCCACTCACTGGCTGTGTGATCTTGGGCCAGTCAATTAACTATTTTTATCCTCACTTTTCTGGCATGTAAGATGGGGAATAAAAATCATTTCATCATTCGAAGATTACACAAGATCGTACATGTTGCTAATGCTGTTTGCACAATGGATGACAAATGGTAAGTGGGCAATAAATGCGAATAATTATTAAAAACAGGAAGTGGATTCAGCTGATATCCAAATGCTCAGACCTAAGAAAGCCTGTCATTGTGTAACTGAACCTCGGACGGGGGAGCCTGGTGGGCTGACGTCTATGGGGTCGCACAGAGTCGGACACGACTGAAGTGACTTAGCAGCAGCAGCAAGTCATGTCTATACAAATCAACGGTGTTTATCAGCAGAAGCAAAGGTGACGCCATTTTGGAAAACTCTATTCAAGAAAAAAAATGCTATGATCTCACCCACATTTCCTTGACCATCCCCCAGTGAAGGAAGTGGTAGGTAGAAGGAGAAGGTCTCCCTGTGACCCTGACAGGAAAGGAAGTGGCCCCGGGCATACTGGGTAGGCTAGTGCTCAGGTCACACTGGATGTCTAGCTCTTCCTCAGTGCCACCTCCCAAAAGGATCTATCTGGGTTTGCTGAGGGGGACCCATCCACCCCCCGCCCCAAGATCGGGTCAGAGGCTAAAGAAATGGGACTTTCTGCCCACCAACCCAGTGGCTACAGACATGAGAAACTATGGTTTCAAAGTGTCTGCTGGGACTCCCCTGGTGGTCCAGTGGCTAAGACTCCCTGCTTCCAATGCAGGAGCCCCAGGGTTCAATCCCTGGTCAGGGAGCTAAATTCCACATGCTGCATTTAAGACCCAGTGCAGCCAAAGAAATGAACAATAATAATAATAAAGTAAATGTAACTATTTTAAAAAATAGTAATGAAGTAGCTCTGTATAACATGAGGCATCAGGAAGAAGTATCACTCCCCCAAATCAAAGGTGTCTTCTGGGTAGAGAGTATTACTAAGGTCACTCAAGTCTCCCTGGGTGAGTTTCAGAGAGCTCTCTTTAAAAAGTCCTGGACAGCTGCAGGGGCAGCTGGGAGAAGGAAGCTTGGCTTTCCGGATTGGTATGTGTGTGCAAGTGGTGGGGGGTGGGGGGCATCAATTTCCTGTTTGGCCATTGTGCTTTGGCTAAAAGGAGAAAGGGGCCTTGCTGTTTGCTTTTTAGTTCTTAGTGAGGAGAAAGTCATGGGTTTTTTGTTGTTTGTTTTGTTTTAATTTTTTATTATATATATAAATGTGCTTCCCAGGTGGTGCTAGTGGTAAAGAACCCGTGTGCCAACGAAGTAGACATAAGAGATTTGGGTTCGATCCCTGAGTTGGGAAGATCCCCTGGAGGAGGGCACCACAACCCGCCCCAGTATCTTGCCTAAGAAATCCCACAGACAGAGGAGCTTGGTGGGCTGCAATTCATAGAGTCACAGAGTCAGACATGACTGAAGTAACTTAGCACACATATATATACATGTATATACACACACACATATATAAATATATATACATATATGTACACACACACATTTAAAATATTTATTCATTTGGCTGCACCCGGTCTTAGTTGTGGCATGCAGGACCTTTAATCTTTAGTTGCGACATGTGAACTCATAGTTGCAGCATGTGGGATCCAGTCCCTGACCAGGGATCAAAGCCAGGCCCCCTGCGTTGGCAGCATGGAGTCTCAGCCACTGGACCACCAAGGAAGTCCTGCTACGTTGTGAACGTGGAGGTCCTGTGTGTGAAGCGACAAGAGTAGCCTGGGGGAGCCAACCGTAGCCCCTCCCTCTAACTGGGGCTTCCACCCCCTCTGTCACTGATGAATTATCTCTAGAGCTTTTGCATCTTGTAGCTAATGACAGGGGTTATCTCCTCTTGGTACCTTAGGGATCCTGTGGGAATCCATTGAGGCAATGAATCACCACTGGAAATGTGGTTTGTGTAAATTTGGATTTGAATATAATGTTCACTTAATGTAACCACATGCAAAGAAATAATCATTAGCAATCATTTCTACATGCACTCAAGCATTAAAAAACATTAACCTAAAGGCTACTGTGAGTGCTGAAACATGGTATGCTTTGGCCACTGCCTCCCTCATCTCTGATTCCTTGCCAATCCTTCACCCTATAATCCAGGCCTATGCAAACACTTGCTGCCCCAGAATATCACAGAGCACTTAATGAAGTGAGTTCTGGACCAAACTGCTTTACCTTTTACAAACTACGTGACTATAGGCAAGTTATTTTAACTTCTTTGTGCCTCAGCTTCCTTATCTGTAAACAGGGATTGTGGTATCAAGGTGTGTCTTTGTTTTGTTTTTTTTTTTTTATGAAGATAAAGATTTCACATGCATGGGGCAGCTAAGCTTATGAGGTTGCAACGATTGAGCATGTGCACCTAGAGCCCATGCTCTGCGACAGGAGAAGCCGCTGCAGTGAGAAGACTGCTCGACAAAACCAGAGAGGGTCCAAGCGCAACAACAAAGACTCAGCACAACCCAAAAACAAGGTCAAGTGAGCTAATGTAAACCACTAGAACAGTGAAAGTGTTGGTCTCTCAAAGTGTCTGACTCTTTGCGACCTGATGGACTGCAGCCCGCCAGGCTCCTCTGTCCAGGCAAGAATACTGGAGTGTGTTGCCATGCCCCTCTCCAGGGGATCTTCCCAACCCAGGGATCAAACTCAGGTCTCTGGCATTACAGACAGATTCTTTACCATCTGAGCCACCAGGGAAGCCCCAGAATAGTATCTGACACTTAGTAAATAATATTTATTGGGGCTTCCCTGGTGGTTCAGTAGTTGATAGCCCACCTTGCAATGCAGGGGACGCCAGTTCAATCTCTGGTCTGAGAGGATTTCCCCAGGTGCCTGTGTGCCACATCTACCAAGCCTGCACTCTCTGCAACAGGAAAAAGTCACCGCAATGAGAAGCCTGTTCTTCAAAACTAGGAAAAGCCCACATGCAGCAACAAAGACCCAGTGCAGCCAAATAAATAAATGGTTGCTGTTCAGTCACTTAGTCGTGTCCACCTCTTTTTGACCCCATGGACTGCAACATGCCAGGCTTCCCTGTTCTTCACTATCTCCTGGAGTTTGCTCAAACCCATGTCCATTGAGTCAATGATGCCATCCAACCATCTTATCCTCTGCTGCCCCGTTCTCTTCCTGCTCTCTCTTTCCCAGCATCAGGGTCTTTTCCAACGAGTCTGCTCTTCATTGGAAGGACTGATGCTGAAGCTGAAACTCCAATACCTTGGCCACCTAATGTGAAGAACTGATTCCATCAGGTCTCAAAGAGTCAGACATGACTGAGCGACTGAACTGAACTGAACTAAAGTCAGCTTCAGCATCAGTCCTTCCAGTGAATATTCAGGGTTGATTTCCTTTGGGAGTGACTGGTTTGATAATAAATAATTATCACTGTTAGGATGTACTTCCACGTGGAGGCCTGAAAAGCTCCTGCTTCTTCCAGACCTTGTTTAAGTGTCATCTGTTCTGTGAGGCCTGCTTAGACCTCCCTGGGGCAGAATTAACATGCCTTCATTAGTTCCACTGCCGTATTTTATATGTCCTTTTATCTGTCCTTTGGTACATTGAACTTCAATCATGCCCAATTATCTGAATCAAATGTACAGTTTCAAGGCCTGATATAATCCGGAAAAAGAATAGTCACTGCAGGAGAAATTCTTGCTTTTTTAAAGAAGAGATTGTTAACCCACGTGAGTCTGTAACTAGGAAAGTTGAACTGAACGGGTGGAGGAATACTTTTGGGGTAGAGTACTTCCTGGGCTGGGCCTGCCGTATTCCAGATTTGTCAACATCCTGCCTTCCAACTCCTTCCAGCAGCTAACTAGACTGCCCAGAGAAAAATGCGCCATACCAGCCTTACCTCTCACCCTGGGGGACCCAGCTGTGCCCAACTTCTTTCAGTTCCATAGAAGGGTGCCAGGCCTTCCCTACCTCTGCTGTTTCTGCCTCGAGTGTTTTCCAGCCCTCTCTTCTCCCTTTTCCTAGCCATTCTTTAGGCAATCTTTATCCCCTCCTCCACCCCAAAGGCTTTCTCTTATCTCTCCAAGATGGCTCCAATTATTCTACTAAGTAAAGATCCCTTGGAGTCAGAAATGGCAACCCACTCCAGCATTCTTGCCTGCAGAATCCCATGGACAGAGGGGCCTGGTGGGCTACAGTCCATAGGGATGCAAAAGAGACAAGACTGAGCGATTGAGAGGGGAAAGCAGCCACTCAGCCCTTCATATTTCCCCTATCACAACATTTACTACATTTGATTAATATTTTACTTGTTTGCCTGGCTTTTCTGCACCATTGTAGGTTTCACAAGCTAGGGGATATGCCTGTAAAAGTAGCCCATGGCACAACCGACCCATAGTTGATGTTTAGTAACTGTTGTTAAGAGCAAAAAGAAAGAAACGAACAAGTGAACAGAAGGAATGAACATCTGGCAGCTGGCGCCTGCATGCATTCCCTGCTTCGTTAGCTTCCCAAGGGATTCTGGGCACCTTGGGGCTAAGCAAACAACAAACAAACACTAAAGCCATCTCTCGGGGATAGAAAGAAAATCGACTCAGAGAGCTGTGTGTGTGTAAGTCACTCTGTCATGTCCGGCTCTTGGCAACCCCATGGACTGTAGCCTGCCAGGCTGCCCTGTCCATGGAATTCTGCAGGCCAAAACACTGGAGTGGGTAGCCGTTCCCTTCTCCAGGGGATCTTTCCAACTCAAGGATGGAACGCAGGTCTCCCGCATTGCAGGCTGATTCTTTATTGTCTGAGCCACCAGGAAAGCCTCCAGGAGAGCTGTACCTGAAACATTTAAAATTTCAAACTAGAGGGTCTCAGAATATGAATTTTTACTCACTTCCTTCACAATTCAGCCCTACCTAATTTAACATGTTTTCAAGGAAAGAAAGAAAAAAAATGGAAGAAAAGAAAAATATATAGACAAAATACTTCAATGTCATAATGCTGAGTATGATTTTCTCTAAGCCAGGGCTAATGATATAAGGTTCATGGAGCACTTGAAACGGGGTCAGTCTAAACTGAGATATACTGCAAGTAAAAAATACGTGCTAGACCTGGAAGACTCAGGATGAGAAAAAAGAAATGTAAGCTATTGGTTCTCTTGGTTATAAGTTGAAATGATAACACTTTTAATATATTGAATTAAATAAAATGCATTAATTTTAATTTCACTTATTTCTTTTCACTTTTTAAGATGTCTCAGTCATGCCCAACTCTTCAAAACCCTTTGGACTATAGTCCACCAGGTTCCTTTGTCCAGTGGATTTTTCAGGCAAGAATACTGGAGTGGGTTGCCATGCTCTTCTCCAGGGGATCTTCCAGACCCAGGGATCGAACCTGCATCTCCTGTGTCTCCTGCATTGCAGGCGGATTCTTTACCAGCTGAGTCATTGGGGAAGACCTAAGATGGCTACCAGATAATTTAAAATTGCATTTGTGTGCATGGGGAGCTTAATTCTCAAGCTAGGTCAGGGAGCTACCTCTTGTCTGCTCAGATCTGCTTTTCCAGTCCTTTCCTGGTCTATGAAATGCCCTTGAACCCTGGCATTTTCTCTCCACCGCCTTTGGTGTGACCTCTGGGGCTGTGACTTTGGTGTGGCAACAGGTCTGTGCCCTGTGTCCTGACCTTGGGGCCTATGTGCCCAGTTTGCTCACCAAAGCCCTCACCCTGGCTGGAGCCTGTGACCTGACCATGCAACTACATAGTCACCTCTGGCGTAAGGCTTGGTTTTAGTTTACTTTGTTTTTGTTGCATGTGGGAACTTGGCAAAAAGAAATGAAGTCTGTTTTTTCTTTTTCTTTTTGTTTATTAATATGGCTCTGCTGGGTCTTAGTTGTGGCACCCAGGATCTTTCAGTTGTGGCATGCAGCATCACTGTTTTTTTTGTTTTTGTTTTTGTTTAGTTGTGGCATTTGAGATCTAGTTCCCAGACCAGGAATCAAACCCTCACCCCCTGCATTGGAAGGGAGAGTCTTAGCCACTGGACCACCGGGGAAATACTGAGATCTATTCTTTCTTTAGGCAGATATTTTGAAGTCATCTCTCAGAAAACACCGATAGATGAGAAAATACACCATAAAATGCCTCAAGTTGATCATTGTCAGAAACAACTTGTCAATATGTGCAAACTGTTTTCCCCTCTACTCCCTTAAATTAAGAGAAGGTTAATTCTTCCATGAAACAACCATTTGGGTAGAGGGCCTGATGGATCAATTGGCCGTGCAATTGTCCCAAGTCTTCAGTGTAACTTTTTTGACCACCCCAAGAAATCCTCTTACTACAGAATGGTCAGTTCAGTTCTCTGAACTGACTTTTCTTCTACATAAAGTGAGACTATCTCAAAAAAAAAAAAAAAGAAAATGTCTCAATCATGCCAACTTCATTTCTTTGTATTATTTTTGTTTCCTTCAAACTTTTTATTTTATATTGGGGTATGGCCAATTAACAATGTTGTGAGAGTTTCAGGTGAACAGTGAAGGGACTCAGCCACACCTATACATGTATCTGTTCTCCCCCAAACTTCTCTTCCATACAGGCTGCCACATAACATTGAGCAGAGTTCCCTGTGCTGTACAATAGGAACTTGTTGGTTATCCACTTCAAATATACCAGTGTGTATATGTTGATCCCCAACTCCCTAACTATGCCTTCCCCCAGCAACCATAAGTTCATTTTCTAAGTCTGTCTTTTTCTATTTTGTAAGTTCATCTTTATCATTTCTTTTGGATTCCACATATAAGGGATGTCACAGGATATTTATTCTTCTCTGTATGACTTACTTCATTCCATATGACACTCTCTAGGTCCATCCATGTTCCTGCAAATTCAGTCATGCCAACTTTAAAAGTCCATAGGCTTACATATGTAAGTTGGAAGGAGAGTTATTCTAAAGAAACACAAACCATCCTCCTCCCCAGGAGTGCCAACTTTTCTGCTTGTCTGTAGTATGCTGTGCTATGCTTAGTTGTTCAGTTGTGTCTGACTCTTTTCGACCGCATGAACTACAGCCTCCCAGGCTCCTCTGTCCATGGGATTCTCCAGGCAAGAATACTGGAGTGGGTTGCCATGCCTTCCTCCAGGGAATCTTCCCAACCCAGGGATTGAACCCAGGTCTCCCATATTGCAGGCAGATTCTTTACCAACTGAGCTACCAGGGAACCCCTGTCTGTGGTATAGGGGTAGGCAAGCATTGGTGCTTTATTATTTAATATGCTTATTTGGCTGCATCAGGTCTTCACTGTGGCATGTGGGATTTTTGTTGCAGCCTGTAGGATCTCTCTCTTCTTCTTCTTCTTCTTTTTTTTTTTTTTTTTTTGTGGTTGCAGCATATGGGATCTAGTTCCTTGACCAAGGATTGAACTCAGGCCCCTTACATTGACAGTGGAGTCTTAGCCACTGGACCATCAGGGAAGTCCCTAGCACTGGTACTTTAAAGCCATGTGACCCTGACTCTGCTTCTTATTAGCAGTGATTTGTGGCAAGTAATTTCACTTCTCTAAGCCTCAGTTTCCTTCTCGCTAAATTGGGGATAACATAGTCTAATGGAAAACACCTGGCTCAGAGGAGTTGTTTTTGACCATATTATGCTTGGCAGCTCAGACAATCAAGAATCTGCCTGCAATGTGGAGACCAGGGTTTGATCTTTGGGTTGGGAGAAGGGGATGGCAACCCACTCCAGTATTCTTGCATGGAGAATCCCATGGATAGAAGAGCCTAGTGGGCTGCAGTCCTTGGAGTTGCAAAAAATTGGAGATGACTGAGCAACTAACATTTTCACATTATCCTTTATCATAACCCTCCTGACCTTGGGGACCCCTATTCCTGCCAGCATGTATGACTGTTGCCTTGTCTTAGTAAGAAATAATAATAGAGACTTCCCTGGTGGTCCAGTGGTTAGGACCTCATGCTTCCACTGCAGGGGACCAGAGTTCAATCCCTTGTTGCGGAACTAAGATTCTCATAAGCCAAGTGCTATGGCCAGTAAATCATAAATAAATTAATTAAATAATTATATATAAATAGCTTTCCCAACCTTTAGAAAGAAAAATACGCTCACTGATTTAGTTACTTTCTTATTAAGTTAAGACTTAGACTGGTTAATGTCTTACTTTGCCCTTTCATTTCACAGTCAGAGTTCTCAGCTTGCGTGTGTTTTACTGCATTGTAGTTCTTTCTCTCCTTTCTTTCTTTTCTTTTTTTTTTTTTAACAAATGTACTTCTATTTTTTAAGTCTTTATTAAATGTGTTACAACATTGCTTATGTTTTATGTTTTGATTTTTTGGCCACAAGACATGTGGGATGTTAGTTCCCCAACCAGGGACTCAACCCGCACCCTCTGCACTGGAAAGCAAAGTCTTAAGCACTGAACCACCAGGGAATTTCCTCTCCTGTCTGCTCTGACACTACAGTGACCCTCAAGGCGCTGCTTCAGTCATGACCAGTCAATTGGCAAATCCCCCATCCTCCCCCATTCTGCCCAACTTCACCACCCTGACACTGGGCACTTACCACTGACTTCTTCTTTGTGACTCAGATGGTAAAGAGTCTGCCTGCAAAACAGGAAACTGGGGTTCGATCCCTGGGTCAAGAAGAGCCTCTGGAGAAGGGAACAGCCACCCACTCCAGTATTCCTGCCTGGAGAACCCCATCGGCTATCGTCCACAGGGTTGCAAAGAGTTGGACACGACTGAGCGGCTAACCGCCGCCACCGCTTCCTTGGGTGCTTCCCTCCTGTGGTTCCCAGCACCACCAGGAGTTACCCACCTAGACAGGTCAGGATCCTGACACATTTCCCAGCACCTAGCAGTCTTGCCTCTCTCCTCTAGTTTCTGACCATCCCATCTTTAAATGGTGTGTCACAATTTTTTCTCTCTCCTCAGACCTCCCACCAGTCACCACTGCCCCTCACCTCTCCCCCACGGGTGACATTCCTTCTCACTTGCCTGTGGTTACTTCAAAGCCAGCACCTGCAGCCACACCACGCTCCCCCAGCTCACAAGCGGAAGCGGCTTCCTATCGAAAGCAGGGCCCTCCACCTTTACCCCTCCTGCCATCTGGGTACCCTTAGGGGGAAAGAACAAGATCATCAGTGATATGCCCTCAGACTCTCCCACTCCATTACATCCTCCCTGTCAGCATTTAGGATCTCTTTCATTAAAAAAAAAAAAAGAAAGAAAGAAAGAAAGAAATCTTCCTTGCCCTCACTTCCCCCTCTAACCTTCTCTCTCCTCTATTTTAACCAAAGTTCTTGAAATCAAGCCTGTGCTCTCTGCTTCCTCTTCTTGCTCACCACTCTGGTTTCGGCCCTAGGGCTCCGCTGAAGACTTCCTGCATGCCATGAATTCTAAGCACTTTATACGGCTGTGGGTTTCCCTTCTCAATCACGAGGCTGGCGGCAATCCTGCCTCTATAAAACACCTGTAAGGTGTGGACGACTTCAGTAAATTAGCCAAGGTTCCAAACATCTGCCAGGGGGTTGCAATCAGACCATTGGGCTCAGAGTCTATGCTCTCGATGGCCATGCTGGACAAATGGCTCTTGATGGCCCAAACTGGACAATGTCTGTTCTCAGTACTCAGCCTGGTGCCTTGCATGTAGCAGGAGATGGATAAACATGTTTGAATGAATGAACACCTCCTGTCCCCATGGTTCAGGTTCTTACTCTCTCACTCTTAGAATAACCAACCCACAAACAAAGGGTACTTAAGAAGTGCATGGGTTTGGATTTATGTCTATTTTTCTGAAAGAGAAACAGTTCTCATGTTTTACATGAGCATCTAGGTTTCCCCCGGAAGTTAATAACCTCTTGATTCATTCATTTTTCTTTTTTAAAAATAATTTTATTTATCTATTTATTTGGGGGCTGTGCTGGGTCTTTGTTGCTGCATGGGCTCTTCTCTAGGATAGCAGGGCTACTTTCTAGTTGTGGTGCATGGGTTTAGTTGTTCCGAAGCATGTGGGATCTTTCCAGATCGGGGATCGAACTCATGTCTCCTGCATTGGCAGGTGGATTGTTTACCACTGAGTCACCAGGGAATCCCAATTTATTCATTTTTCTGTCTTCATTTTCATTTTCTCCAACCTCCTCCCCCTTATATCCTGTACATTGTCATTAGATGACTGGATTGTCAGTGTTATGTTCTCTGTTGCTGGTTTAAAAGAAAAAAAAGAATAACCTCCCTCCACCTGAAAATTCTTGAGTGCCTTCCCGGGTGGCTGCCTCCAAGATAATCAAACACTCTGGTCCAACGGCCAAGACTTCGGGTAATCAAACCCCAACACATTTTAGCAGTGCTATCTCCCACTTTTACACAAATCCTCTGTTCCAAACTGAAGTCTTCTTGTAACTTCAAAATTTCTGTTCTAACCTAGCTTTCAGCAATTCATTCAACAATAATGTATTGTGTTCCTGGTCTAAACCAGTCACTATGCCTGGAAAGAGGATGCAAAGATGACTACAACACAGTCCTCGGATTTTCCTGGCAGGTCAGTGGTTAAGACTCTGCCTTCCACTGCAGGGGACATGGGTTTGATCCTTGGTCAGGGAACTAAGATCCTGCATTCAACAGGGCAACTCTGGCCACAATGAAGACCGAGCATAGTCAAAATTAAAAAATAATAATAATAAAAATAAAGAATATTTTAAAAACAAACACAGCCTTTACCCTTAAGAAATTATCAATCTAATCTGGGTGAGAGATGTGACAACAAAATTCCCCCAAATATTCATGGGAATTATTCCTTCTTGGAGGTGGGTTGGAGCTGATAGTAAGGAAGAATTTCTAAGTTAAACACATCTGTATGATATGTTTCTTTAAAAATAAGCATGCATTAATTTTGTAACCAAGAAAAAGGTAATATTCAGTGAAGATTATAATTAATTTGATTTTGAGCATCTAAGTTTCAAAGGATAATAACCATAACTGCAAAAGAATTAGTAAAATTAATGAGGAAAGAACAGTCAACCAAACAGAAAAAGGGGCAAAATATTTGAAAAGAATTTCTCAGAAGACAAAACATTTACAGTCCAAAAACTGTGAATATATGAATATACAAATGCATGTTCAACCTCATTAGTCAGCAAGAAGTACAAATTGAGACCACAATGAAATTCTATTTGATATCTATCTGAGAGATGAAAATTAAGAAATCTGACAAAACCAAGTATTGAAGAGGATTTGGAACAATAAGATCATCTATACAATGTTGTTGAAACTGTAAATTGGTAAAAACCACTTTGGTTAGCAGTTTGGGATTGTAAGGCTGAAAGTTCACTTAGCTTTTGACCCAACAGTTTTACTCCTGTATAAATTTGTGTGACTTCCCTGGTGGTCCAGTGGTTTAGAATCTGTCTCAATGCAGGTGTCATGGGTTTGATTCCTGGTTAGGGAGCTAAGATTCCACATGCCATGGAGCATCAAAGCCCTCACCACAACTGCTGAGCTTGCGCACCACAACTAGAGAGTCCATGCACCAAAAGGAAAGCTCCCACGTGACTCAGTGAAGATCCTGCATGCCCCAGCGAAGACCCAGCACAGCCAAGTAAGTAAATACGCAAGAGAAATTCTTGCACTTGTGCACCAGTGGGTTTTATATGAATATTCTTAGTAGCACATTGGCAATAGCAAAAACTTGCAACAATCTGAATGCTCCGTATCAGTAAAGTGGCTGTGTTAGTTGGAGGTCCCCCAAAGCAGAGACTAGGACTTGGGTGCAGGTTATTTATTTGGGAAGGGATCTCTGGCAGAGGAGTGAAGAAGAGGGAGAGAGTTGAGGCAAAGCAGCAGGAAAAGCCAACGTGAGGAGTGTGATTCCACAGAGACCACTGAGAAATATGCAAAATGCCTCCCAGAATTGTCCATCTGAAGGAAAGGAGCCTGGGCATTTACCCCTTGGCTCACAGCCCCCATTGGTTGAGGGCTAAGGCTCTTTCCTTTCAGTCTCTGCCTGGGAGAGGACTGAGAAGACACTTATGGCTTTTGAGAAGAGGTAAAGCAGAAATTGGAGAGGCCCCAGGCCTAGCACTTGCGGTGGGCATTGTCAGTAAGTGGGAGGTCCCATGAAGCTGGCTACCACACATTTAGCTAAAACCAGATGTGGGCCAAAGGAAAGAACAGAGAGCACCAAGAGTGTTTGCTGCCAGCAACAAAGCAACATTAGCATATTCACTCATTGAAATGGTCTAGAGCAGCCACAATAAACTCAGCTACACGCCACAGAGCGGAGATGGATCTTAGCAATAAAACAGGAAGGGTAAAAAAGAAGTCCCAGGACATGCTGCTATGTATACATTAGACAAATGAGAAGGATTTACCATATAGCACAGGGAACTATATTCAATATCTTGTAATAACCTATAATGAAATGAGTCTGAAGTTGTATACCTGAAACTAAGAAAATGTTGTTAATCAACTATAGTTGAATTTTAAAAAAAGAAATCCCAGGATATTAAGTAAGGAATTATATCATTTTAATAAGCAACTATAATTAATAATACACATTTTGGGAATGTGTGTGCATGTTCACACACACAAATATATACTTATGTCTGTATGTAAATACATTTTTGTTGTTGTTCAGTTGCTAAGTCCTGTCTGACTCTTTGTGTCTCCATGCATTGTAGCACACCAGGCTCCCCTGTCCTTCACTATCTCCTGGAGTTTGCTCAGATTCATGTCCATTGAGTTGGTGATGCTATCTAACCATCTTATCCTCTGCCATCCCCTTCTCCTTTTGTCTTCAATCTTTCCTAGCATCAGGGTCTTTTATACAAATTTTTGAAAATTAAAAAAATTTTTTTTTCTGTTTGTTTGAATTCCAACAAAAGAAAAAAAATGCAAAAGATTACTAAAAGAACATATAAAGAATTCTGAAAATTAATGAGAAAAGGACAATTTACATTCCTACCATTGGTAGAGGAGGGATCCCTTAAAAAGCAACACTTTTAACTTTAAATTTTTATAAAGCTGGGACAATTTTTAAAGATAACTTTTTGGGAATTCTCTAGTGATCCAGTAGTTAGGCCTCCACAGCTTTCACTGCTGAGGGTATGGGTTCAGTCCCTGCTCAGGGAACTAAAGTCCTGCAAGTTGTGTGGTACAGTTAAAAAAAAAAAAAGTATATATAGATATATATAGGACTTCTCAGGTGACACTTATGGTAAAAGAACCCACCTGCCAATACAGGAGAAATAAGACACTTGGGTTTGTTCCCTGGGTTGGAAATATCCCCTAGAGGAGGGCATGGCAACCCACTCCAGTACTCTTGCCTAGAGAATCCCATGGACAGAGGAGCCTGGCAGGCTATGGTCCATGGGGTCTCAAAAGAGTTGGACATGACTGAAGTGACTTAGTACACATGCAAGCATTGATGTATATAAATATATATAATGAAATATTTATTTTTTATATTAATTATTTTTAAGAACAAGAATATGATAAATACAAGATTAAGCAATGGGGCAGAGATCACTCTGTAATGTATGGAAATATCAAATCACCGTACTGGACAACAAGAAACTAACATAACATTGTAGGTCAATTATACTTCAAAAAGCTTCCCAAAAAACAAGCAAACAAACTCCAAGCAAAAGAGATCAGAGTTGTGATTGCCAGAGGATGTGGTACTTGGAGGGGGATGAGGAGGGGGAATGGGGTGAAGGTTGTCAAAAGTTACTAGCTTTCAATATCCAGGAGCAGGGATGCAATGTACAACATGAGTCATAGAATTTAACATATAACATACTGAGGTATGTTATATATGAAAGTTAAGGGAGAAATCTTGAGAATTTTCAGCACAAGGAAAACAATTTTTTCCCTTTTTCTTTTATAAGGTATCTATAAGAGATGATGGGTATTTACAAATCTTATTGTGATTATCTTTTTTTTTTTTTTTAGCTTTTATTTTTTTTTAATTTTTTTTTAATTCTTTGAATCAGCCATGGATTTACATGTATTCCCAATCCCGATCCCCACTCCCACCTCCCTCTCCACCCGATTCCTCTGGGTCTTCCCAGTGCACCAGGCCCGAGCACTTGTCTCATGCATCCCACCTGGGCTGGTGATCTGTTTCACCATAGATAGTATACATGCTGTTCTTTTGAAATATCCCACCCTCACCTTCTCCCACAGAGTTCAAAAGTCTGTTCTGTATTTCTCTGTGTCTCTTTTTCTGTTTTGCATATAGGGTTATCGTTATCACCTTTCTAAATTCCATATATATGTGTTAGTATGCTGTAATGTTCTTTATCTTTCTGGCTTACTTCACTCTGTATAATGGGCTCCAGCTTCATCCATCTCATTAGGACTGGTTCAAATGAATTCTTTTTAATGGCTGAGTAATATTCCATGGTATATATGTACCACAGCTTCCTTATCCATTCATCTGCTGATGGGCATCTAGGTTGCTTCCATGTCCTGGCTATTATAAACAGTGCTGCGATGAACATTGGGGTGCACGTGTCTCTTTCAGATCTGGTTTCCTCAGTGTGTATGCCCAGAAGTGGGATTGCTGGGTCATATGGCAGTTCTATTTCCAGTTTTTTAAGAAATCTCCACACTGTTTTCCATTTATTGTGATTATCATTTCATAATGTATGGAATTCAAATCATTATTCTGTCCATCTAAACTTAGAGAAACTTACAGGGATTTGATTACAGCAATTTCCAGAGGACTGGGGGAAAAAGACTCTTGGAGGGCATAAACAAAACCTTGTGCATACCAGAACCCAGGGGAGAGGAGCAGTGACCCCCACAGGGGACTGAGCCAGACCTGCCAGTGAGTATTTGAGGGTCTCCTGCAGAGGGGTGTTTGGCTGTGACCCGCTGACGGGGACAGGAGCACTGGCAGCAGCAGTCCTGGGAGGTGTGTGTTGGCATAAGTTCTTTTGGAGGTCACCATTATCCCTGTCCTAGAGTTTGTAGACTTCAGGACTGGGTTGCTTCAGGCCAAAAAACTAACAAGGAGGGCGCACATCCCCACCCATCAGCAGAAAATTGGTTTAAAGATTTGCTGAGCATGGCTCTGCCCACCAAAGCAAGACCCAGTTTTCCCCACAGTCAGTCCCTCCCATCAGGAAGCTTGCTCAAGCCTATTCTCATTCATCAGAGGGCAGACAGAAGAGGCAAGAACTACAAATCCGCAGACTCCAAAATGAAAACCACAATCACAGAAAGCTAACCAAAATGATCACATGGATCATAGCCTTGTATAACTCAATGAAGCTATAAGCCGTGCTGTGAAGGGCCACCCAAGATGGGTGGGTTATGGTGGAGAGTTCTGACAAAATGTGGTTCACTGGAGAAGGGACTGGCAAACCACTCTAGTATTCTTGCCTTGAGAATCCCATAAACGGTATGAGAAAGCAAAAAGATATGACACTGGAAGATGAGACCTCCAGGTCAGTAGATGTTCAATATGCTACTTGGGAAGAGGAGAGAAATAGTTACAGAAAGAATGAAAAGGCTGGGTCAAAGCAGAAATGATGTTCAATTGTGGATGTGTCTGGTGGTGAAAGTAAAGTCTGATGCTGTAAAGAAAAATATTGCATAGGAACCTGGAATGTTAGGTCCATGAATCAAGATAAATTGGATGTGTCAAGCAGGAGATGGCAAGAGTTAACATCAACATTTTAGGAATCAGTGAACTAAAATGGACAGGAATGGGCGAACTTAACTCAGATGACCATTATACCTACTACTGTGGGCAGGAATCCCTTAGAGAAATGGAGTAGCCCTCATAGTCAACAAGAGTCCAAAACACAGTACTTGGGTGCAATCTCAAAAATGATAAAATGATCTGTTTGTTTCCAGGGTAAACCATTCAACATCACAGTAATCCAACCACTGATGCTGACGAAGTTGAAGCTGAACAGTTCTATGAAGACCTACAAGACCTTCTGGAACTAACACCAGAAAACATACTCTTCCCATCATAGTGGAGTGGAATGCAAAAGTAGGAAGTCAAGAGACACCTGGACTAACAGGCAAGTTTGGCCTTCGAGTACAAAATGAAGCAGGGCAAAGGCTAACAGAGTTTTTCCAAGAGAACACATTGGTCATAATATAGAACACCCTTTTCCAACAACCTGAGAGACAATTCTACGCCTAAACTTACACAGTGCTGCATATCAATTATAGCTCAATAAAACTGAAAGAAAAAGAAAGGTTAAGCACTGGATTCGGGGGGAGGGTATATGTAAGTTGTCAATTGTAGTTTTTGAGTGGGATAAGTAACAAAAGGTAGTCACACATGAACAAAAGAATATAGGGTCCCTGACCCATGGATCATATTTAACCTCATCATGTACACCTGAGATCCAAGAACTAGGATTATATGGTATGAGGTACCTAGTGTACTGGTAACACAAAGGTGGGAACTAGAAGACAATCCCTCACACCAGGGAAGGTCAGGGAAGCTTGACCAAAATGTGGAAATTAATGGGCTTAGAAGAATAAGCAGAAGATTGCCAACCTTGGGAGGAGGCAGGGAGTTTGGGTGAATGTTCCAAATGGAAAGAGCAGCAGGGACGGTGGTACAGAAATGAGAGAAAGTCCAGCTTGGTCAATAGACTACAGACAATTAGGGAAAAGGAGAATGATAGAGGTATATGCAAATGATAGATCCAGAAGATAAGGTCCATGAGAAGGAGGTTAGGCATTATACCATATGATAAGCAAATAAGTGCATTGAAGGGTACTTTTTTTAAGGCAAGGTACTGACAAGATCGGGGCTTCTGAGGTGACTCAGTAGTAAAAAATCTGCCAGCCAACGCAGGAGATGAGGGTTCGATCTCTGGGTCGAGAAGATTCCTTGGAGAAGGAAATGGCAACCGGCTCCCATATTCTTGCCTGAAAAAAACCTATGGACAGAGGAGCCTGATGGGCTACAGTCCATGGGGTTGCAAAGATTGGACACGACTGAATGACTGAGCAGAGCACACTGATAAGATCAGAAAGATCCTCACAGCAGAGTGCAGAACTGGTTGGAGTTTGCTGGAGGCTGGAAGGTCAATTAGGATAGTCTCATCGTAGTGCAGATCAAAGTCCTGATTTACTCAGGAGCTCTGGAGTTTATGGGCATGTATGGACTTGTTTTTGTGTGTATTTTGCAGGGGCGGGGGGGGGGGGTCTTCCTTGGTGGTTCAGAAGGTAAAGAATCTGCCTGCAATGCAGAAGACCTGGGTTCGATCCCTGGGCTCAGAAGATCCCCTGGAGGAGGGCATAGCAACCCACTCCAGTATTCTTGACTGGAGAATCCCATGGATAGAAGAGCCTGATGCTATGGTCCACAGTGTTGCAAACAGGCAGACAGGGCTGAATTGACTTGGTACATGTGCACACATGAGCTTTTATAAAGAGGTAAAATGGACAGGATTTTATTTCCCTGGTTTCCTGCTTTTTTTTTTTTTTTTATGGTATCTATCACCCCTGACTTACATTCACTTATCTGTTGTCTCTCTTCCTGCCACCAGGATGCAAACTCCAGGAGAGCAAGAATGTTAAGTTTATTTTGTTTATTCTCAATCCTCAGGGCCTAACAGTTCCTGGCACATACTAAGTACTAAACAATTATTTGTTGAAGGCATGAAGTTTCACTGGGAAGGAGAAATACAGGGTAATAGCCAATAGGCAGAGAATTTCTGATGCGCCCCTCTGATTTAGTTCTGTATCTCCTATTAACGGGGTCGGGAAGAGCCCCTGGAGGAGGGCATGGCATTCCACTCCAGTATTCTTGCTTGGAGAATCCCATGGACAGAGGAGCATGGTGGGTTATGGTCCATGGGGTCACAAAGAGTTGGACACGACTAAGGCTACTGAGCATGCCCGCACTCCTATTAATTAGAGTCCAGAGCTCAGGCTCTAGCTCAGTATTTGGCCAAACAATAAACTGTTCCTGCCTCTGGCTCTCATCCTTGTCTCAGCCTGAGGTAACAATTTTTCCTGCCCCCTCTATCCATCCTACTGTTCTCTAACTACCTCTACAATCCCTGATTTTCCAGGTTTCCCTTAAGGTCCTTGGCCATATGTTTAACCAGTCCTCACCTTGTTATATGATCACCTGTCTGCTAGATAAGCTGCCTCCAGATCCACCCCTCTCGGTCCTTGTCCAGAGGCTGACCTTGAAGGACAGTGTCATCCGGGCTCACTTGCCCCTTAGACTTCCTCTTGGGTTCAGCCAGTGGGAGGTACCACAGGAAGTGAGAGAGAGACAGACAGAGAGAAAGAACTGTGTTCCTAGAAGTTCCCCTTGGCCCTCCCTCTCAGCTGCGACTCTCAATGGGCCCTGGTTCCATCTCTTTGCCCATTCAGGCCTATGGTTGATGATGATGGCTTCTCAGCAGATAACTGCCCTGGGGCACTTCATTATCCTTGGTTGGTTCCCCTCAGCCCTGCCCACATCTTTGTACACTGTGCCTTCATTAACTGTCTTCAGTTACACTCACTGAGCAGGCCATCTGTTTCCTGCTGATCTTGGCTGATACAAAAGTAAAACCGGAGAGTTATATCTTTTTAAAAGAAATGAATATGATTCACAAAGTTCACCTTTTCATTATGTTTATACTTTCTTGGCTGCACCAGGATCCAACCAGAGTTTGAACCAGGACTTCAGCAGTGAAAGCCCAGAGTCTTAAGCACTGAACCACTGTGGAATTTCCAAAAGTTCACTGTTTTAAAGTATCTAATTGGTGGTTCTCAGTGTAGTTGAACAAATTGTATCTTTTTTCATTTAATATTTTTCTGTTACCCCACTGGGTGCTTACTCAGTGGTAAGTTATACAATGTTGCAAGCCATAAGTTACTTAATCATTCCTATGTTTCAAACTTTCACTATCACAAAAAAGGTTACAGTAAATATTATGCAAGTAGCTATTCACTTTTGGAGAGGATTCTATTTTTTTTTTTTTTTTTAACATGGACCACTTTTAAAGTCTTTATTGAATTTGTTACAATATTGTTTGTTTTATGTTTTGGTTTTTTGGCCGCCAGATAGGTATGTGGGATCTTAACTCCCTGACAAGGGATTGAACCCATACCCCCTGCATTGGAAGGTGAAGTCTTACCCTCCGGACTGCCAGGGAAGTCCCTGGGGAGGAGTCTTTCTTTTAGTGAAAACTTTTATATTTAGAATTAGCCAGCTGGACTCAGTTTAGATGATCCCAAACTGTTGGCAACATCCAACGCATCATAGTTAGGAGCCAGGCAAACATATGCCTTCTCTTCATCAGACCTGATCAAGGTGTTGACCTTGGCTACATCAATGTCGTAGCACTTCTTCACAGCCTATTCATTTTAGTGCTTGACATCCACAATAAACACAAATGTGTTGTCTTCTGTCTTCTTCATGGCTAACTTGGTGGTGAGGGGGACCTTGATAATGGCACAGTGGTCAGGCTTGTTTTCCCTAGGGGCGCTCTTCCGAGGATACCTGTCTGCACTGCCCGCTGAGCTGCAGTGTTTTGGGCTGTGGCAAGGTGGGTGACATCTGAATCTTTTTTTTTTTTTTTTTTTTTTTTTTTTTTTTTTTTTTTTTT